>NC_092108.1:23272957-23592719 GCF_045679555.1 Salvelinus alpinus
CAGTTTTTCTCCGTTCCTGACATTTAATCCTAGTAAAATTCCCTGTCTTAGGTCAGTTAGGATCACCACTTATTTTAAGAATGTAAAATGTCAGAATAATAGTAGAGAGAATGATTTCTTTCAGATTTGATTTCTTTCATCACATTCCCAGTGGGTCAGAAGTTTACATACACTCAATTAGTATTTGGTAGCATTGCCTTTAAATTGTTTAACTTGGTTCAAATGTTTTGGGTAGCCTCCCACAAGCTTTCCTCCATAAGTTGGGGGAATTTTGGCCCATTCCTGCTGATAGATCTGGAGTAACTGAGTCAGGTTTGTAGGACTCCTTGCTCGCACACGCTTTTTCAGTTCTGCCCACAAATTCTCTCTAGGATTGAGGTCAGGGCTTTGTGATGGCCACTCCAATACCTTGACTTTGTTGTCCTTAAGCCATTTTGCCACAACTTTGGAAGTATGCTTGGGGTCATTGTCCATTTGGAAGACCCATTTGCGACCAAGCTTTGACTTCCTGACTGATGTCTTGAGATGTTGCTTCAATATATCCACATAATTTTCCTACCTCATGATGCCATCTATTTTGTGAAGTGCACCAGTCCCACCTGCAGCAAAGCACCCCCACAACATGATGCTGCCACCCCTGTGCTTCACGGTTGGGATGGTGTTCTTCGGCTTGCAAGCCTCCCCCTTTTTCCTCCAAACATAACGATGGTCATTATGGCCTAACAGTTCTATTTTTGTTTCATCAGACCAGAGGACATTTCTCCAAAAAGTACAATCTTTGTCCCCATGTGCAGTTGCAAACCGTAGTCTGTCTTATCAGTAGTATCAGGAAATCAGTATTTTTGGACACCGATTTGGCCGATTAAAAAAATATATATAATAATATATATTTTTTTACACCTTTATTTAACTAGGCAAGTCAGTTAAGAACACATTCTTATTTTCAATGACGGCCTAGGAACGGTGGGTTAACTGCCTAGTTCAGGGGGAGAACGACAGATTTTTACCATGTCAGCTCGGGGATTCAATCTTGCAACCTTACGGTTAACTAGTCCAACGCTCTAACCACCTGCCTCTCATTGCACTCCACGAGGAGTCTGCCTGTTATGGGAATGCAGTAAGAAGCCAAGGTAAGTTGCTAGCTAGCATTAAACTTATCTTATAAAAAACAATCAATCAATCATTCATAATCACTCGTTAACTACACATGGTTGATGATATTACTAGTTTATCTAGCGTGTCCTGCGTTGCATATAATCGATGCGGTGCACATTCGCGAAAAAGGTACCTAACCATAAACATCAATGCCTTTCTTAAAATCAATACACAAGTATATATTTTTAAACCTGCATATTTAGTTAATATTGCCTGCTAACATGAATTTCTTTGTGTCACTTCTCTTGCAACAGAGTCAGGGTATATGCAGCAGTTTGGGCTGCCTGGCTCGTTGCGAACTCTGTGAAGACTATTTCTTCCTAACAAAGACAGCCAACTTCGCCAAACGGGGGATGATTTAACAAAAGCGCATTTGCGAAAAAAGCACAATCGTTGCACGACTGTCCCTAACCATAAACATCAATGCCTTTCTTAAAATCAATACACAGAAGTATATATTTTTAAACCTGCATATTTAGCTAAAAGAAATCCAGGTTAGCAGGCAATATTAACCAGGTGAAATTGTGTCACTTCTCTTGCGTTCACTGCACGCAGAGTCAGGGTATATGCAACAGTTTGGGCCGCCTGGCTCGTTGCGAACTAATTTGCCAGAATTTTACGTAATTATGACATAACATTGAAGGTTGTGCAATGTAACAGGAATATTTAGGCTTATGGATGCCACCCGTTAGATAAAATACGGAACGGTTCCGTATTTCACTGAAATAATAAATGTTTTGTTTTCGAGATGATAGTTTCCGGATTCGACCATATTAATGACCTAAGGCTCGTATTTCTGTGTGCTATTATGTTGTAATTAAGTCTATGATTTGATAGAGCAGTCTGACTGAGCGATGATAGGCACCAGCAGGCTCGTAAGCATTCATTCAAACAGCACTTCCGTGTGTTTTGCCAGCAGCTCTGCTGTTAATGACTTCAAGCCTATCAACTCCTGAGATTAGGCTGGTGTAACCGATGTGAAATGGCTAGCTAGTTAGGTGAACCTTCCCCTCAGTCTGAGGTTTATAAAAAAATTGGCAAATTTGTTGAAAAAAACAAACTGAAACAATACCTTATTTACATAATCATTTAGACCCTTTGTTATGAGCCTCAAAATTGAGCTCAGGTGCATCCTTTTTCCATTGATCATCATTGAGATGTTTCTACAACTTGATGCGAGTCCACCTGTGGTAAATTCAATTGATTAGACATGATTTGGAAAGGCACACACCTGTCTATATAAGTTCCCAGAGTTGGCAGTGCATGTCAGAGCAGAAACCAAGCCATGAAGTGGAAGGAATTGTCCGTAGAGCCCCGAGACAGGATTATGTTGAGGCACAGATCTGGGGAAGGGAACCAAAACATTTCTGCAACATTGAAGGTTCCCAAGAACACAGTGGCCTCCATCATTCTTAAATGGAAGAAGTTTGGAACCATTAAGACTCTTCCTAGAGCTGGCCCGCCTGGCCAAACTGAGCAATCGGGGGAGAATGGTCTTGGTCAGGGATGTGACCAAGAACCTGATGGTCACTCTGACAGAGCACCAGAGTTCCTCTGTGGAGATGGGCGAACCTTCCAGAAGGACAACCATCTCTGCAGCACCCCACCAATCAGGCCTTTATGGTAGAATGGTCAGACGGAAACCACTCTTCAGTAAAAGGCACATGACAGCCTGCTTGGTGTTTCCCAAAAGGCACCTAAAAAAGTCTCAGAACATTCAAAATAAGATTCTCTGGTCTGATAAAACCAAGATTGAACTCTTTGGCCTGAATGCCAAGCGTCATATCTGGAGGAAACATGGCACCATCCCTACGGTGAAGCATGGTGTGGCGATGTTTTTCATCTGCAGGGACCGGGAGATTAGTCAGGATCAATGGAAAGATGAACGGATCAAAGTACAGAGAGATCCTTGATGAAAACCTGCTCTAGAGCACGCGGGACCTCAGACCGGGCCGAAGGTTCACCTTCAAATAGGACAACGACCCCAAGCACACAGCCAAGAAAATGCAGAGCCAAGAAAATGCAGGAGTGGCTTCGGGACAAGTCTCTAAATAGCTTTGAGCGGCCCAGCCAGAACCCGGACTTGAACACGATCGAACATTTCTGGTGAGACCTGGAAATAGCTGTGCAGTGACGCTGCCCATCCAACCTGACATAGCTTGAGCGGATATGCACAGAAGAATGGGAGAAACTCCCCAAATACAGGTGTGCCAAGCTTATAGCGTCCTACCCAAGAAGACTCAAGGCTGTAATCGCTGCCAAAGGTGCATCAACAAAGTACTGAGTAAAGGGCCTGATTACTTATGTAAATGTCATATTTCATTCTTTATTTTTTTTATTGTTGATAACATTTCTTAAACCCCATTTTGGCTTTGGCATTATGGGGTATTGTGTGTAGATTGATGAACATTTTTTAAATAAATTAATAATTTTTAGAATAAGGCTGTAACAGTAACAAAATGTGGAAAAAGTCAAGGGGTCTGAAAACTTTCTGAATGCACCGTAATCATATCTGGGTAACAACCTCTTTCATGCATCTTGGTACAGTAAGAGATGAGCGAGGTGGCGGCAGCCAGAAAACACTCTCTTCCACACAGTACAGTATTGACAGTGACTCATCATTATTATGCTCAATGTGACCCCTCACTTATTCCACTCCACATTCGCCCCCTAGAGACGCTGGTCTCTCTCACACTGCCCTCAGGCTGCATTATATTTACATTTCTCAGAGGTTGCTAATACTATGCTAGGTGTTGAGATGCTCTTTACTAGCTACATTCCTAACCCCTCTCTCAGCAGTGCTCCAACCACCCACCTAGTCCAGAATGAAG
Source organism: Salvelinus alpinus (assembly GCF_045679555.1). Taxonomy (NCBI): domain Eukaryota; kingdom Metazoa; phylum Chordata; class Actinopteri; order Salmoniformes; family Salmonidae; genus Salvelinus; species Salvelinus alpinus. The sequence continues at coordinate 23,276,944 of NC_092108.1, forward strand.
ATTTATCTGAGTGGGACTTAGCGTTAGCGAGCGACAGCCAGGCTAGCTTTTAGCTCTACTTCCTGACCTGGTCTTTGCCAGGTCCACTTAATCATTAAACACTAATGGCCAACATGTTATACATTTGGAAAAATCAACTGTGCTGCTAAGAGATAGCAACACTAAAAAACAAAACGTATATTTGCTTTCTGTCTGGAGGATACAAATTGAGGATGGTCCATGCAGTAAGATACAGAACTGCCTTCCCCTGTTTGTTGAGCACTATCCATCTGGAAGTAACACAAAGCACTAACTTGTTTAACACATCCAGCCAGAGAAAGATTTTTCAAAGACATTCAAAGAGAGAAATGGAGCATAGTATACAGTCGCTACCTCCTGAGTTACTTTTAATTTGCTTACCACCTCTCGGGATGATTATTATTACATAATGCATTATTATGAATTATAGCTAATACAAGTATATTGGTTAGCATGGGGGGTGTAAGTGTGTGTAGTAACTGCCTCCAAGCACCAACACTGATATTGTGACTTACGTCTCTAAGAATGTGGATGTTTCATGCCCCATAGCATGAAAAGACATTCATAAGTATATGACTTATATGATACATCTGACACATTTAATGATAGTTAGCTGTGTGAAACCTTAATGAAAATTGACAAGATCATAAACTGTTATAGGTTAACTACTGTGTGTAGATACTCAATCACCTTAACAGCCATGCTTAATCCATATGAGTGTAGTAATACAGTGTTCTATTACATTTTTCATCAAAATCGAACCCGTGGCTGTTTAAGACTATGGAAAATCGACCTAAAATCTAATCTATCTTACTCATGTTTTTGCCTAAGAAGCACATCAATTTAGTTTGATTGTACTCACATTGTGCTTGGTGAGAGCTGATATATTGGCTGCTATTGCTTGGAGCCAATCTAGGCAGTCTTCAGCAGTGGGGCACGTGATAACCCCACTGCAAACCCCATCCACAGCTATGACTTGAAATGCATGTTTCCTTTAGAAATCAGAATCAGACAAATATACTTTTTAGTAGTGGTTGGCACCAATTCAGTATGGTATTAACATCGATATCAATATGAACAAGGCATATCTCAAAATTGTTTCATCCTTAGTCAGGCAAACAGCTTGTCTGTCCATATATTAATCATAACCCATGCCCTCTCAATTTCTATTCAAGAGAAATAAGTAACAGCCAAGCAAGCTTTGCAGCAAATGGAGGAATCACTGTCTTATAGTGCCTTTGGAAAGTATTCAGACCCCTTGACTTTTTCCACATTTTGTTACGCTACAGCCTTATTCTAAAATGGATTAAATAAAACTATTTTATCAGCAACCTACACACTATACCCCATTATGACAAAGCGAAAACAAGTTTTTAGACATTTGTGCACATTTATTAAAAACAAAAAACAGAAATACCTTATTTACATAAGTATTCAGACCCTTTGCTATGAGACTCGAAATTGAGCTCAGGTGCATCCTGTTTCCATTGATCATCCTTGAGATGTTTCTACAACTTGATTTGAGTCCACCTGTGGTAAATTCAATTAATTGTACATGATTTGGAAAGGCACACGCCTGTCTATATAAGGTCTCACAGTTGACAGTACATGTCAGAGCAGAAACCAAGCCATGAGGTCAAAGGAATTGTCCGTAGAGCTCCAAGACTGGATTGTGTCAAGGCACACATCTGGGGAAGGGTACCAAAACACTTCTGCAGCATTGAAGGTACTCCACCATTCCATCATTCTTAAATGGAAGAAGTTTGGATCCACCAAGACTGTTCCTAGAGCTGGCTGCCCGGCCAAACTGAGCAATCAGAGGAGAACAGCCTTGGTCAAGTAGGTGACCCAGAACCCGATGGTCACTCTGACAGAGCTCCAGAGTTCCTCTGTGGAGATGGGAGAACCTTCCAGAAGGACAACCATCTCTTCAGCACTCCACCAATCAGGCCTTTATGGTAGAGTGGCCAGACGGAAGCCCTATGGTGAAGCATGGTGTGGGGATGTTTTTCAGTGGCAGGGACTGGGAGACTAGTCAGGATTGAGGCAAAGATTAACGGAGCAAAGTACAGAGAGATCCTTGATGAAAACCTGCTCCGGAGCACTCAGGACCTCAGGCTGGGGCGAAGGTTCACCTTCCAACAGGAAAACGACCCTAAGCACACAGCCACGACAACACAGAAGTGGCTTCGGGACAAGTCTCTGAATGTCCTTGAGTGGCCCAGCCAGAGCCCGGACTTGAACCAGATCGAACAACTCTGGAGAGACCTGAAAATAGCTGTGCAGGAAACCAAGTTTTGCATTGTTATTATGTGGTATTGTGTGTAGATTTATGAGCGGGAAAAAAAAGTCAAGGGGTCTGAATACTTTCCGAAGGCACTGTACCTGCCAGTGGCTGACCTCTCCATCTGAATAGTCTCAAGGTATTTACAGGAGACAAGTCATCCTAACACCTAGCCCCCAAAGTCCCTCGCCAGCAGACCCCTCTCAAATAGACGAGGCACAGGGGCCACTGAACCTTCAGCAGTAGTGACAGAGAATGGCCCCTGGCTGTGTTTTGACAACAAACATTCCCCGGTCCCCCGGCCGCAGCCCAGCGCTGAGCTTACCTGCAGACGTCAGAGCCCGGGATGTGCTGTGACAGACGGGAGTGGAGGAGAGGAATAAGGCGCAGGTCCACCCATCTCTTCTCCCAGCGGAGCCCAGGGGACGTGGGCCAAGATGAGCAGGACAGTGAGTCCTAGAGGGGTTTATACACACAGAAAGAAGAGAACACCTCTTAGTTTAGTTCTTCATATAGTATCTCCCATGGTTTTTCTAATACGTCAATAGCCCAGGCCTGTTCATGATTCATACAGGTAGATGTAGATGCAGCAGAAGCTGTATATGTGCAAGCCATAGTTCAACTACTGAATAAGTCGTTTTTTCCTCTGGCCCAGAGAAAGAGTGAGAAAGAGTTAGAGCACCCTGACTGTCACCATCTGCCTGTGAATGCCACTGCGGAATAACAACAGCCTACTGGCATTGTTACAAGAGTTGCAGAGAGACAGATATGGCTGAGAGTTGTACAGAAAGGAGATCAGTCTCAAAGTGGGGTGGGTTAAGAATGCTAAACTGTACCGTATTGTTAGGATGGTAGTTCAGGTGTAAGCCACTGTCGCACAGAGGGGAGGACGTTCCACTGCTCTGGTCACTTGGAACACCTGGGAGGAGAATGACATTCAGAAGTTATTTATTCAGTCATTTGGAAGTCATATCATATCTTCTTTAGCCTTGGTACAATATCCAGAACTTTTATGTCTAGCTCTATTTCAGGTAAAACTATATTCAAATCAACTTTTCTTTCCAGCTCTTTTTCAGAGATAATTATACTAGAGACAAATAATAGCCAACGCACGAATCATCATATAATCCATGTGTAGATGGAGTTTTTTTCTCCAATCTTGTTTTATTTTCTCTCATCATATCCTTACTGAAAATAACATACAATTTCAGCTCTTATATTTCTTTGGAGGTTTCTAAGATGCACGTACATGTGCAGTCTTCACAGAGGGGCAGTTTCAGAAAAGCAGGTGTCTTCTTCAAGAAAGACACAGTCAGAGTGACTTCCTCTCCTGCATTTCGCAAAACCTGTACCTGTAAAGAAAAATTTGGTGAATTTACAATACTGCCATAGGACTTCTAAGTCTGTTACTCATTTCAACCACGTATTTGGATGATGGATGTTGTACAAATTCCCTTCTTAGAACAAGTAGATTAGATATCGGCTAAAAACCTGGGAGATTTATGCAGCTTCACACATTTGGGAGGTTGATACACACAAATTGGAAAAGGCGTAAAACTCATCTTACATGTCCCAAAGATAAGGTCCAAAAAGTTAAACAAGATAAAGTGGTGTTACAAGTGTTTGCAGCTTCAGGGAAATATAAAATATTAAGTTGGCAGCTGCTTACCGCTTCCTCGTGGCGATAGCTTCGAACATTTATTCCATTTATCTAAAAACAAACAGTCTTATTGTTAGTAACAATAATATCCAATCCATTAAATGTATGATTTGAGGTGGCTCAGTGAACTAATATTTCATATTGTGATCCATCCGCAAAGTGTGAAGGAGTTGGAATTTGATCAGACATACCTGTAGTACAAATACTGAATAACCCAAGACAGAAGAAACTGTCAAAATACTCATCACCATCCCTTACCTGGAGGATCCCATCTCCAATAAACAGCAGCCCAGACAGTTCAGCTGCAGACAATATATTATATATTATTACGTTTGGGTAAATAAACCACGATTCATAACTCATAGTGAAATGGAAACAAAAAAAGAAAGCTTACCTTTTTGCTCTTTTGATATTTTTGATATCACAACAGGGATTTTGTGTTCTGCGCCTCCCTAGGGGGTGAATTATATAGTTATGTAGTTTGTTGCACAAACATTTGAAGGAAAGAAACAGAGAAAAAAAGAGAAAAACTCTTCCCCAATACGATACTCCATTAGTCTACTGTTGATATATCAATTGTGGCTTTAAAAGATCAATGGCATTAGGTAACAGTAAATTCAATGATAGAATGGCAGAAATGGACTAATCAATGGAGATCTAAATGACCTTAATGCTCAAGCCAAAACCTCCAATCGTCTGTCTTCTGATCGTTACAGTTCTCTCCTACAAGGAATCAGATGGAATAAAGAGGTGTTTATTGTGGACATACTTACGAGTATAAAAGTTTACCGTAGATAATACAAGTATAACAAAGCTGACAAAGGAAAGGCCCATTTTAAAAGGTATTTTCTCTCCAGTCATGCTCACACTTCACTCTCATGGTTCCAAATGTATCGTCTGCCCGACCTTATATTTTTTTCTCGTAATTGAAACATCCTTTCCCAAGGTATTTAATTTGACAGGCAGGGCAGGTTACTTACACTGGAATAAAATGGTTCTCCTGACACGCAGATGACATCTTGCTCTTGAATGGTCAGAATGTCTTTAGCCAAGTGCAGTCGAATATTGAAAGGCTCCTCGTTACCATCTTGCAGCAGATAAACCCCAGTCTTTGTCTGCAAAGTAAATCAAAGTGGGAAAATTATGTATCGTTCTTCTTTGTCCAAATTAACTGGCCATGAAATTAAATAAAATGAAAATGTCATCAAATTGTAAAGACATTGGAGAGACTTGTGACAGAGTGACATGTATGATAATGATAATTCTTCTTAGCCTGTTAATTTCAAGATGGTGACATGTAAAACAATGCCCCATACATTATGTGAATTCCACTCTCAGAAAGCTAGTAACCAAGAAACCATTTCAATTACATTGTATCTAATAGGTTTCGAAAAGAGTTATCATTATTCATGATCACTTCAGGGAAATCTTTTTTCCACTAGTGTTTATATTGCATACATCTTCAATATTATGTTGCAATTATGTTTGATAATAGGAGACAGTAGAAATATAGTTACGCTAATTAGGTTAGTTCTCAGTAAATAATTTTCACTAATTAGTTTGAATTACATGTGTTTTCTATGCACTGTGCTATAACATTAATCAGAATAAAATATATTGTTGTCTTGGCTCTGAAAATAAAAATCCTTATTTGACAATTTTCCAAAACCAGATAACTGCAACGATACGCCTCTTAATCACAGGCAACAGAAAAAAATAATTTACAATCATCTAATTCAATAAATCTCCAATTAAATAATCAATCTTCATTTTGTCTATCCATCTAAGGTCTTGTGGAATTAAAAGGTTTGAATAAATTATGCTCAGTCACCAGATATGCATTTCTCAGAAAGGAATGAGAGAAATCATCATCGTATCCCGTGATCCATTTAAAACAAGCTGATCTGCATACATTTGCATTCTGTATAGCCAATTCCCCACCAACTAATTGGAATGCCTGTCCTGTCCTTGAAACTACGGTTAAGTCTAAATAATAAAAACACCTTCACCTGACATGATTCCATGATTTAGGTGCTCCCGAGTGGCGTAGTGGTCTAAGGCACTGCATCTCAGTGCAAAAGCCGTCACTACAGACACCCTGGTTTGATTCCAGGCTGTATCACAACCGCCCGTGATTGGGAGTCCCATAGGGCGGTTCACAATTGGCCCAGCGTCATCTGTGTTTGGCCAGTGTAGGCCGTCATTGTGTAGGTGTAGGTCGTCATTGTAAATAAGAATTTGTTCTTAACTGACTTGCCTAGTTAAATAAAGGTTAATCGTTTTTATTTTAATTATTCATGTAAAGCCAAGCACACCAATGTCACTAAGCATCCTTGATGACAAACGCAGTAGTGTCACTAAAGGATACCTGGTAGGTGACATGGTAGGTATGGCAACTCAAAGAATTACATTTACTTGTACTGTACCTAGCTCTGTGTAAAGAAACCATAAAAAAATCAGCCGGGTGTGTATTAATATCAACAGCAACATCTCAATGTGAAAGTGTTTTTACAGTGAGTTGCCTTGCACACTATATCCATGGCTAGTTCAATATCACCATTATGGTGTGTGTATGTCTCACACGTGTGAGTTTGTGTGTGCGCGTGCGTGTGTCTCATGAGAGAGAGAGAGAGAGAGAGAGAGAGAGAGAGAGAGAGAGAGAGAGAGAGAGAGAGAGAGAGAGAGAGGGAGGGAGGGAGAGAGGGAGAGGGAGGGAGGGAGGGAGGGAGGGAGGGAGGGAGGGAGGGAGGCAGAGTCATTCTCGTTAGCCGAGCTGAATCCGTGCTACGATGCTGATATATCTATCACTGGGTAGATCAGAAGCAGCCTCTACTCTTGTCTCTCTCTCTCTGCTCAGCTGAGCATTGTTTGACCTGCTGTAGAGCATGTATGTAATTACCCTTATCTCTGATCCCATCTTGTGTTTCATCATTACCTTCTCATCCTAATCCTCTCCATCTTTATCTAGCTACATCATCAACTCCAGTCAGACACTGTCGTCTGTGTACATTCACAATTTACACCACAGGCGGTTGGCACCAGGTATGCAACAAGGACAGTCACATTTTCATCTACCTAAGCCAATCATGCATTGTAGAGATATGATAATTCAATGACACTTGTTGTGGTGCAAAGGTTAACATGTGTGAGCAGTTGAGTACGCTGTCAAGTAAAAAGACAAAATGCTATTTGCCATAGCAGACCAATTTGCTCCAATTATCTTTGCAAAATGCTGAGGGATTGAAATCTATTCAACTGAAATTGTACCTACCTCTTCATTTGAAGTCCTGAAATCCATGTGCTATGGTACAGTGAGGGAATCTGCCCTGGAAAAAGACAGAAGAGGAAATTAAATTGAATTAGCTTCCTGAACAAAATACCTAGCAGTTAGTCAGTGACATGGTTCTGCTCACTTGTAGTAATAACACAGAATACCTAGCAGTTAGTCAGTGACATGGTTCTTCTCACTTGTAGTAATAACACAGAATACCTAGCAGTTAGTCAGTGACATGGTTCTTCTCACTTGTAGTAATAACACAGAATACCTAGCAGTTAGTCAGTGACATGGTTATTCTCACTTGTAGTAATAACACAGATTACCTAGGAGTTTGTCAGTGACATGGTTCTTCTCACTTGTAGTAATAACACAGAATACCTAGCAGTTAGTCAGTGACATGGTTCTTCTCACGTGTAGTAATAACACAGAATACCTAGCAGTTAGTCAGTGACATGGTTCTTCTCACTTGTAGTAATAACACAGATTACCTAGGAGTTTGTCAGTGACATGGTTCTTCTCACTTGTAGTAATAACACAGAATACCTAGCAGTTAGTCAGTGACATGGTTCTTCTCACTTGTAGTAATAACACAGATTACCTAGGAGTTAGTCAGTGACATGGTTCTTCTCACTTGTAGTAATAACACAGAATACCTAGCAGTTAGTCAGTGACATGGTTCTTCTCACTTGTAGTAATAACACAGATTACCTAGGAGTTAGTCAGTGACATGGTTCTTCTCACTTGTAGTAATAACACAGAATACCTAGCAGTTAGTCAGTGACATGGTTCTTCTCACTTGTAGTAATAACACAGATTACCTAGCAGTTAGTCAGTGACATGGTTCTTCTCACTTGTAGTAATAACACAGATTACCTAGGAGTTAGTCAGTGACATGGTTATTCTCACTTGTAGTAATAACATAGATTACCTAGCAGTTAGTCAGTGACATGGTTCTTCTTTAGTTAAATAAAGGTAAAAAAATAAATAAATACAAATTCTCACTTGTAGTAATAACACAGATTACTCAAGTACTGTGATTGTGCACCACTTAATATAAACACAAAACCCACTAGCATGGTCTGCCTATTTTCTGTCATGTCATCCTTGTGGGACCAGCAATATCAATCCAGAGTAATAGATTTTCATTTTAATTTCACTTCTTTCAAGCAGAATCCTGTTCAGAACTAATCAGGGGGGAAACCAGAGACCATTAAATGTCTATGAATAATTCATAAACTGAAGGTGGGAACCTAAGTATTTATCCTGATAAATGTTTCAATATGGAATCTATTGCTCCCGTCACCTGACTGACTGTGTTACCCTATCTGTTACGGAGTTACAGCAGGGCAAATCATTGAAGCTTTTGAAAACAAGTATCAGATGAAGGAGTAGTACAGTTCTGTTCTGTAGTAGTAATATAGGTTGTTTGGAACAGAGCAATAAATAAATGGCTCTGGTTTGGGATGAGGATAGATATAGAACATATGCTTCCCTTGACCTCAACTTTGTAGTGACAAAAACTGCTGTCCTTGAGAAGGAAATAGTTACACTATAACAACATTGTGCTTGAGGGGTATATGTTGCAGTATATATTCAAGGCTCACCTCAGTAGAAAGGCCCCCGGCTCTTCGTCTGTAGAGGTCTAGCCATGAAGCAGGCAGGTGAGGACTGATCCTACCCGTGGCAGATGAGCTTCCCTGGGCATGGCTGTGGGGGGACGCATGCCCTCCCCTGGAGCTGGTGGCAAAGCCTTGCCTGCGGTGAGCTTGGTGTTGGCTCTGGGCAGTGGCTGACCTGGTGTATGTGCTGCCACAGTTCCAGGTTGTTGTGGCCAAGGTGCTGTCCCAACAGTGGTTACGGAGGGTTTCCGATGGTGGACTCAGGAGCAGTTCCACTCAGGTCCAGAATGAGCTGAGTTGAGATCAAAACATAACATTCGTTTGTTTGTGAGGTAGTGGGAACTAGACCATGAGGATATAAAGGGCTAATGCCAACAAATTATGGCACAACAGTAACAGCCCATACCACTTTAACCAGATGCAATGATGTTTCATATTTACAGAGCTCCCAATCATCGCACAGAAATATTTCCCAGTGCAAAAAGACTGATGACTTGACAGAATAACTCTGGGTGTGATGGTTTTCAAACCAGTTTATGGGAAGGTACAGAGGCAATTTGTTTGACAAGTGCAGAGGGTGAATTTCAGAGAGCAGTTTGTTACAAAACGGTGAAAAGTCTCAACTGCTGCAGGTTGAAGGCACCTGTGGGTCCAAAAATATAAATACCTAACGGCAATTAACCCGTATTCTTCAGTGTCCTTGTTGTTTGTATGCCAAGCACAAACGTTTCTGCCAAGGTGTTTTGTTGTGTTGCAATTGAAACCTCAGGAGAATTTATTCTCGTTAGTGCGCATTTGTTGACACGATATCACATATCTGTGAAGCTGTACTGGCAAGCTGCCTCTGTGATCATTGTTTTAAGATACCTTTTCAACTCACTTTTCATTCACATTTGAAACTATACATCATCATGTTAAGGAAATCTTTTCTCTCTGCATCCAAGAGTATGCTAAAATACATTTTTAAAAACCTTTATTTAAAACACTCGTGGCATTCCATCTGGAGCCTGCCAACTCATTGAGTGATGTATTCTGACGCCATTTTAGACCTTCTTTAAAAATGAATGTCTACATCTGTCCTAAAATGTGCATCTAAAAAAGGAAATGTTTCATATACTGTATGCAGCCTGGCTGTTTGAAGACGAATGCAGGCCTGCTACCAGCAGGGGCCCTCGAGAACATACTGACAAATGCAAGCAGTTCACTTCACTGCCAGAATCCCAGTCAGATAGACTGAGCTGAACCTTTTGTACAATTTAAGTTGAGTCAGCGCAACTCACAGGCACGTCATCAGATATTTTCCCCAAATCACTGCACAGTGTTTCTCAAATAGCACTCCTGGCTCTGACACAATAGCAGTAGAAAGTTAGCGTTGAGTAGAGAGGAGTAGTTTTGCTTAATTTGCTTGGAAGGTGTTGGCTGATAGAGACATTGCCTTGCCTAGGACCTGAAGACAGCAGGTGTCGGCCCTCGAGGAAGAGACCAGCCATTTATTCTACCTGTTACATTGGTACCGTGACCTGAATTTTAGGGAGGTGACTATAGTAGCTAGAGGCTTAAGCTTTAGGGCTCGATTCAATACGTATCGCAGAAGATCTGTGGTATAGCGTGACAGATATGTAAAGGCAATGTTACCCATGCTCGCGGAGACTGCATTCACCGTAAATGCTGCATATGTCGGCTCAATCGAAAATTACCTTGAAATGACAATCTCACCATACCACAGATCTGACGTGATACGGATACGGACTGAGCCCTTAGTAGTCTTATGTAACCAGACGAGTGTGCCTCTGGATATGGAGTATACCCCAACATACTGTGCATTTACACCTATCTGTAAAGTCTGGTATGTGAGATTAAAGCTTTTAGCAAAGACAGCTTTGCCTTAGATTCAATGCACTAATGACCCAGGCGAAATTCCCATTATTGTTGATTAGTTGAAATGAACACATAGGTTCAGGAGGAAAAATTCAATCAATCAGATGACCGGATCAATTTACAACTCTGCCTACCCTTCTGCCTACACAGTATATAAACAGTGACATACATCACAATGGTGTGCTGGCTGACTTCTGCATCCCACCTCCAGCAACGCCCATCTCCCTTCCTTCTTCTCTCTTGGCGGATTCTTCCATAGAGATAATATGAGATGAAAACTACTAGATATTCTCTATGAGTTCTTCTCTACCTCGGTCCTTGATCTGGAGCCAAACCGACCAGAGGCCGTATCCAAACCAAAGTAACTACAGTATTTTCAATGTCTCAACCATATGGCCATACCTGCACAGTCATCAGAAAAATGGGATAATAACCAAATGCACAAATTTGGTTCATGTGGAAAAATGAACTTAAATGAATTGGTGACAAAACAACCATGAGTAGTCCTATGAAACAGTGAGCTGACTCTCCAATTAAATAGTTGAAGTCTATCTCATTGCATTCCATAGCCCTTACCATGAGGTTTCATTATAATAAATAGTGTTTATGTTCTTATCCTGTCTGTGCTCGATTTCTCCTGATAGTTTTTGCATGACAGAAAGAATAAGAAAAACAAGTCAACAGTGCTTGATCGTCGCTCTCCAAAGGCTAACCTCAGAAAGCAACCAATTATTTTCTCAGTATTTACAGAGGAGCTGTCAGATTCAAGAGCACCCTAATTAGTGTACTGTTTTCAAATGCTCCTTACAGTAGGCCTATGCATGGTTGTGATTGTGTGTGTGTCTGTGTGTGTGTGTGTGTGGCTTTTGTATATTCTGCTAGGTCCTGAGTCCTTGTCTACTATTTTGCATCATTTGAAAAAGGGACTGTCAAACTGCTCCCCGCATTACCCCCGTAACTTTCTTCATTCTGTCAAGTATATAGGGAGAGGAAGAGATTGCTATTACTTCTTGCGATTTTTAAGTAAACTAATACCTGAGCCACAACAGTATGTGTGCTCAATCTCTCTATACCAGTATGGTCAGTGCTATTACGCTAGCTCTATACCAGTATGGTCAGTGCTATTACGCTAGCTCTATACCAGTATGGTCAGTGCTATTACGCTAGCTCTATACCAGTATGGTCAGTGCTATTACGCTAGCTCTATACCAGATCCATTCAGCAGTGAGAGTGAGGGAGCAGAGGTAAATTAGTGACAGACACATTTATGGACCCGCTTCCTGACCTTCCTGATTGTGATGAATGGTTCTTGGCATGGCATAGCCTACAACTATCAAGTGGGTGCCAACTTAAATCCAACTGGAGCATTTCACAAACTGGTGCTGGCCCATTATAGCACTGAATATCCAGGAATGGTTCATTATGACCAAATGGTGTTGTGTGAATATACGGTTAATTTATAGCTTCAATATGTGTTTAAAACTATAATGTTGAACTCATGGATTGTCGGTGCTTGTGTCCATGGCTCTGTTTATGAATTTGAGAGTGTTGGTTACGTTTCCCCAGCCCCATCTCTCAGATTTATACCAAACCAAGTGGTGGGGCTAAAACACAAACTCCAGATTGTGGCTTTAAAGAGGGGTACATTTTGTTTAGAGTTCAAGCGTTTACCATCTGGTGGGTTTCATATACTTTTCTCCAGTGAGTTTCTTAATTAAAATGAATAAATTGTCCCATTAACAACACAGGATAATATGCTAACATATAAGCCAATGGCTTGAGTGAAGTGAAGCAAATAATCGGACATTGTTGTCTCAATTAACATTAACGCATTAATTTAACTCATAGGTATTCATGCACATTACAGTGCCTCTTATAATAGATAGTTCATTCCCCCTAATTCATTTTTAAAAATGAGAATAACATGAAGTACAACATGAAATTCAAGTAGCAGCCATTAGCAGTGTAACAAGTCAGTCCTACATGAGAGGGGGGGGGGATATCATGCTGTGAGGATACACAAATATGAAAGATGAATAACCTAAGTGCATTGCAGTGAGCATCGGCCTGATAGAAACAGCTTTGCACTGTCAGATGACGTAGCCTATTATTTTCTGAAATAAAGGACTGTATCTATGGGGGGAAATTAAATCAGCAAAAAACTTGAAATGCTAAGGGACATGGTTGTGCACGAAAAGCAATTTGTTTGACAAGTGACAAATTTGTCAAATGGGGGTATACTGTCTGAAGGATGTACAGCACATTACCAGAAATAATGGTCTTATAATAGCCTACATTTAATGTACGTCATAGGGGAAAATAAGAAACTTCTCATTTTAGTTTGAGCTAAATCTGACAGAACTCTAATTCTGTACATTTATACCTCCCAGATGAATTGTGTAATTATGTGGAGTTGTTCCCAAATAGTACTCCTAGACATTTTGCAATTTCATGAATGATTTGAAAACATATATCACAAATGAAGCAATGAACAATCAACAAACAATGCATCAAGACTCTGTATGGCATTTACCTGGCGTCTAATATATAACTGACACCCTTGCCCTTTAAGGAAAATTATGAAGTCACAACCTACTATCTGTAATAAGCAAATAACATCATAACTTGAGCCAATGTGCTGTACGTGCTCTAATTAAACAATGTGCATTTTAACTCATTCCCACATTGATATTACACAATTAATAACACCACTGGGCTAACATCAGCTGAAATCAATCTCTATTTTTGAGTTGCAATACAGTACAAAAGTAATTAAGAAACAAACATAGCACTATTAGTGTTGTGTGTTTTGAGCTATGAGAGTTCGTGAGGATTGACTAATTTACTCATCGCTCTGCGCTGCCTGGGCTAGAGGACTAACGATTTTATATTTATACAACAGCGACTCTGTAGCAAACAGAGAGAGGTAAAACTCGGAGGTACACTGACTGACAGACTGACTGAAGCATCTACAGTAAAATCTGTTTGTGTTATTGTTTATTCATCACACAAACCATTATACAGTTGAAGTTGAACGTTTACATACACTTAGGTTGGAATCATTAAAACTCATTTTCCAACCACTCCACACATTTCTTGCTAATAAACTATAGTTTTGGGAAGTCGGTTAGGACATCTACTTTGTGCATGACACAAGTCATTTTTCCAACAATTGTTTACAGACAGATTATTTCACTTAAAATTCACTGTGCCACAATTCCAGTGGGTCAGAAGTTTACATACACTAAGTTGACTGTGCCTTTAAACAGCTTGGAAAATTCCAGAAAATGATGTCATGGCTTTAGAAGCTTCTGATAGGCTAATTGACATCATTTTAGTCAATTGGAGGTGTACCTGTGGATGTATTTCAAGGCCTACCTTCAAACTCAGTGCCTCTGTGCTTGACATCATGGGAAAATCAAAAGAAATCAGCCAAGACGTCAGAAAAAGAATTGTGGACCTCCACAAGTCTGGTTCATCCTTGGGAACAATTTCCAAACGCCTGAAGGTACCACGTTCATCTGTACAAACAATAGTAAGCAAGTATAAACACCATGGGACCACACATCCGTCATACCGCACAGGAAGGAGATGCGTTCTGTCTCCTAGAGATGAACGTACTTTGATGCAAAAAGTGCAAATCAATCCCAGAACAACAGCAAAGGACCTTGTGAAGATGCTGGAAGAAACAGGTACAAAAGTATCTATATCCACAGTAAAACGAGTCCTATATCGACATAACCTGAAAGGCCGCTCAGCAAGGAAGAAGTCACTGCTCCAAAACCGCCATAAAAAAGCCAAACTACGGTTTGCAACTGCACATGGGGACAAAGATCGTACTTTTTTGAGAAATGTCCTCTGGTCTGATGAAACAAAAATAGAACTGTTAGGCCATAATGAACATTGTTATGTTTGGAGGAAAAAGGGGGAGGCTTGCAAGCCGAAGAACACCATCCCAACCGTGAAGCACGGGGGTGGCAGCATCCAGGAGCGGTTCTGGGGGGCAGGGGGGCCAGTGCCCCTGTGACAACAATTTTGGACCCCCTTGTGGCCCCCCTAAATGTGGAGTATGAAATAATTTTTACATAACTAATTTTTGCTATCGTTCTTTTTTTACATCCGTTATTAGACAGTGGCAACGCGGAACACTAATGATTATAAACATGGTCTTTTGCCTGCTAATGCCTGCAATGCAGTGAAGAAAACGATGACAACAATAATGTAACTGGCCCCTCTAACAGTACAACTGGCCCCAGCTTGGCCCCCCCAGTTGAAATGGTCTAGAACCGCCACTGGCAGCATCATGTTGTCGGGGTGCTTTGCTGCAGGTGGGACTGGTGCACTTCACAAAATAGATGGCATCATGAGGTAGGAAAATTATTTGGAAGTATTGAAGCAACATCTCAAGACATCAGTCAGGAAGTTAAAGCTTGGTCGCAAATGGGTCCTCCAAATGGACAATGACCCCAAGCATACTTCCAAAGTTGTAGCAAAATGGCTTAAGGACAACAAAGTCAAGGTATTGGAGTGGCCATCACAAAGCCCTGACCTCAATCCTAGAGAGAATTTGTGGGCAGAACTGAAAAAGCGTGTGAAGCAAGGAGACCTACAAACCTGACTCAGTTACACCAGCTCTGTCAGGGGGAATGGGCCAAAATTCACCCAACTTATTGTGGGAAGCTTGTGGATGGCTACCCGAAACGTTTGACCAAAGTTCAACAATTTAAAGGCAATGCTACCAAATACTAATTGAGTGTATGTAAACTTCTGACCCACTGGGAATGTGATGAAAGAAATAAAAGCTGAAATAAATAATTCTCTCTACTATTATTCTGACATTTCACATTCTTAAAATAAATTGGTGATCCTAACTGACCTAAGACAGGGACTTTTTACGAGGATTAAATGTCAGGAATTGTGAAAAACTGAGTTGAAATGTATTTGGCTAAGGTGTATGTAAACTTCCGACTTCAACTGTAGCATACGTTCTCAGTAAAACCAGTCAACATCTGGGACAATTCATACGGATGGATGGTCGACCGAATCGGCCCCCCAGAGAAATATGAGGTGTGATAGTCTTCCTCTTTCCCATGCTCAGCTCTGGAACTGCAGTAAATTGGGATGAAGATGACCAAGGCCACAACCTCACCTTACATTTTACATTTACATTTTAGTTATTTAGCAGACGCTCTCATCCAGAGAGACTTACAGCCTCTCCTTGACATATAGCCTCTCTTTACCCTCTACATTTTTCCTTCAGAGGCAGCAGCCATAGCTAAAGGGCAACATCAGGATCAGTGCTTCTAATTTGTCTTTTCACAGTGGAATTGGCTTTCATTCAGGGACCGACTACCGCATTTGGGAACCTGGGGCAACAATCTTTTTTTACATGTTTTTTTTTTCTTCAGATTTCCTTTTGTGAAAATAGCTAACTTTCTGCATTTCAACACATTTGTTAAACATTTAGCAGTTGTATAATGCTATTCTACACATTTTGTCATGACGCTAAGATAAAATATTGCAGTTTAAAAGCTAATTTCCTGCAATTCTACACTTTTTTACCATGGGTCAGAGAGAAAAATGTGCTGCTTTATTGCTCATCGCATGCTATTGTTCACATTTTGCCATGAGGCTGAGAGAACATTTAGCAGTTTTAACATTTTACTTATAACTTTCAAAGGTAACATTGATGCACCCAAAAGGCCAAGTTGATATTGTAAACCAACATTTGTGAATCAAATGTTAAAGAGATGATAATGGTGGTAGTATTGCCAGTAGTAGGCTAATCAAATAATATCTGTAGTAAGCCTAATAATGGTAATAGCACAGTTTCTAAACCCAGAGGCGCAACATCGCAAGACTTCCGTTAACACTTGTGAAGCAGACTCAACGTACCAGGCCAGGGTTTGAGGTTTGAGAAGTCAATGAGAGAAGTGAAAAATTCCTCCTTAGTTGTTAATTTTCTCGATTTCTAAAGGGACAACCTACGTAGATTCAAGCCAATGTCTTAAGTAACTGAACATGTTTTTACTCCAACCTCGAAAGTGACAAACTTACATTTCTGTCAAAAACTACTTTATATCAAAGGAGTGCTTTTGATTTGACGGCAGATGCGCAATTCTGCGCGATTACATGTTTTTGCGCATTAGCTTAGCTAGCCAATGTCACCATGACATCGCCTACAATCATTTTCAAGGATTTCTACTGGAGAAGCAGCTTCTGCCTATCTTCAAACTGTACTGTCTTTGGTAATAGTGTCAGTATAGGTGTTTTGCAAAAATGGACATAAGAAACCATACCAAGATTGGATTGGGTGTGCTTAATTAACAATGCTTTATGTCAGGGATCATCAACTATAGTAGATTCAGCTGATTTTTTCTTGAAGGGATGGCCAGAGGGCAAGAACATAATTACAAATCAATTGTAGACTGCAAATTGACTGCAAGAATCCCAAACAGATATAATATTTGACAAAAACATTTATACGATCACATACTGTATATCTCTCTATTAAACGTGGGAAAACTTTGGAACAGATTTCCAAAATTAAAATCATTTGGAGCTATATTTGCTGGTGTTTTACAGTCTTTTATGTCCAACAATGGGTGGCCAAATAAAATCACCCGCGTACCACCAGTTGGGGAACCCTGCTTTATGTTATGTGCATGTGTTAATCTATCATACTCCTTCCAACTTCATGGTATACAATGTGGCACTGTAGGTAGGAGAGAGCTAGTCATAGTGTAGGCTGTTTGACACCTTGTCACAGGACCTTATTGGCCAATTTCCCTCAAGCCTGATTTTCTTGACAAAGACATTCTTAACTTGACCTACAGATCTTTGATTTATGGTATTAGCTGTATGGGGTAGAGGGGGTATATTCGGAACATAAACATGTCAATGATATGTCACCACCTTTGCATTTAATAGAAACTGGGATCTGCCTCAATACATCAACTAGATTGCTACATTTGACCATTGACCTGCACTGCTCAATACTCCTTTCACAAGAATTTGTAACAATTACAGAATATTGATGATAAAGCCTTGATACAGCCCTAATAGGTGTAGCTGTTAGGCTCATTGAGCTCAGCGGGCAGCATACCTTGAATACTACTTATGAGAGAGTGACGATCAAATCTAGGATCTTAACATCCACTTCAAAGCCAATGGATAGTAACAAGACACAGTGGGTATCATAAGTATTCATCCCCTTGGATTTCTTCACATTTAATTATGTTACAAAGTGGGATTAAATTTGATTAAATTGTCATTTTTTTGTCAATGATCTACACAATATACTCTAACATTTCCATTTTTTAAAAGATTAATGAAAGACAAAACAGTAATATACCTTTATTAGACAAGTATTCCCCCCCCCCCGCTTTTCACACCTGGATTGTGCAATATTTGCCCATTATTCTTTTCAAAAATCTTCAAGCTCTGTCAAGGTGTTGGGAATCATGGCTAGACAGCAATTTTCAAGTCTTGCCATAGATTGTCAAGCAGATTTAAGTCAAAACTGTAACTTGGCCACTCAGGAACATTCATTGTCTTCTAGGTAAGCAACTTCAGTGTAGATTTGACTTGTGTTGTAGGTTATTGTCCTGCTGAAAGGTGAATTCCTCTCCCAGTGTCTGCTGTAAAGACTGAAACAGTTTTTCCTCTAGGATTTTGCCTGTGATTAGAGCCATTCCGTTTATTTTTATCTGGAAAAACTCCACCGTCTTTGCCGACGTCAAGCATACAAATACCATGATGCAGGCACCACTATTCTTGAAATTAAGGAGGTAGTTACTCAGAGATGTGTTCTGTTGGATTTGCCACAAACATAAGGTTTTGCATTTAGGCCAAAAATGTTATTCCTTTCCCGTGTTTTTTTGCAGTAGTACTTTAGTGCCTTGTTGCATACAGGATGCATGTTTTGGAATATTTGTATTCTGTATATCTGTTTTCTTCTTTTCACTCTGTCATTTAGGTCATTATTGTGGAGTCACTACAATGTTGGTCCAACCTCAGTATTCTCCCATCACAGTCAATGAACTCTGTAGCTGTTTTAAAATCAATGGTGACATCCCTGGGCAGTTTCCTTCCTGTCCTGCAGCTCAGTTCAGAAGGACAACTGTATATTTGATGTGTCTGGGTGGTTTAATACATAATCCACAGTATAATTATTAACTTGACCATGCTTAAAGAGATATTCAGTGTCTGATTTGTTATTATTACCTATCTACCAATCACTGCCCTTCTTTATAAGGCTTTTGAAAAGCTCCCAGGTCTTTGTAGTTGAATCTGTGCTTGAAATTTAACACTTGACTGAGGGACCTGACATATGTTGTATGTATGGGGGACAGAGGAAGGGGTAGTCATTTAAAAAAATTATGTCAATCCCTATTATTTCACACAGATTGAGTCCATGTAACTTATTATGTGATTTGTTAAGCCAAATTTGACTCCTGAACTAATTTAGGCTTGCAACAACTATATTATAGTTATTTAATTGTTATTAATTTGTAAATATTTGGAGAATGTTCTTTTCACTTTGACATTATGGAGTTTTTTTGTGTAGATAAATGACCAAAAAAATCACAATTAAATATATTTCAATCCCACTTTGAAACAACAAAATGTGAAAGCAATCTGAAGGGTGTGAATACTTCTGATACCCACTGTATCTGACCCCTCAAGTTATTAAGTTGACTTGCCCTAGTTATTAAGTTGACTTGCCCTGTCTTTATCAAACTGTTACTACTGTAAGAAGAGTGGAAATTGTATATATCTATTCTATAATAGATCAGATATATTCCAAAGGGCTATTCAGGTAAATCTAGATAACATCCTAAAAAGTATTAAAACCAGAATGCAGACTATAGTTGGGTTGCCATGGGACTGGTCATATTATGCCCAGCTGGTTTGATTGCATGCATTCCACATTATTAGGTGCAGAAGACTAACAACCAGCAGGCTATAACCACGTAGAACATTGGAATGGTATTAATACCAACAATAAATTCACTGTAACAGCAGCATTCCCTCATCTACCAGTCTATTTAAAACTGACAATGTCGATATGGGCAGTGTATAGCCTCTATACTTCAACCTTGCTTTACATCATTGTGGACAGAAAGAGGACTGACACCGCACTTAGCTGGGGGAACTGCGGGTGCCTATACATTTGGACACGTCGGAGCCTCGGAGGCAATATGAAGGTCTACTTACTGCATGCTGAAACCTGAAGTAATTGCATATTTTACACTTAATAGGTCCTTTATCATAATCTGAATGAACTGTTCCCCATTGTGCATTACGCAATGTGAGAGCCAATGATGATGTATTGTTAGTCTACTTATTAGATATTAGATGATGGATCATGAGAGTATTATACTGAAATGAACCTATATAGTAGCGATAGGCTACAAATGGCGTATGAATAAAAGTGAACGTTTTTCGAGGTATCATAGGCTACACGATAGCCCACTACTGTGAATAACCATCATTATCTTACATGTAAATTGCATTGTAGGCTATTATACAATATACAAATTAGTGGTTGACTAGAATGTCTAGCTTACCTGATTTTCTGGTAACAGGTGTGATGTAATATTGGATCCAGTCGGCTCCTCACATCAATCTGTCCTGAAATGTGTTCATTTATTCAGTGATGGCTACAGATTCAAAAGAATCTCTGCAAAATCTCAACGTATCCTGGCACCGTCGCCCACGATATCCAATACACTGAGGCAATGTGCAAAAACCGTTAAACATCCCACACTTACACGAAAAACGTGTCTTTTTCCATATTTCTCATGCAGAAACAAGACACGGCATCCTTTTCGTCGACAGTAATTTCCAGCATGGCATGGAATACTGTTTCACATGTTTCCTTACTGTGCGCTCTGGTGCCAAAATGACTGGCTGAAAATCACATGCGATTTGTTGCAACTCACGTCAATCGCCTCATTTATTCGTTTAGGATACTCGCGGAGCTCTCGCGGATACTCCCGATGTGAAATTACTTTCAGTGTTGAATAAGAGCATCTACTATGTACATAGCCTAAGATACATCCAACCAAAGGTATCCGGTGCAAGGAGCGCTTTTAAAGGAAATGATCGGCGAGCACTGCGGTATGGTTTTGTTGAATGGGACCCGGGGCTGCTATCAGCCTGCAGTGAAGGCGAATGAATGCAAAAGCAGATTCAAATGAACCGGTTCCAACATCTTTTTCTTCAAAACTGTGATTTTTAAAGTAGTCTATTGTGCAATATATTAGCTTGGAATACATATCAATAACATGTATTCCTAACCCGTTATCAGGGCTAGATATGGTCTCCCTCTCAGTTATGCCTGTAGGCTATTCAGGATTCAGTGTGTATCTCACAGCAGATCAGGAAACTCACTTGGAGCTCCTCAATACATTGACAGCTGTTTTCAGTGCCTCGAGATCCTCTACCCTGCAGCCCTTATTGCGTAAGCAACTGTGCAGGTTTTCCAGTTGCAGGTGTCATGCAATCAGAGCTATCTAGGCTGTAGCCATATAGATTACAGCCCAATATGTAGGCCTAGATGATTGCAATAGTGTCTCTGTTTTGTTCTGCACAACACACTGCCCCAAAGTCTAACACTTTGCATGAAGTTGATATTATACCTGTGTAATAATGGTGTTATTACATGGTAATAAAATTGTGTTGTTACATAAATCTTGCACTCACCTTTGTAAGTGTATTGCGTTACCATGTAATTGCATTCAGCTTTGTAAGTGTATTGCATTGCCATTCTAATTATCAGTTTTATACACACTTGATATAAAGTGCAACCAATTTGAGGATCATAGACCTGAGAGTTAAAATGGCCCTTATAAAACAGTCATGTGAATGTGAACGCTATTATTTTATGCTCCACATAGCAAGCCATTCTAGTCATGATGTCATCTCACAGGTAAACACTTGATCCTCTTTTCACAAATGAGTTCTTGTCATTTCAGGTGATTTTCAAAATGATTGTTGATAATATTTATAGAAAATGTAATCAACTTATCACTTTTCTGCCCTGAACATGACCTGATTAGATTGAAGAGGATGCACACCAATATGCTTTAGCATCACATCCCCCTACAGTACAACCTGTGTGTAATGTAACCAGTGTGAAATGGCTAGCTAGTTAGTGGGGTGCGTGCTAATAGTGTTTCAATTGGTGACATCACTCGCTCTGAGACCTTGCCCCGCAAGGGCCGTGGCTTTTGTGGAGTGATGGGTAACGATGCTTCGTGGGAGGTAATTGTTGATATGTGCAGAGGGTCCCTGGTTCGAGCCCAGGTAGGGGCGAGGAGAGGGACGGAAGCAATACTGTTACATTGGTGCCGTGACCCGGATCACTGGTTGCTGTGGAAAAGCAGGAGGTCAAAAGGGGGTTGAGTGTAACCGTTGTGAAATGGCTAGCTAGTTAGCGTGGTGCGCACTAATAGCGTTTCAGTCGGTGACGTCACTCGCTCTGAGACCTTGAAGTAGTTGTTCCCCTTGCTCTGCATGGGCTGCGGCTTTTGTGGAGCGATGGGTAACGGTGCTTCTTGGGAGGCAGTTGTCGATGTGTGCAGAGGGTCCCTGGTTCATGCCCAGGTAGGGGCGAGGAGAGGGACGGAAGCAATACTGTTACAGTAACACCTGTATATTGGGTATCCATGTTGATGTATATGTGGAAACCTGCAGTTTTGACTTGTGATTTCTCAATAAAGCTTTGTTTTAAGTGCAGAATAGTTCATCCAAAATCTCAGTTTACCTTTGTGAAACATTGTTGCTTTCTTACCTTGTAAAAAGTAGGCAAGTTTACTTTGTGTTTTAGTTGTTGTTGTCGTTTTTTATTTATAAAAAACGATATATCAGAAAGTACAACATAACACGCACCAACATTCAACATGCAAAAATACAAACATAAATAAACATATGGAGCCGCACATCCATTTACAGTGTGTTGTCAGACAAATGTTGTTCAAGACAGCTTCATCCAACATGCTGGAACATTAGGTCGGTGACCACATCGATCAAATATTGAGCCATCCAACTAATTATGTACAGATAACCCCTCCTCCCCTCTATAATTTAGCCAGTAACAAAGGGAAATTATTTGTCTCCAAATAGGTTTTGAAGATAATATAACCAGTTCACAATTAACTTTAAGTTAGCACCACAATAAGATTTTAAAAATCGGATGAATTTGCCAGTCTTAATTCCTATGCTAACTATTAATATTCCTCCTTTGTTTTATTATTTTTGCCAAATAAAGCCATTGCCAAGAGTTAACTGGACACAAGGGGGCGTAGGGTGATACGTTCCCTTCCCCTTCTCAGCCTCAGCTCAGCAGACTTGGAAGAGGTAAATGTGATTATGCTGTTGAGATTGACCTTGAAAACCAACTGTAGTTAGATTTACATTTTAAGGAAGAATACCTTATTGGATTATTGGAAAGGAAATGTATGACTTTCTGCCTGCATACACACCGACGTCAGAGGACGCCTCCCTGAGGACAATCACATTCAATGACAATGTGAACAGAGTTTGTTTCCACCTTTTACTGCATGTATTTAGCTACATGCCATTATTGTATTGGGGAAATGGGAAACATATATTTTATAGGCCTAAATAAATAGAAAATCAAACGTGTGTATGCTGTAGCACATAGGGATCAATATAATGTAATACCATGCAGATGTGTTTTTACAATTCTATCCCTTATTAAATTGAATGAGTCCTCCATGTCATTGCACCGTCTATTCATTTTCATGCCTTCTGAGCTATGCAACACACAACGCTCATTACCAACAATCTGCACATTCCGATGATTGCACTGGTATGCATCCTTAGATCAGAGCTGTGCTTAGCTACACACCCAAACACCACCACCACCACCACCACTAGTCCACAAACCTCCCCACTCCACACACAAAAACACCTGTTTAGTGTTTAGCAAGAGGGTGGGTCTTGACTCCACCCATTACAAATGTACGTGTAAAAAAAATTTTTTTAATTGGTTTGAAGACCCCTGCTATGTAAATTAATTTTGTGAGACTCCTCCCATGCACCTGATAGGGAGTATTTACAGCTCTTTACTGCTGCCTGCTGTACTGTTACAACAGCGCTCTCTGCACTACACGATGACACTTCACTGGACTATGCAATAAGGATTTCCGTCTCTGCAGTGATTTGTCGCGCCCTGAGGGGACCGTTATATTTACGAAAAAAGTTTTATACCACATTTCCAGTCCCATTTATTTTTCCAAGATGCCACGCTCGTTTCTTGTCAAGAAACATTTCAACTCATCTAAGAAGCCAAATTATAGCGAGCTGGAAAGCCCTATAGGTAAGCAACAACCTTTTCTAAATGAATCGCTCAACAGATACATGGATTACACTGACATGCTACAAAGTTTACAAATTGACTGCGGTCAGGCTATTATGCTGATATGTCGTTTCATTGTATCTCTATGTCAAAGTTAGTGTTACTTTGTAACTTTCTAATCCGTGCAATTCAGTGAGGCGATGTTATTCAGCTCTTTTTGAAGGAAATTATAAATTGACATATATAGGCTTATTATTACTGTGAGATAAAATTACTTTTAATCACCTAAATGAATGTTGTCTTTATTTCCATTTTCAGTATTTATTTCACCGTATCTCTACAAGGGCCTTCCATTGCCTGTCATCCCTCAACCGGAGATCCTTAGCTCCGTGGTTTACAACCCTATCACGGTATGGACTACGAGCAGCTTGCCGTTATCTCCGCTTTCAAGTGACCTGTCTCCCATCTCTGGATACCCCTCATCGCTCTCTGACACCTCATCCAAAGACCACAGCGGCTCTGAGAGTCCCAGGAGCGATGAAGACGAGCGGATGCTTACCAAACTAACAGACCCTCATGGAGTGGAGGCAGAGAAATTCCAATGTAGTTTGTGTAAAAAGTCCTATTCTACTTATTCTGGACTGCTGAAGCATAAGCAACTGCACTGTGACGCTCAGACGAGGAAATCATTCAGTTGTAAATACTGCGAAAAGGAGTACGTCAGTCTTGGAGCGCTAAAAATGCACATCAGAACTCACACTTTGCCTTGTGTCTGTAAAATATGTGGCAAAGCTTTCTCAAGACCGTGGTTGCTTCAGGGACACATCAGAACGCACACTGGTGAGTGACTAAAGATTTGGAGTGCCATACTGTATTGTAGCCTATACTTGGAAATATTGAAGATAGCTGCTTGGTGGGCTATTCCAATTTAGGATAACTGTGCAATTTATGGGATATATTATTTATGATAATGGGTTTTAACAGACTGTAAATGTATTTATCATATACATATTGCAAAGTGCATTGCAATGCTGAAATTCCCTATATGCCTGTCAAAACAGATATGTGATAAGTGGTAACTCATGTTAAAGAAGTGGTTTTCACACCACTTTACAAGACTTGGGACATGCTTGTGTTGTTCCATGTTCTGGTTCATACTCTTCACTAAGTAGCCTAAAAGATTCCTACTCCTATGTCAAGCCATATCTCATGCTTGACATAAAGTCAGGGAAGAAGGAATTTGGCTTTCCTCTAGTGATTCCTAACTTTTACAGTGCACTTTAAGAGTAACTGTATAAGTCCATGCTCTAGTTAAATTATTACAGTTGATTATGGAGCAAATAGTTCATACAGTATTAGGCCTATGTCAGTTTAGTGGAGTGGATAGCTGTGTTTGTTTTGTATATCTTATCTGCCTGTGAATACTGACACATTTCTTCTCCTTTCCCCTCTGACAGGAGAGAAGCCCTTCTCCTGCCCCCATTGCAGTAGGGCTTTTGCGGACAGGTCCAACCTCAGGGCACACCTACAAACCCATTCGGATGTGAAAAAATACCAATGCAAGAACTGTTCCAAAACTTTTTCCAGAATGTCTCTTCTGCACAAGCATGAGGAATCTGGTTGTTGTGTAGTACATTGAGACTGCTGGGCTGGGATACAGTGCCACCGCCAGAGACCTCTGGTACTTTTCAGTCCTCAATAACTGTTCAGGGGATATTACATACTGAGGCTTTGTTTCCAAATATGCAAGACTTTCTTTGACTGACTGCCTGAATGACAATCCATTTAATACCAGTGTAAAAACAAATACTCTCTGTCATGTGCTTTTCATTTTAAGCAGTTTTTTTTTCTCCTATTGCAATGTTGTGCAGTGTTGAACTATACAGTATGTTAGTTATACCATGTGCCATTCTGTCTGTACATTTCATGTACTTTTGGGCAGGGGCGCAACTTTGGTTTTAGAAGTGGGGGGACATAATTATATATATTTTTTTTATCCAGTCGGATAAACACTCCAAGCAGTCTACCCGACCGCTTGGAGGAGTCTGTATGGTCCATAAGCACACCGTTGCCTCGTTTGGTATCACATTCCAATGATAAAACTGGGGGGGGTCAAAAATGCATGTCCCCCGTCCCCAGGGAAGTTGCGCCCATGCATTTGGGAAGTGGAGAGATATGAAATAATGTGCCTTCTCAAAGATTTTGATGTTCTGACCAATCTCTCTTAGAGGATATGTTTCTGCTTATGTCATATTCTTTTTGTTTTCTTAAGAAACCACATAGTTATTCCAAGTGGACATGGTGTATGGAAACAAACGATAGAGACAGAGCAGTGCACAACCAATGAAATATTAGAAGCCATCATAACTTAGGGAACAAGTGCAAAGATGTATTTTTAGGGTGAAAGTATTACAATTCCTGCACAATCATGACACAGCAACTGTTTTGCTCAAGATAGCAATACTTTTATCAAGTGCCTCACTTCGCCTTGGCAATTATGTAGTTTTTCTAAAAAAATATGTTGCATTTATATTTTTATATATTTGAATGTAAGTGTGAATAAGATTATTGTATTTTTGACAGTGTGAATTGTGATACTGAATGAATGATTTGATTATTTTTAAGATGCTTTTTAAAATAAAGGTTCATGAAATGTTTGTAATGCTTGATTTTCTTTTTCTGTGCAAGGACTGTGAATAGTTTGTTATCAGGGATCCATCATGGCATGGTGCCATGCACTTGCTGGATATTCACTGGATATTCACTATATCCATGCACTTGCTGGATATAAAATGTCTTCTTAATTTAACTTTATGAGATTATTAATCAAAGAAATATACTAAATCACATGTATCACATCATGTACGATGTCTATACCTTAGCTTTTTATCAGTATACAAGTAAAAATATTTGTATTACTTTCTCTGAAACTACTAGCCTGGCATTACTATGGTAACAACCTTTTTGTGGAGTCATAGACAACTTTATATGGTAACTTTCCAACTGCTTCAAAGATAAACATACAACAGCAGAAGTCAGGCTCCTGCTCCAGTCTGCTTTCATGCTTTCATTCCATGGTGGAGGTGTAGAAAGAACGAAGGATGACTCAACCCAGACTCAAGGCTGGACCTGCTCCTTGTGAACCTGTCCAAACAAACTTGAAATTTAACACATGCTGGCTATATTGATCAGCACTCACTTGTTACACCCTTTGAGGGCCCACGGCCCTTCATTTTCCTGCCTGCAGCCAGTTTTACTTTTTAAATGGAAGAGCTGATTTCTTGTGGACAGCTATCTATTGTAATTCTAATTGGCCAATCAACTGGATCCCTCAGGGTTCTGTCTGTCTCTCTGTCTGACCGTGTGGTGAATGCTCTCAGGCAGTGAGTTGATTGAATCTGTCTTCCTGCTAATGCATAAACTGAGGTCTAATACTGAATGCTTAATTCACAGCAATCACTACAGAGACACTGGAATAGTTTAATTCCCAGATTTGCATTATTGCTTTGACAACCTCCAAGGATTCTGGGATGTGTGCCACCAACGAATTCCTCGGGTTACATCTTTACCAGTCAATCAATCTATCAAATGTATTTATAAAGCCATTTTACATCAGCAGATGTCATAAAGTGCTATACAGAAACCCAGCCTAAAACCCCAAACAGCAAGCAATGCAGATGTAGAAGCATGGTGGCAAGGAAAAACTCCCTAGAAAGGCAGGAACCTAGGAAGAAACCTAGAGAGAAACCAGGCTAAGTAGTACAATACCTAAAAGGATACCATTTGCATTGAACTCTCTCTAACAAGCCAGACTTTTTCAATGTTCTGTAATTCCCAAAAGCTGCTGACCCGAGTGATCTGACTTGACAAACAGACACTTGTGCTCCTTTCTGGGTAATTTTGAAGGGCTGATGAGCTAGTCTTTCCTGTAGGTAGGTTCTAAATCCATACATACACTATGAGTCATCATCAAACTATTCCAGGTGCTCTCCTGGGCTCCTCTGATTGGATCAGGTATGAACCAGGTGGCTCCAGGCTTTTATGTCAGACCTCTCTGTGAGAGAAGCAGGTGCATGCACTGATATACACCACATAATATTATCTCATAGCTATGGGGAATAAGGCCCTGATTTCATATTGAAATATCAGTAACATAGTGTATATGAGAGAATACGAGGAACATGTCCCAAAGGAATACTAATTAATCAGCAGCTCTTGGGTATACTCGAAATGCCACCATAAGATAAAAGCATGGTTTCTTTCTACTTAATGCACACTGCATTGTACAATGTTGTATTTTCAATGTAATATTTCCATAACTTGCTATCTCCTTCTCTTGTGAAATAGGGCCTACCATTTATTTTTATTACAATGATTATTAATAGCCTGGCTGATTTATCATCTGTGAAAAGGACATGCAATGCTTTTCATCCTGGCATGAATATTTAATGTAGCAGCTGTGGTGGTGGTAGGAGGAGGAGAAGAAGAGGTTTGCAACATATGGCTATTATGGTAACGTGTGAAATCAAATATTTGTGGGGGGTGGAAACTGTTAATGTTGGTAGTTATCCTGTTGTGCAGGGGAGAGTGGGGTAAGCTGAGCCACCCTTGTTGCTAGGAAACCATACACAAAATTAATGATTTGACCAAAGATGTAGGTAGGGGTCATCATTTCATGGAGTCTGTGAAAAAAGAAACCACATGGAAAAAGTGGTAAGCAATTTAGGTCCAAAAACATGATTTTCACCAAGTCTATGATTTTATTGTGTTACAGGTTTCATGATGAATGTATCTAAACCAAAGTAGATAATTTTAAGATTGTTCGATACATCATTTGGGGTCTTCAATTTGAGGTCCTAAACCTAGCATGAAAGTGCGTCCTTTTATTTTTATGTATTTTTATTTAACCTTTATTTCACTAGGAAAGTCAGTTAAGAACAAATTCTTACTTACAATGACGGATTAAAAAAAGGCAAAAGACCTCCTGCGGGGACGGGGGCTGGGATTAAAAAGAAATTAAATTAAAATATAGGACAAACCACACATCACGACAAGAGAGACAACACAACACTACATAAAAAGAGACCTTAGACGACAACATAGCATGGCAGCAACACATGCCAACACAGCATGGTAGCAATACAACATGACAACAACATGGTAGCAACACAACATGGCAGCAGCACAAAACATGGTACAAACATTATTGGGCACAGACAACAGCACAAAGAGCAAGAAGGTAGAGACAACAATACATCACGCAAAGCAGCCACAACTGTCAGTAAGAGTGTCCATGATTGAGTCTTTGAATGAAGAGATAAAACTGTCCAGTGTGTTTGTTGTAGCTCGTTCCAGTCGCTAGCTGCAGCGAACTGAAAAGACGAGCGACCCAGGGATGTGTGTGCTTTGGGGACCTTTGACAGAATGTGACTGGCAGAATGGGTGTTGTATGTGGAGGATGAGGGCTGCAGTAGGTATCTCAGATAGGGAGGTGTGAGGCCTAAGAGGCTTTTATAAATAAGCAGCAACCAGTGGGTCTTGCGATAGGTATACAGAGATCACCAGTTTACAGAGGAGTATAGAGTGCAGTGATGTGTCCTATAAGGAGCACTGGTGGCAAATCTGATGGCTGTATGGTAAAGAACATCTAGCAGCTCGAGATCACCCTTACCTGCCGATCTATAAATTACGTCTCCGTTATCTAGCACGGGTACGATGGTCATCTGAATCAGGGTTAGTTTGACAGCTGGGGTGAAAGAGGAGCGATTACGATAGAGGAAACCAAGTCTACATTTAACTTTAGCCTGCAGCTTTGATATGTGCTGAGAGAAGGACAGTGTCCCATCTAGCCATACTCCCAAGTATTTGTATGAGGGGACTACCTCAAGCTCTAAACCCTCAGAGGTAGTAATCACATCTGTGGGGAGAGGGGCATTCTTCTTACCAAACCACATGACCTTTGTTTTGGACGTGTTCAGGTCAGAGAAAGCTTGTTGGACACTAAGAAAGTTTTGTTGTAGAGCGTTTAACACAAAATCTGGGGAGGGGCCAGCTGAGTATAAGACTGTTTCATCTGCATATAAATGCTTGAGAGAGCTTTCTATTGCCTGAGCTATGTTGTTGATGTAAATTGAGAAGAGAGTGGGGCCTAGGATTGAGCCTTGGGGTATACCCTTGGGGACAGGCAGTGGCTGAGACAGCAGATGTTCTGACTTTATACACTGCACTCTTTGAGAGAGGTAGTTAGCAAACCAGGCCAAAGACCCCTCAGGGACACCAATACTCCTTAGCCGGCCCACAAGAATGGAATGGTCTACCGTATCAAAAGCTTTGGCCAAGACAATAAAAATAGCAGCACAACATTGCTTAGAATCAAGTGCAATGGTGACATCATTGAGGACCTTTAAGGTTGCAGTGACACATCCATAACCTGAGCGACAACCATCCTTGTAGCTGTGGGGACTAATATAGTCAAAATATTTGCCTTGGGGTAAGTTGAGCCAATGGTCATAGGGTAAGTTGAGCAAATTGAAATGTTTTCTTCCCATGCAAGGCAATATTGACAGGATATGAGGTAACAACAGTGCCTGTCCTATGTTAATAGTGTTTTTTTTTAAGTACAAAGAGTTTGTTAGGTGTTAAGCCTGTGTTAAAAGATGCTTAAAATGATTAAAACACAAAAAAACAATTCTGCTGAATTGTTTTTTGGAAATAAAGATAGACATGGTTTTAAAAAGCTAGCAGTAATTTTTCATTCAGTGCAGAACAGTGAGCAGTGCCAAGAGACCACTTTTGTTAGACAAGCTGTTTTCAAAACTATAATGTTTACATGAATTCTGATTATTTCCAGGGATACACCACATCCTGAAATATAGGTAGATATCCTTGTTAGAAAGAATATGGAGTGATGCTGAATGTAAAAAATGGCTCAAGTTACACCACTTTCCCCTATAATTACCAAACCTGAAGATTTAAACAATGACATAATCATGCACTGCATGACAAGGTTGAATCCATTTGATTTTAGGTGCTTTCAAAATAACTTCAGGACTATTATTTGTTTGTTCTAGTATATGGTTACCCAATTCAAATCCATGTCATTGTCCTATAACATATGTTCTATATAAACACCACAGAATGTCTGACACGAGAAATAGAGCACTGACACACACATAGAGCACTGACTGCTTGTGATGGTCAGATAGATGTGAGGGGGGCACATTCTTTGAAAGCTGCTGACTTAATGGTGAATGAGGAGTGTGGTTCCTCTGTGACCGTCAAGTGGAACAAATAAAGTTAAGGGTGTCCTCTGAGGCCTGATTGTCCAGCCAGCCACAACGTGATCCACCAGCTCCTCTCCAAACCCTGGCTCAGAAGAATGACCTGATTGTGTATTCTCTGTTACTCCCTACGCCCGCCTGCAGGGATGCTACCCTGGCCTGTTTAAAGACCTCACACATCTTGTTAAAGAGCAACAAACAAACAAAAACGTATCTAGTTGAAAACGGCCTATGTGGCGTCAATATGAGTCAGAAGCATTTATTCTATTGTCAAAATTGACTACAATGTGTAAATAGGATAATTTTGGTTACAACGTCAGTCTCGTTCAATACTGAGATTTGAAATATTATTAGGAAAAAAGGTTATGTCTCGGAATGAAGGGATTGTAACAATTTTCCTTGGGTTGGGTTTATGTCAGTACTGTCCACATGCCCTACGCTGGCAGCAACCAAGTAATCATCAATTCAGAGCACAGCTGCATACCCAGCACACTGACCATGTTAAATTTGGTTTGCCTTGGGATTTCCCGATGGGGCTAGTTAGGGACCATCAGTAAATTACACAATGTACATGGGACAATATTTTCAATTTCAATTGCTCCAAATTTCAATGACATATAAACCTCAAGCCAACTGTAAATGAGAGAAATTCATATACTGAAAAAAAATAATGAAATCCACATGTAAAGAGTTGGTCCTAAGTTTCATGACCTGAAATAAAAGATCCCAAAAATGTTCCATACTGTAACGTGGACGCTGGGAGTCGGGAAGCAAGTGCAGGTGGTGAGTTTAATAATAAATGGAACATGCACCAAAACAAGAAACACGAGTAGCGTACAGACATGAAACACATAGTCAATACTGACTGGGGAATGGAACTAAGGGAGTGACAGATAGAGGTGAGGTAATCAGTGAAGTGATGGAGTCCAGGTATGCCTAATGATAAAGCACAGGTGCACATAATGATGAATGCCAGTACCGGTGGTCAGTAAACTGGCAACGTCGAACAACGGGGGGGAAGAGCGGGAGTAGACGTGACATATACACACAAAACAATTATTTCTCTCAAATTTTGTGCACAAATTAGTTTACATCCCTGTTAGTGAACATTTCTCCTTTGCCAAAGTAATCCATCCACCTGACAGGTGTGGCATATCAACAAGTTGATTAAACAGCATGCTCATTACAAAGGTGCACCTTGTGCTGGGGACAATAAAAGGCCACTTTAAAATGTGCATTTTTGTCACACAACACAAAGCCACACATCTCAAGTTTTGAGGGAGCGTGCAATTGGCATGCTGACTGCAGGAATGTCCACCAGAGCTGTTGCCAGAGAATGTCATGTTTATTTCTCTACCATAAGCCACCTCCAACGTTGTTTTAGAGAATTTGGCAGTACGTCCCACCGGCCTCACAACCGCAGATCACATGTAACCACTCCAGCCCAGGACCTCTACATCCACATTCTTCACCTGTGGGATTGTCTGAGACCAGCCACTCGGACAGCTGATAAAACTGTGGGTTTGAACAACCAAAGAATTTCTGCACAACCTGTCTGTAACCATCTCAGGGAATCTCATCTGCGTGCTCGTCGTCCTCACCAGGGTCTTAACCTGACTGCAGTTCGGCATTGTAACCAACTTCAGTTGGCAAATGCTCACCTTCGATGGCCACTGGCACTGGAGAAGTGAGCTCTTCATGGATGAATCCCGGTTTCAACTGTACCGGGCAGATGGCAGTGTTGTGAACAGTCACACATGTTGGCAGTATGATTATGGTATGGGCAGGCATAAGCTACGGACAACGAACACAATTGCATTTTATCGTTAGCAATATGAATGCAGAGATATCGTGAGGCCCATTGTTGTGCCATTCATCTGGCGCCATCACGTCATGTTTCAGCATGATAAGGCACAGCCCTATGTCGCAAGG
This sequence comes from Salvelinus alpinus, assembly GCF_045679555.1. Taxonomy (NCBI): domain Eukaryota; kingdom Metazoa; phylum Chordata; class Actinopteri; order Salmoniformes; family Salmonidae; genus Salvelinus; species Salvelinus alpinus. The sequence continues at coordinate 23,310,222 of NC_092108.1, forward strand.
ATCTGTACACAACTCCTGGAAGTTGAAAATGTCCCAGTTCTTGGCCTGCATCGCTAGACATGTCACCCATTGAGCATCTTTGAGATGCTCTGGATCAACGTGTACGACAGCGTATTCCAGTTCCGACCAATATCCAGCAACTTTGCAAAGACATTGAAGAGGAGTGGGACAACATTCCACAGGATACAATCAACAGCCTGATCAACTCTATGTGAAGGAGATGTGCCGTGCTGCATGAGTATCACAACACATACTGACTGGTTTTCGGAACCATGTCCTTACCTTTTTTTTAAGGTACTGTATATGTGACCAACAGATGCACATCTGTCTTCCCAGTCATGTGAAATCCATAGATTCGTGGCTAATGAATATATTTCAATTGACTGATTTCCTTATATGAACTGTATCTCAGTAAAATCTTTGAAATTGTTGCATGTTGCATTTATATTTTTATTCAGTGTATATAAATATTTAAATCCTTTCAAGGGATACTTGTGGTTTTGTCAGTGAGGCCCTTTATCTACTTCCGCAGAGTCAGATGAACTTGTGGATACTATTTTTATGCCTATGCGTGCAGTTTGAAGGGAGTTACCAACTAGTCTTATAGCAATTGTTAACCAGTGTTAGCATAATGACTGGAAGTCTATGGTATCTGCTAGCAGATACCCATAGACTTCCAGTCATTGCCCGAACGCTAGTAAGCATTGGCTCACGAAACTACCTTCAACTTCCTTCATACTGGACACAGAGACATAAAAATGGTATCCACGGGTTCATCTGACTCTGGGGAAGTAGATAAATGGCCAATTACCAAAATCCTGAAGTATCCCTTTAATGAGAGAACTGAAAGGTGTGCAAAATGAAAATACTGTCCCATTTAAATTGTGTAATATATTGACAGTCCCTAACTAGTCCCACGGATACGCTATCCAATGTCAAACCAACTTTGTCATGGTCGCACACCGGCCAGTTGAAGATAATTGGCTAAATAAGTTGGCTAGCTTGCTAGCAAGCCGAGGATATTTCCAGACACAGGACCTGGTTAGACCGGGTTAGACTGTTATCTAGAAGGGTGAGTGACTGTAACTGTGTTGTCACGCCCTGACCTTAGTATTCTATGTTTTCTGTATTATTTTGGTCAGGTCAGGGTGTGACGAGGGTGGATATGATTGTTTTGTATTGTCTAGGGTTTTTGTATGTCTAGGTGTGTGTGTGTAGTCTAGGCATATGTAGGTCTATGGTGGCCTAGATTGGTTCCCAATCAGAGGCAGCTGTTTATCGTTGTCTCTAATTGGGGATCCTATTTAGGTTGCCATTTTCCAGTTTGGTTTGTGGGATATTGTCTATGTGATGTTGCATGTCTGCACTCAGTGGTTTTTAGCGGTCACATTTGTTTTGTTGTTTTGTATTAGTTTGTTCAGTATATTTCTTTATTAAAAGAAGTATGTATAATAATCACGCTGCGCCTTGGTCTCCTCTCTACGACGTTCGTGACATGTGTATTGTTTTGGCAGAGTGAATGTACAAATGTGTCCGACGTACGAAAACAAGCACAATCAAAGCACACCTCCAAGACCCAAATCTCGTTCTCAGTTGCATTTTCTAATGAGAACTATTAAAACTGAGGCTAAATCACTATGTTCAGCCCCCCTTTCATATCAAATTTCACTATTACTTCCAACTGACTGTATGGATAGCTTTTTTCAATACATGTTTTAAATTATTTCTGCTGAAAGTGGTCCACGTGTCTTGGGCTATGTTCACACAGAACCCAATTATTATTTACATTTTTTCCACTAATGGGTCTTTTGATCAATCCCTTCAGATCTTTTCACATCAGTTATTTTTCAGGGCTAATCTGATTGGTCAAAAGACTTGAATTGGGCTGCCTGTGTAAACACAGCCTTGGTGCCTCAGACCCTTCAACTTCCAGCAATGTAGCAGGCTAGCTGTTAAAGAGTTTTATTCAACGTGCACATACACATCAAGTTAGTGCTGTCAAATAGGTGAAGGTGATAGGTGACATTTAAAATCTTATTATGCATTTTGGCTGTATGAGCAATTTCTCTGAGTGTCTAAACACTTGGGAAACAAACAAACAAACACATTTGATTTGCATTTAACTTGATGTGTACATCCATGATTGTGAAAGGGGAGTGATGCCCTTACAACCAGGTCAAGGAATAATTTAGGTCAACATGTCGTTACAGAAGCTCTAAGAAGAGTTGGAAGTGATGACGAACAATGCTATGTTCCAGTCAATAGGAGGCTACTCTGATATTTCCAAGATGCAGTTTCATTCGAACAGAGGTCAACTGTCGAAGGTCCTGTGATCATACTTAGTTGATTGTATTTCCTCCTCGATGTGCAAGTCGCAAAATCTCATGACTACAGCAAGAGAAGAGAACATTTCAGTAAACAACATGTCCCTGTGGCCTTGGAGTGTTTGGCAGAGCTGAAACATGTCCTAAGTTAACCAAGACTTGTTCTTCAATGTTATAGGCCTATTGATTATATTAGTAGTGGCGTTTGAATAATGATATTGATTGTGATGGATTCTTTCATCTATTTTAGTTCTATATGTTAAACAGGTTGAACGTAGACAGACTACAACTATTAATTAAGGCTTAATGACGCCTTTATAACCATTTTATGAGACATATGTAGATGATTCAGAAATAATTCAGAACAAAGTTATGCTAAATAAAGGGTGACAAAACGGTAAATGTCATAAAGAATCATGTATCTGACAATACTGTTAAATCATTCATTACAAAAGTTCTGACTGCTTCCATCTTTTAACCTGCACTGCTTTTCTGTGCTGAGTTTGATATCTTACAGTGAGACAGACTTTCCAAACATCAGTAACCCCCCCCCCCAACCTTGACAAATTGGTCTGATCCATCATGTGATCATGTGACTGTGACAACCTGAATCACATGTCACTTAACTAATTAGAATGAATCTCATCAGAATGACATGTTCTACGACTGCAGTACATAAGCTACCATCCCCTCTCAACAGTAAATCCTAACTGCACAAAATACCCAGAGCAGCTAATTCATTACTATTCATTGTGTTTAGTTAATACAGTTTACTTTTAGATTAAAAGACACACAGAAATGTGTATTCTGGGATCTTTCAAGGTGAACTTCATTCAACTTGGCAGTGAGGCCATTCCACAGTATACCTCTACTATTAGAATACTGACACACAGACCCATTAGATAGGCTACATGGTGCTTCACAATAATGTATTCTCCACAGATAGGTGATACAGTATGCCTGCTAAATGTGTGTATGCCAGTTCAGATCTCACAGAGGACTATACCACCAGCTGCTGTGACTTTTACCCCTATAATTGCATCAGCTCATGTCCAAACAGGAAATGAAAACAAATTGTGAGAAATAAACCATGTTACTCTCAATACATATGCTATATTGTTTATAGACTACTTCTGCTGTTTCTTATGAAAAGATTTCAGGTCATTTAAGCCTTGTTCACTCTATAGGCCTTAATGCTCAAATCAGTTTTGTTTTTCAAATCCGTTTTGGAGTATTGACTGTCCAAATAGCAAGTTACAAGTGACAAATGGGATTTGTGTGTGTTCAGGCAGCAGTTATTTGCTGACATGGCTACACTAGTTGGCAATGTAACGACAGGTGTGTGCGCAGTGGTGTAAGCTGATTGGTGGTGGTGCTTGTGATTCCTCAACTCAAGTTATGTTGCAAGCTAAGGTGACAACAATGTCTGCCATGGACATTTCCCATTTGCTTTGAATGTTAAAAATCATAGTGTAAGAACACTTTTAAACTCTCAAAGGATAAGATGATCCAACTTTCAAAATGAGTCATTTTTGTCTAGCCACAGCAGTCAACTATCTAGCTAGGTAGCTGTTTAGCTTTCTAGCACATTAACTAATTTGTTTGTAAACAATGAACAAGCTAATTAGCTACCACATGTTCTTGTCAGACTGTCAACAGAGTAACTAGCAAGCAACAAGATATACCAAATAACAGTCTGAAACCCACTTGAGGGCAAATAAATCAGATTTGATCTTTCAGAAAAAGTCACATGGCCAGGAATCAGATTTGTATCTGATTTCAAACCACCTACGGAGGTGGTTTGAAATGTGGCTTGAAATATCTGATTCCATGTTGCTTTTTGGCTGTTCAGACTGCAGGCAAAATAACAGATTCTAATCAGATCTGAAGAAAAAATTGATTGGAGTCACTTCAAACTGCCAATGTGAACAAGAATTTGGTGAAAAACTCTTCTTGAAGTGTTTACATTCGTCTGCCACTGCGATGAAGCAATACACATTATTTCCGAGCACATTGAACGTAGTATCTCCACTTGCACATTCATCTTCTGCACATCTATCACTCCAGTGTTTAATTGCTAAATTGTAATTACTTCGCCACTACGGCCTATTTATTGCCTTACCTCCCTCATCCTACCTCATTTGCACACACAGTATATAGATTTTTTCTATTTAGTTTTTGACTGTACGTTTGTGTTGTTGTTTGTGTCGCACTGTTTCGCTTTATCTTGGCCAGGTCGCAGTTGTAAATGAGAACTTGTTCTCAACTGGCCTACCTGGTTAAATAAAGGTGAAATAAAATAAATAAAAATAAAAACATCTCTGGGTCCATCATCATTATTTTTTTAGCGCTGATTATGCGGGTAGCTGCTTAAACACAAACCTGGCCATACAGTGACAGGGGTACAGGGGTGTAGCTGGGGCACGGTGGAGTGTGTGAGAGCATCCCCAGGGAGGGAGGGGAGGGAGGCCGAGCCAGTGATCTAATTATAATGAATCAGAGCTAGGGAGAACTGCCTGGATGCCTGGCTGCCTGGCCACTAGCCGCTTAGTAAGTGGTTCTCCACTCCATTCCACAGCAACAGAATGCACAACTACAATTTACAAAACATTGGGGGGCCAAAAATGTGTTTCGATTTTGATTCAGAATTAGCTAATGTTACCTTGAGATATTTGTTTGCAAAAGGTGACTGAATGTCATAAGCTATCATAGCTAGGCTAAACAGTTCCTAAAGCTTTTCAAACACAGCATAGCATATGAACGGTGGGCAATTTATAATAGTTTAAGTAGAAATTTGGATATGGATAAAATTGAGTTTGGCAGATTGACGTTTGCTAGTCTATAGAAGTAACAGGATCAAACCCCAGGGGGGGTCCCCTGGGAATAGTTCCCAGTCCCCGGCTTCCCGGCCAATTCCAAGGTACCAACATCAAAGAACATCTGTTCAGAGACAACAATATTACAGCATGACCTCTCTTGACTGAATGGGTAAATAGTGAAACAGAATGCGGCAGGGGCTTGAAAATTACCAGCCCTGGAGACCAGCATGAAATCATTGGACCTCAGAATTGGATCAGGTGCCATTAATGTTAGAGCTCAGGTGCATCCTGTTTCCATTGATCATCCTTGAGATGTTTCTACCACTTGATTGGAGTCCACCTGTGGTAAATTCAATTGATTGGTCAACTGTGGGACCTGTCTATATAAGGTCCCTCAGTTAACAGTGCATGTCAGAGCAAAAACCAAGCCATGAAGTCGAAGGAATTGTCCGTAGAGCTCCAAGACAGGATTTCTGCAGCATTTAAGGTCCCCAAGAACACAGTGGCCTTCAGCATTCTTAAATGGAAGAAGTTTGTAACTACCAAGACTCTTCCTAGAGCTGGCCGCCCGGACAAACTGAGCAATAAGGTGAGAAGGGCATTGGTCAGGGAGGTGACCAAGAACCCAGTGGTCAATCTGACAGAGCTCCAGAGTTCCTCTGTGAGGATGGGAGAACCTTCCAGAAGGACAACCATCTCTGCAGGCCTTTATGGTAGAATGGCCAGATGGAAGCCACTCCTCAGTAAAAGGCACACTTGGAGTTTGCCAAAAGGCACCTAAAGGACTCTCAGACCATGAGAAACATGATTCTCTGGTCTGATGAAAACAAGATTGAACTCTTCGGCCTTAATGCCAAGCATCATGTCTGGAGGAAAACAGGCACCGCTCATCACTTGGCCAATACCATCCCTATGGTGAAGCATGGTGGTGGGAGCATCATGCTGTGAGGATGTTTTTCAGCATCAGAGACTGGGGGACTGGCCAGGATATAGGGAAAGATGAACGCACCAAAGTACAGAGAGATCCTTAATGAAAACCTACTCCAGAGCACTCAGGACCACAGACTGGGGCAAAGGTTCACCTTCAAACAGGACAACAACCCCGAAGCACACAGTCAAGGCAACGCAGGAGTGGCTTCGGGACAAGTCTCTGAATGTCCTTGAGTGGCCCAGCCAGAGCCCGGACTTGAACCCGATCAAACATCTCTGGAGAGACCTGAAAATAGCTGCGCAGCAACGCTCCCCATCCAACCTGACAGAGCTTGAGATGATCTGCAGAGAAGAATGGGAGAAACTCCCCAAATACAGGTGTGCAAGCTTGTAGCGTCATACCCAAGAAGGCTCGAGGCTGTAATCGCTGCTAAAGGTGCTTCAACAAAGTAAGTAAAGGGTCTGAATACTTATGTAAATGTGATATTTCAGTTTTTTATTTTTAAAACATTTGCACAAAAAAAAAACGATTTAATCAATTTTAGAATAAGGCCGTAACGTAACAATTTTTTTATTTTTTATTTCACCTTTATGCACTGTATGTAACACATTTACAAAATGAATAATGTCACGAATTTGTAAAACTTATGATATGTTAGGAATTCTAGCTAGGTGGCTAGCTGGCTAACGTTAGCTAGGCAATGGGTTATGGTTAGGGTTAAGTTTAGGAGTTAGGTTAAAGGGTTAAGGTTAGGTTAGGTTTAAGGGAAGGGTTAGCTGACATGCTAAGTAGTTGCAAAGAACTTGCAAGCCTCAGGTTGCTAGACGTTCGCGTTATACACCCACCCAGACATCCCGACTAACCACTACTTTCATTATGCTTTAAGTAACCATCTGCCTTATGTAACCATACCATACCAAACGTAGCATCTCATACTAATTTGGGTGTCGTGGATATACATTTACTATGTTACGTCTAGTCTATGAGACCAGGCTGGTTACTGACATTCTTAGTGCAATATGTGTTGCTCTCCTCTGGACCAACTGCAAGTTATCTACGTCCCTCTTTGCCGCATATGACCACACTACTGGGCAGTAGTCCAGGTGCGACAAAAATAGGGCCTGTACAACCTGTCTGGTCGACTGAGATGTCAAGAAAGCAGAGCTACGCCTTCTCATGGACAGACCTCGTCCCATTTTAGCAACCATTTAGTCTATGTTTTGACCATGACAGCTTGCTATCTAGGGTTACACCCAACAGATCCCAATAAATACTAAATACTACTACTATTATACAGACTCTGGGCATTGTGTTGAGCAGACAAGTCCCAACAGGACAGATACCTCCTGAGAAGCTGCTTCTAGTGGGGCTTGGCTTCGCAGGATTCATGCACCATGAACCAGATGGTCACACTTCTTCAGGAACAACATAATCACAGGTAATGTGTATTTAATTTTATAAATATATAAAAAAAATATATATATATACTGTATATATGTGTATATATAGGACAAAACACACAACACGACAAAGAGACAACACCACACAAAGAGAGACCTAAGACAAGAACATAGCAAGACAGCAGCACATGACAACACAACTCATCATGCATTCAAGGTGGTTTTAACTTGGACAGCAATTAGATGCTATAGGATAGTGTATGGTATAGTATAATGCAATTGTAGATACACCTCTTTAAGTTTCTTTGATTGTGAACTGTGCGTTTTCACATTCAAGGAGACATGATCCAGTTAACTTATTTTTTTTTTATTAATTGTTTTTCAAAAGGGTTACAAGGACATGCATAACAAATAGAATATCTGAATAAATGTATAGTATGTACAGTAACACATATGATGCAGTACAACAAGTTATTAGTCAGGTTAAAGATATTAGGCAGATGCCTCTACAGAGAAACTTAATTAGACCTAATAATATTAGTATTACTAGAGCTTTTACTGTAATTGCTATTATCCTGTTTCCTAAGAAAAGGGGAGTGTTGCAGCACTCTTATGTTTCTACGATAACAAACTGAAGGGGGTGGGGGGTTACATATTTCTGTTCTACAAGTGGACATGTTGCAATTACAACACTTAGAAACAGTGCATCAACATCACAATGGCATTTTCCAAGAAACTTCCAAGAGATAGTTTGTCTTTTCAGTTAGTGGTCACAATCTCGACTGCCATAAATATTCTCTTGTCATTGCTGCATTCCTGGGCCTACCACAACCTTTGAGGATTTGAAAAGAGATGACGTGGTCTGGCCTGGTCTGGTTTGCTGTCTCTGCACCACTGCTCTCTCATTCCACTGCCCTGACCCGAAGGGAACCTGATCAAACTGTCGTAAGCTGCAGAGAAAACAGACGCTGATAAGGGATTTGGGGAAGACAGATTGATGTAGAATAAACTTGGGCTTTATAGCCAACAACAAGTGCCATTTGGAATGTATTAAGAGATAAAGGTAATGACTTTCTGATGAATACTAATTTAAGCCTCTTAACTGAGCCTGTTCGTTTCCCTGTCTGTAACCAGGGATCATTGGAGATCTTTATCAATTAGACATGATTTTTCTTCCACTATGTCACTACAATGAGTACAGAAGTGGAGACGATAGACACACGAGGGCTTGTAGGAACCGGGGACACGGCATCATCCCACAACAGTCACGCTACTTGCCACAGATAACAGGAATGTTCCACTAAGATGACAGAAGGACTGGCAGGGCAGGCTGAACACAGGAGAGGAAACAGCTTCTCCTGACCCATCAACGCCCAAACCTCCACGCCTCCCCACTGAGTCCTCCTACTAATCCCAGGCCTGGGCTATCTTCTCTGGTCAGCCAAGACAAATGGCTGTGTCTTCTATGCCTGGTGGTGGTGAAGCAGCAGGTGCTGTGGCTGTCAAAAGGCCCTTCACACCTCCCTTCCCCCCCACTCCCTTCCCTTCCCCTGCTCACACCCCTGTGTGTGTCTGTCCTAGCCACCAGCCATCCTCACTGCAGGAGGGGGGAGGAGGGGGAGGAGAGGGACACTCCAGGCCACTGCTTTGTTATCAGCATGCTGCAGCTTTGAAGTGAACAAGTGAAGGCCAAAATCTGGACTGTGTTTACTTGAAGGCATGAAGGCAGGCAAGTGAGGCATCCTCTTGTTGTTGTGTGTCAGGAAGGGTGAGATGATAAAGGCAGAGTGGTAGAATGGCCCTGGCTATGGCTGTCTGTAGTATGATGATGGCATGCTGAGGTAGGACAGGAGGAGAGGATAGGAGAGACCAGGGCCCATATTTATAAAGCGCCTCAAAACAGGAGTACTGATTTAGGACCAAGTTTTGTTTTTAAGGTCATAATGAATCAAATTACCTGGACAGGAGAGACCTGACGCTAGATCAGAACTCCTACTCTGAGACATTTTGTGAACACGGGCCTAGGACCAGGCAGGGTTGTGATGAGTACCGACTGGAGCTCCTCTTACTCACTAGGATGTGGTGGAGACAGATAGACAGGCAGGGGAGTTCACATGGGGGAGTGTTGCCTACGTGGACATGATTCATAAAAAGGCAGTTACCAGCACTACATTCAATGATATCAATGTTAAGAAGGCAACATTGAATACGGAAACTCTACCTGGCAACTGTACTCTATTGTGTCAACGATATAGACTAAACAATCCTTTTCATTCGTATGTATTTTGCTGTCAATAGAACATGTCCTATTCCATTATCCAATAAGAGAATGATTGGCTACTCATGGTAAATAGGTTAGCATTTGAAACATTCTGTATAATGAAGGCAATATGAAAAAACAAGTAATTATATCCACTTTATTCCTATAGCACAATATCCCTAGTGAGGGATGATAATGAGATTTCCCCCCTTCTCAGTAGCCAAAATTTAGTATTTTTGTTGTCGCCTGAGGGATGCAGGAAACATGTACCCTTGAGACTGCAATTTATTTATTTTAAATTATTGAATGTCAGTGCTTTATATTTACATACCTTGATATAATTCCATCATTAACGACAATAACATTGGTGTAAAATTGAATGAGATGGCTTCATATTTCTTATAGCTTCAGTTTGGACACAGGCTTGATGATGTCAGACAGCTAGTCTGAGGTCAAGGGTCAGATTCCACATCATTCCGTCCTGGTCATTAGGCCTTGTGAACGCACCCCCTCCCCCAGATACCAGCGCAACACATGGACCCTGTAATCTCTAGTGATGTCATCTAGGGGTCTGGGCGTTCTTGCACCGCAAAGGCCAGATAGAACCATAGAAGCCCTCCAATCCCTCCAAGCCCTCCAATCCTTCACTTCAGTTGCTATTGCAGACGTGCTGCAAGCCCTCAGCGAGTTGGATGCCAAGAATATATTTATTTAAAAATATATATATTTCACCTTTATTTAACCAGGTAGGCTAGTTGAGAACAAGTTCTCATTTACAACTGCGACCTGGCCAAGATAAAGCAAAGCAGTGTGACACATACAACAACACAGAGTTACACATGGAATAAACAAACATACAGTCAATAATACAGTAGAAAAAGTCTATATACAGTGTGTGCAAATGAGGTAAGAATAAGGAAACCAAGTGTACATATACTTTAGGAAGGCCTCTGTCATGGGTCTGAGCTGTTGAGGCATATCTAGATGTTGAGGGTCATCTCATCTGATGGTATATTTGAGTTATATATGCTAATACCAAGCTTTAATTTCCAATTTTTGATTCTGTATTCTTGTCAGTCGTTTTAACTTGTTTTTTTGGTGCCACGTTACATTTATTTTATTTAACCTTTATTTATACAGGTTTTTATCATTGAGATCAAATCTATTTCAAGAGAGACCTGGTCTAAATGCAATCTAGTGTCACTTTGCTTTACTAACTACATTTTCATTGGCTTTAGTATTCTTATTTTGTTCTTTAGGTAATGTGTTGCCAAATAATAATTCTGTACATTTTGATACCACCACACTGTAGAACATACATTCTAAATGTAAATTGAACTACCGTCAAGAGAACTTTACATTATATTTCTTTGCCATTTAGAAAAGAACAAAGGATTGTGAATTCCCTTCAAATTATGCCTGATGAACAACAATATAAACCAGAGCTTGTAAAAGTGACAGTGAAATGGATTTCAAAGGGATCCCAGTGACAAGGGAAGAATCATCAAAGCCATAATGTCAATCTGATAAGACTTGTGCTGTTTTCATTTGTGAGTGTTTCTGCTTTAATCTCCCACAATTGCTGATCTTCCCTTATCACGTGCAACACCGTCTGGAATTCCAACAGCTGATAAATGTCTTTATCAGTAATGTGATGTGAGGAAAGAGTTAAACAAACAGACAGAAATGTGTGGAGCATAAAATATTCACTGCAAAAAAAGTGATGTGTGGCATGTAGTTCGCAGAAGTTCGTTGAAAAAAATAAAAAATATAAATATTTTGATGAGTTTGTTTTGCTTTACGACTTTAATATTCCATAATGAAAGCAAAAGTATAAACTTAGAAATAAACACAACATTAGCAATTTGGCTTTTAAAGCGAGGTAAATCTCCTGTGCGTTGGAGAAAGTAGCAGCAGCAGAAAGGCAATAGCTGACCTTGTCCTTCTCTGCTGTGGGTCTGTGGGTTTTGGTCCAGGGACAGGAACTCCCAGTACAGACACTGTGTCTGCGATCGACTCCACTACTTCACAGTAGAACGCTTTGTTCCCTGCCACCAAGGAAAACTTAAGACAACAAAAACACACACATTCTGGAAAAATGAACATTTGAGAATTTAAGAAGGGCCCGTTTCTCCTCAAAGTGTGCTTTGGTTTGGGTTTCAGTGGTAAATAATATTCCCTCTTTAGAAAGAGTAACATTTGGGAATTTCAGAGAAATATGTCTGGAGATAACATATGACCATGTTGTTAATAACCAATTAATCTAGGTTCACGGCCAGAGGTGATCGGTTGTGATGTCATGGCATGCCTTGATAAAATAAATGTTTTGGTATTACGAAAGTATCCACATAACCACATAGTGACCCCAGACATATGTGCTTTAACTATGGGGGGTTAGCTAGCTATGGCTTGCTTGAGGAAATACCAATTGAAGACCACAGCATAGTCAAATAATGGTAGGGAAGCATGTCACTAGAACAACAACTCTAAGAGAATTGTAAGAAAATTGAGAAGTAGAATTATACAGATGAAAAGATAAAGAAACATTTCGGAAAGGTCAATATGGGTATAGCAGTTAAAGTTTGTGAACAATAGTTGATTCCCTTCCATTTTGGTGTGTTGTTGAAATTTACCAAAAAGGTGGCTGGGTGTTACAAAAAAATGAGTTCTCCAATCATGTGTGTTGCTGCTGTTTCCTGTCAAGCTGAAACATGGCTCATTACATTTTTCTCAAGAGCGATGAATTCATCCCCTGAAGCTAAACAAAATCTTCCCAAACTCCACCCTATTTTCAATAACAGAGTGAGTCACTCCAGCATAAATGCACAGTATGTTCCTACATTTTTAGAAAGAAAGGTGGGTAACAAAAGATGCTATCCAGAACATAAGAGGGTTCTTTGCTGTCCTCATAAGATAGCCCTTTGAAGAACCTTTTTGGGTTCCATGTAGAACCCTTTCCACAGAGGATTCTACACGGAACCCTTTCCACAGAGGATTCTACATAGGTAGAACTTAAATCCTTTTTTCTAAGAGTACATTGCCTTCAGAAAGTATTCTTACCACTTGACTTATTACACATTTTGTTCCACATTTTGAATTCAAAATGGATTAAATAAAAAGAAATCTCACCCATCTTCACACAATACCCCATAATGACAAAGTGAAAACTTATTTTTAGAAATGTTTGCAAATGTATTGAAAATGAGATACAGAAATATATAATTTACATAAGTATTGCGATTACAGCTGTGAGTCTTTCTGGGTAAGTCTCTATCCATTGCACACCTGGATTGTACAATATTTGCCCATTATTCTTTTCAAAATTCTTCAAGCTTTGTCAAATTGGTTGCTGATCATTGCATTTTTCAAGTCTTGCCATAGATTTTCAAGCAGATTTAACTCAGCCACTCAGGAACATTCACTGTCTTCTTAGTAAGCGACTCCAGTGTATATTTGGCCCTGTGTTTTATATTATTGCTGAAAGGTTAATCTCCTAGTGTCTGGTGGAAGCAGACAGAACCAGGTTTTCCTCTAGGACTTTGCCTGTGCTAATATCCATTCCATACATTTTTTTTAATCCTGAAAAACTCCCTAGTCCTTAATGATTACATGCATACCCATAACATGATGCAGCCACCACTCTGCTGGAAAATTTGTAAGTTGTATTGTATTTGCCCAAAACATAACACTTTATATTTAGGACAAAAAGTAAATTGCTTTTACAAATGTTTTGCAGTATTACTTTAGTGCATTGTAAAAACAGTATGCATGTTTTGGAATGTTTTTATTCTGTACAAGCTTCCTTATTTTCACACTGTCAATTATGTTAGTATTGTGGAGTAACTACAATGTTGTTGATCCATTTTAATTTTTCTCCTATCACAGCCATTAAACTCCGTAATTGTTTTAAAGTCACCATTGGCCTCATGGTGAAATCCCTGAGCGGATTTCTTCCTCTCTGGCAACTGAGTTAGGAAGGACGCCTGTATCTTTGTATTGACTGGGTGTATTGATACGCCATCCAAAGTGTAATTAACGTCTGCTCCCCCCCCCCCCCCCCACCCCATCTACCAATAGGTTATTTCTTTGCGAGGCATTGGCTGACCGCACTTGTCTTTGTGGTTGAATCTGTGTTTGAAATTCACTGCTCGACTGAGGGACCTTACAATTATTTTTTATGTGTGGGGTACAGAGATTAGCTAGTCATTCAAAATCCTGTTAAAAACTATTATTGCACACAGTGAGTCCATGCAAGTTATTATGTGATTTGTTAAGCTAATTTTTACTCCTGAACGTATTTAGGTATGCCATAACAAAGGGATTGAATACTTATTGACATTTCAGCTTTTCATTTTTTATTAATTTGTAAAAATGTCTAAAAACATAATTCCACTTTGACATTATGTGTGTAGGCCAGTGACAAAACATCGAAATGTAATCCATTTTACATGTAGGCTGTAAAACAACAAAATGTGAAAAAAGTCAAGGGGTGTGAATCATTTCTGAAGGTACTGTATACTGTACAGTCCTACCATCATAAAAAAATATATATAATACAATGTTGTGAAATCAACCCCTTCGCAAGAGGTGTGTCACCTGCACTGATCTCTGCATGTCTTCTCTGAGTTTGCATAGCGAGTTGATTGGGGCGATAAATAGTTGGTTTATGAATCGTCCGGCACTCCCTCCCTCCCCACCCGTGTCTCAGAGCAGGTTATCTCCTCCAGCAGCAAGCTGACACACGCCTCCTGCACCTGATTGAATCATCTGCACATTCCAGACGAGAGGGCCAAACAAGCTGAGACACAGCACCCCAAAGACACTGATACACTTGTTCAGCCAGCCATCCGCAGGTGTACCTGCCCTCCTTTTCTCTGACTCTCTGCTGCTTCACCAGAGGTAGACGACTGGGCGAGGCTTCGTGGAGTGGAAGAACACTATGGCTAATCATTGAGAAGAAAAGAGAGGAAGAAGTCAATGACAAATGACCTTGCAACCTCAAGGAGCGAAGTGGAAAAGAGCAGCCAGAGGCAGCTTCTTTTTTTGTTGTTGCTTCTGTTAATTACTTTTTTTCTCCATTCATTTTTATTTGCAAGAGTGCTCATTCAAGATTGATATTGTATGTGTTGTACACAGTGTGTTGAGCATTTTCATCAGGCTACTTTGTGTAGTAACCATCCTATCACATTTCAAATAAATCCACAATTGCCCTATACAGTATGCGGTCTTACTTCCCCGGTTAGGCCCCTCGACTCTGAAATCTCCAATGGGATAGGCATAAGGGCAGGCATGAAAGCATGTGTCATTTAAAAAAAGAATTTTATCCGACCAATTGTATAGATCTGAATTTAATTTAATCAACTGCCACCCAAGCAAAATAATGTTATTTCGCTGGCTCAGATGACTAGTAGATGAGAAGCATAGGCAGAAATCTAGCTTAGTTCATTCATACACCTCCTCCTCCATTTCTGCCTCAATAGATTCAAGCATTTCCCCACCATGCTGCAGAAATCTGCCTCTTTTTCTTTTTAGCTTAGTTCATTCATACACCTCCTCCTCCATTTCTGCCTCAATAGATTCAAGCATTTCCCCACCATGCTGTTTACTCAGCCATTGAAGGAGGAAATCACAGGAACTGCGGCGTTTTGATGATGTAATTGGCAGCAGATGGAGAGGAAGATGGAGATAAAGAAAGAGGAATGCTAAATAATATCTGTTTGGCATACATGTACCATGGAGTTGTCAGGACAGGAGGGGCAAGGGGACTCTTCTAAGACATCTAGCTCTAAGCTTCAATGCCCCAAAAAATGTATATAATATATTATACTGTTGGGGAAATCAGAGTTGAACTTGTTTCTAATATGGAGGCTTGCTACGACAAAAGAGTGGTTTTTTTGAGAATGATTTTGTATTATCTCCAGCTGATCGTGGCTCATGCAAGGAAATGTAGAAAATGAACTGGATATGCTAATACAGCAGAAACACTATGTACTGGGCATAGAGTGCATTATCCGCCATTCCTCATTCACTCGTTAGCATCAGCTGAGCTTGGAGTAAGATTTCTCAGAATAACTTCTCAAACAACCTTGTCTTCTTGGAAACGCCCCCTATTTCTTCCAGTCCAGGGGCAATCCCCATATTTCCCCTGAAAGCCATTGCAATACCATGAAAACGCCCCAAAAAGAGGGTCAAGTAGGCTCTTTTCTATACCCTAGCCTGTTGACAATGGAACATTGAAGGAACAACAAGCCAGGGCTGAGTAAGAGGATGGAGTGACTGAGGACACAGGCTGAGACCTGCTCCGGCATTAAGTTATGCCTTTGTAAAGGCTGAAGCACTTGCCTGTGGCAGGTGCAGGGAGCAGACATGACGAAGCTGAGCCGCTGAGCTGTTCCTATTAAGAGGTACCCAACATGTGGAATTGTCAGGACAAGTCAGAAACTCAGTCAGCAACCACCCGGTTCAATAAAAGGCCACTTGCACTTCCAAGCTTCAGCAATAACAATGGGAAAATCCCAGGATGTTTAACTTCACCAAACACTTGAAGGTTTCTCTTATTTGATATCAAATAAAATGTTATTTGTCACATACACGTGTTTAGCAGATGCTATTGCGGGTGTAGCAAAATGCTTGTCATGTAATGTGAGTAAATAACACATAGTTATTACATTGTCTGAGAATGCTTTTATAATGCACTCTCCAACAGTGGGGAAAAGTAGTATCTTACTTATTTTGTGTCATCTAGTCGTTTGCCAAAATGAACAATCCAATTATAAAACTTTTGGATACTAAACAGATTAAGACAAAAGTCCATCAACAAAGCAGGAAGAGTACCTTAATGACCTTCACTGATCCAGTTCACGCAAGGGCCACTGTAGCTTAGTTGGTCCACTGTACTTCAACCTACATGTTCTCATCAGTGGTCACTATAATATACCCATTCTATTCACCTAAATCTAATGTGCCATTCAGCTGACTTTGAATACCCAACATGTAATAAAGAAACAATTAAAATATTGTTGCCATCTCTCTCTGTAGTTACTGTGCTGTGAAAGGCAGGCACCTGTACCTGTACGGTGCAGTAAACCTCAAAGCTATGTAAGCAAGCATGTCCCATCGTGTTGGGAGGGGTTCCTCTAATCACAGCCTGACAGTAATGATCTTTATGGAGCTGACTGAGGGGGAAAACAAGAGTGAAAAGGTTAAACAAGAGCAATGTTTGTAGTTAAATAATATTTTAGAAGAAGCGGTGATATGATTCATAAGGTGTTACTGTACACTCACAATTCATAATACTGTCTTGTTATTTTGAAGTGCTGTGGGATGGACTTTGGGTTACAAAGCTATTGTCGCCCTGTTTTTCACAGGCCCGTAGCCTAGTTGTTTTTGGGTTAAGGTTAGCTAGGGCTAGGGTTGAGCCTATGTGTGGACATGAAGCTATGGCTAGGGTTGAGCCTATGTGTGGACATGAAGCTAGGGCTAGGGTTGAGCCTATGTGTGGACATGAAGCTAGGGCTAGGGTTGAGCCTATGTGTGGACATGAAGCTAGGGCTAGGGTTGAGCCTATGTGTGGACATGAAGCTAGGGCTAGGGTTGAGCCTATGTGTGGACATGAAGCTAGGGCTAGGGTTGAGCCTATGTGTGGACATGAAGCTAGGGCTAGGGTTGAGCCTATGTGTGGACATGAAGCTAGGGCTAGGGTTGAGCCTATGTGTGGACATGAAGCTAGGGCTAGGGTTGAGCCTATGTGTGGACATGAAGTTAGGGCTAGGGTTGAGCCTATGTGTGGACATGAAGCTATGGCTAGGGTTGAGCCTATGTGTGGACATGAAGCTAGGGCTAGGGTTGAGCCTATGTGTGGACATGAAGCTAGGGCTAGGGTTGAGCCTATGTGTGGACATGAAGCTAGGACTAGGGTTGAGCCTATGTGTGGACATGAAGCTAGGGCTAGGGTTGAGCCTATGTGTGGACATGAAGCTAGGGCTAGGGTTGAGCCTATGTGTAGACATGAAGCTAGGGCTAGGGTTGAGCCTATGTGTGGACATGAAGCTATGGCTAGGGTTGAGCCTATGTGTGGACATGAAGCTAGGGCTAGGGTTGAGCCTATGTGTGGACATTAAGCTATGGCTAGGGTTGAGCCTATGTGTGGACATGAAGCTATGGCTAGGGTTGAGCCTATGTGTGGACATGAAGCTATGGCTAGGGTTGAGCCTATGTGTGGACATGAAGCTAGGGCTAGGGTTGAGCCTATGTGTGGACATGAAGCTAGGGCTAGGGTTGAGCCTATGTGTGGACATGAAGCTAGGGCTAGGGTTGAGCCTATGTGTGGACATGAAGCTATGGCTAGGGTTGAGCCTATGTGTGGACATGAAGCTAGGGCTAGGGTTGAGCCTATGTGTGGACATGAAGCTAGGGCTAGGGTTGAGCCTATGTGTGGACATAGGGCTAGGGTTGAGCCTATGTGTGGACATTAAGCTATGGCTAGGGTTGAGCCTATGTGTGGACATGAAGCTATGGCTAGGGTTGAGCCTATGTGTGGACATGAAGCTATGGCTAGGGTTGAGCCTATGTGTGGACATGAAGCTAGGGCTAGGGTTGAGCCTATGTGTGGACATGAAGCTAGGGCTAGGGTTGAGCCTATGTGTGGACATGAAGCTAGGGCTAGGGTTGAGCCTATGTGTGGACATGAAGCTATGGCTAGGGTTGAGCCTATGTGTGGACATGAAGCTAGGGCTAGGGTTGAGCCTATGTGTGGACATGAAGCTAGGGCTAGGGTTGAGCCTATGTGTGGACATAGGGCTAGGGTTGAGCCTATGTGTGGACATGAAGCTATGGCTAGGGTTGAGCCTATGTGTGGACATGAAGCTATGGCTAGGGTTGAAGCTATGGCTAGGGTTGAGCCTATGTGTGGACATGAAGCTATGGCTAGGGTTGAGCCTATGTCAGGGCTCCAGACTGCAACTAATTAGTAGCATTTTGAGACCCATTGACTTGGCTGTGCGAGTAAAACCTTTATTTGGTCGCACCGGTGCAAGTTGCACATTTGACCTTGTCACCTCAATCAAAGCATCCTATTTTTTTTGCCAGATAAAATCCTGATTTGATCAACTGCATTATCCTCATGATTCCTTTAATGAAAGTGTCTGCCCTGCTGCTGGTGCCTGGGCCCGGCTACTGTAATGAGCAATCCTCACACTGACCCCCCCCCCCCCCCCCCCCCCTCGTGCACACTGAAAAATGCATTCTGATTTTACAACATTTCAAAATGCAATTGCAGGAAAAAACACAACTTTGGAAGCAACTACTGTTGTCCATGTTAAAGAGAGGAGGATCTCAGCTTTCTGTAAGTATATCTTTTTTTCTCAACTCTCAATATTGAGTTCAAAGCACACTGATTTACAATCGAGATATGGCTTTGAAATAAGGAGTGCACAAAATGCGAATAGGCCATAGCGAGTTCACTAGGCCACATTGGGTAATAGGTCTACTACTGATGCAAAGGTTTATTAGGACACTACATTTACTGTTAGATTAATACATGGGTACAATAGGTGTTATATTTAGAGAACGTTTTTTGTTGTTGGTGTGACCAAATCATGGGCTGAGACACCAACTGAAAAGTGGGGAAAATGTTAGTCTGGAACCCTGGGTTATGGTTATGACTATGGCTAGAGTTGAGCTGGGGTGTGGACATGAAGCTATGGTTAAGGTAAGGGTTATGGTTATTGCTGGGGTTGTGCCAGGGTGTGGACATGAAGCTAGGGTTAAGGTGGAACTTTCTTTTTATTTTGTCTAAATGAAAAGTCAACATTGTTACCAATACATTTTTATAAATGTGTTATAACTTTGTTACAAATACTTGGTTGTCAGTTTTCAAACTTCCTCTAGTCTATTTGTGCAGGTAGTTTCCAGCTGTCAGAGTGCTTCAGTAATCCATACAGGTACATGTCTCCTGAGAGATTGAGTGACATCCCCTGCTTTAAACAGTGTTTTGTTTATTGAAGCCTGGGAGATGGACTGTGCTGCTAATCTCTTCTGACACCACCATGGGGGTGGATCTGCTATTCATTGACCCTAAGTCAACAGAACAAGGGAAGCAGAAGGGAGAGCATGCTTGTCAGTCTTTGATATTCCTTTACTTCTGGAGTCTTTCTTGAACAACAAGGATTCCTAAGTCTACATTTAGAGTATGTGTGAATTTTTTTGTTGCCTTTTTAAGAATAGAGCTGTAAGACATCAATGACAGGTCTACTAGTTAAAACGAACAAGTTCCCCACAGGTGCCTTGCAGGCAGAGAAAATAATATTGCTTGAAGGTATATTTATATTCATGTGATTGCATGTCGGTTGGTTTTCATTTTATCTTTGAATTTCAAAAGCAGCATGGTGGTTAGAAATCTCCCAGTACATCTCTCAGGTTTTATCATCACAGGCTCAAACAACTTCTGGATCTTACACTTCATAGTTTAGATCAAACTTGGTCAATTATCCTGATATCAACTTAACTCCTAGCCCTAGCTTTAACACTAACCCTAAATAATCATAACTCTAGCCTAGCCCACACAATTGCATTGAGTGACATTACTAGTCCAATGCACATGGTTTCCACTCAGCCATACTGTAATGCTTTCCAAGGCCATACTGTAGTGCTTCATACATTTGATCAAATAATTAGCCCTTATCTTATGCTGTCTTGTCCCCTGTTGAATAAATCTGTCTTGAGTATAGACAGGTTAAACCAGCTCCTATCTGGAAGGCATCTTAATGTAGCTCCTGGCTATCTAACGTTAGCGTTTTAGAATCATAGCCTGTGGCGGAGAGAGAAAGGGTGGCTTATTTTCAAAAGCCTCGAAGAGCTTTCAAACAGGGTGACAAAGACAACAACAGGAAGTAATTTTGTGAAGTGCCCAAGGCAGGTGAAAAGTTCCTATACTGTAGCTTACAATGTTATTTTATCACTATTTACCTTGTAACAGTCTTTATACTTCTATATGAGAAAACCTTGTAAGTAGAAACATTGAACATGTATGACATAAAAAGTAGCTTGTCCATGTGGGCATATTGTAATGTCCCCATAACATAAATAGGACCATATAACCAATAGCTGGCTGCAGTACCTTCACTATACCCCCCTAGCTTTGTTCTGATTCACTTATAGGGCCATTTATGAAAATTATTAAGTATATTATCACCTCATTCCCTGTCCCTAGTCTTCCTACTTCATAGAGAGGTTAGCACTTTATATCTTTATATTAGCAACAAGCTATTACCATGTTATTATCACTTTATTCCCTGCAGTAATGTGAAGCGCTACCTAGATGGTATGTGGAAAGGGGAGACCGGAGGATGTCTGAGCTGCCTGGTAGCTCTTGTTGAGAAGTGGTTTAAATCCAGAGGTGATGACCTGAACCTGGGATTACCTGTCCTGGAGGGAGAATGGCGTTAGCCCCCTGTCACCTCACCTCACGACCCACAACCTAGATCCTCTTCAGTCAAAATGATAATGTCAAGGCTTTACACACTTGATCACACACAAATGCACACGTGCACTCACAGTGGTTTGAGGTCAGCTTTTGACTTGCTAGAATAAAGTGTTATTGTTCAAATCTTCAGAGTACATTCCCCCACATTTTGATTAATGTAATTATTTGATCAGCTCTTTTGAGAGTATAAAACGACATAAGGTCTGAGTTCATTGTAAGCACATGCGTGTGGTGTGAGGTAGTCTACTGTAACTATATCATCCTGAGTAGGACATTTTTCCAAGTGCTTCACACCCACATAACTGTGTGACTCCTGTAATCATAATGATAGACTTAAAGGCAGGAGAGGAGGAGAGGAGAGGAGAGGCAGGTAGCACTACCCCTAACCAGAAGAAAAGCCCTACATTCCAGGCTGTGATTCTGAGTAGCACCCACAGCAAGTTAAAACACGCTGCACTAAGCACCATCACTGTTTTAGTAAATATTTGTATAGTTAGTGGTGTTTGGGACAGAGGCATTGCTGTAGGACACCAAGATGGGTTTGGTTTCCCAGAAGTTTTTGAATTCAATGGAAAAGTGGTACACCTGCTGAAGATCTGGCATAGCATCGTTAATAAAGTCTGTCTATTAAATATATTCAAATTTGGCTGAAGTTTGATACTATTTTAATTTGTAAACTATGCTTTCGGACAGATTATTATATTATTGTAAATTCTAACTAATGACATACACAAAACATGAACAGTTCTTTGAATAGTGTAAATAAAAAATGTATCCTCAGATTTTTTTTTTCTTCTGTTAATTTATTATCTAAATCTTCTATGACAGTTTTGGCTCTAAAAACATTTTTTTTATGGAGACTTGGAGGATCCAGAGACATTACAGACAGTCCAGCTACACCAACCAAGATACAGGAAGCACGGTAGATACCACCTGTCATTCAAATTCAAAACACCTGCTTCCTCAAGGGTGTCCATCGCCAGCTGTCTAGGCTGAGGAAGAAAACCGACCTCATATTTTTATTTGATTATAGAAATATCGAGCTAACTCAAACCAGAACTACCATGACACTTCCCCACTGAACTGACACAAAACACCTAATAGTATAAATGTTTATAGTATCTTACATACCTCCTAATATTTCCCAAATTCGGGAATCCTCATCCCTTGCCAAGCTGTGCTCCTTTTTTCATGTTCAGCCCAGCTGCACTGTTCAAGGCTGTGTTGAGCTGTGGCCCAAATGAATATTAATCCCACATAATGATTTCCTCAACTCATAGCCAATATAATCATAGTAAGAATGCATCCAATTCCACCTGTTCCAGGGTCCATTTAGATTTACTCAACTCCTCTTCTAGCTGTACCTCTGTGACAATCATTTGAATGACAGACTAGACTTTTAACATGTAATATTCACAGTGAGAGGGACAGAGAGAGCATCATTGAGACAGATTACTGAAATATGATTGGTCAGTCAATTGTCTTCCAGTTCCAGGGAATAATGGATCATAATACTAACTGATTCCCTCTACAGGTTTATACTACTGTAGCTATGACAGAGACAAGATTGTTGTTATGTGGCCTACCTACTGCACAACACATTTAGCTTTTAAACCCCAGCATCTGTATATGAATCCTATTTGGCTTGACTTGAATAATAAGAATGACAGTTGATATCATAATCTGGTCATGTGCTATCTTTGTGTCACTTTATATTTCGATACTGTGCCAAATAATTAACACACACTTCTTGGCGCCACTGGGGATGGCTGTCTATAAAAGAGATTGGAATTAGGCTATAACTAATTTCTGATGTTTGAGATACAGAAGTTAAGAGAAAATATTTAGCATATTTTAAACCCTGACAGTGTTAAACCAACAGCTATTGGGTCAGTTAGGAGACAAGCAGGAGAGCTCCCCTAAGAGGAGGTGATGGTGTGTTCTGTACCTGGATAGATAAGGTCTTATTGCCACCACCTGGAGCTGTGCTGTAGTACAACGCCTGTAATGAATGACTTTCTTAAAGAGAAAAAATAACTCCAGAACGGTTCTTATTTTGGGACCCTTGTTGTTTTCACTCCATTAGATGGTTGTAAGGGAAAATGGGGGATGTTTCTCAGAGGTCACCCTACAGTAGGTAGAAATGATCACTAACAGTAATACTGAAAAAACGCTGGCTCACAAAGTACACACCTGAAGTTACAAATAGTGGACCCTAACACATGTGCCTGGTGTCAAAATACCTCAGAGAATATTGACTTCTTGTCTGAGTTTCCCTTTTACTCGGGCCTACAGGATATTGGTCATGGCATGGCAGCCTGTGGGGTGGGGTGACTGGGAGTGCCCTTAATGGGGGGCATGTTACAGTAGACACCAGTGATTCACTTGGTTGTTAGTAACATATCTATCTCTAGGGAGGACTGAACCACTGAGTTAGTCAACAGGGTTGGGTTGTCAAGTCAAAGGAAGACACTCTCAGTCAGAAGACCAATGGGCAGTTGAAACAATGGCATAGGAGGCATAGAAGGTGAGTATGAATTGTAACAATTGGCTCTGCTCGCTACAGGAAGCTGTAGTGAGCCAGGAACCAGGAAGGACACTGCCCTATGCTCTTCCTCTGCTGCCTCTTCAAAGATACATCAGCCTTGCCTCACCTTGTCCACCAGGCAGCAGCTCTTTAAAAAGTACTCTGTTCTGCACAAGATCCTGTTTTCTCTCTGTCACTGGCTGTCCATGTAGGGTGGTTTGTGCAACTCTGAAAGACTGGGGTAAAACGGAAGTTAGGGAATGGAACGGTTTCAAAAATGTCATAATAGATATGACTACTGGATGATAATGTCAATGACTGATGACATGATTTTAATTGGTCGTGTTCATGTTTCTTGTCCTGTTTGCATAATTAGCATCTACATGGGGTTTTATTGTTGTTTTCTGAGTGTAAAGTAATACTCATGTTGTTTACAGCTTATCAACTCACGTTTCATCTCCTATCAGTGACTTTAGTGTGGGTATTTGATATTCCTTAAGTTATTAATATAACACTCATTACCTTGCCCTTTACCCTTGTCTCATTTCAAACTTCAATAGCTACAGTATGTAGGCATGCTGCGTCAAAGTCACAGTAGGAGTCATGTGTCATCAAGTCACTTGACTCAACGATCAGCATATTTTGCAATGTCTTTCAACTGTAATTGGAATCTGGGATTTGTGATAGCTGTCTGGTCATGACTAAGGCAAGGGCATCTTGTGTGACCACAGCAAGGCCTGTAGGAAAAACTCACAGTAATATAATACATGTAATAACTGTACGGTATAGAAATACAGTTTTGGGGAGAGTACCCAGTGATTACAGAAATAGAATAGTCCCAAAAGTGCCAACCCTGCCCATCTTGAACTCCAGTCAAGCTCAATAACACTCAAAGTATTTTAAAGACAATAAATACTATTTGAACACAGGTCTACTAGTTATACATTACTTTATGAAAAAGCAGAAGAATCTGTAAGGTCTCATTTTCTATAGGAATTCATATGTTATGCAGTACTATATGTTGCTGTAGTAATGCAGCCTTGAAGAAAGTTCCCAGTATGATACAGTACATTTGGAGTAAATGCAGCAGCCCTCTCTTTCCCTTGGGCTGAGCCCCTATGAGCTGGTGTTCTGCTCTTCTTTGAGCTGAGAGGATGGACTTCCAGCTGGAAATGTTCTATTGGGCTTTGGTCCCATTTCCTATAATCTTTGCTTATTACAAACAGCCCTTCCTCAGTCATTCACATGCATTGCACAACTCACCACAAGGCCTTATATAAGGGAGAAAATAATACTGGGTACAAAAATCTAAATCATCATTATTATTGTTTGGATTGATATCTTTTCATTTGTTTTTCTAATGGCAATAGTAGGGTGGCAGGTAGCCTAGTGGTTAAGAGCATTGGGTCATTAACTTAAAGGTTGTTGGTTCGAATCCCTGAGCTGACTAGGTGAAAAGTCTGTTGATGTGCCCTTGCGCAAGGTGCTTAACCCTAATTGCTTCTGTAAATCGGTATGGATAAGAGTGTCTGCTAAATCAGGGTTTCCTGAACTGTTTTGTAAAAATGTTAAAAAATAAAATAAAAAAAAGTACGGGGGCACCGCTTAGTCGAGGTAATTGAGGTAATATGTACATGTAGGTAGAGTTAAAGTGACTATGCAAAGATAATACACAGAGAATAGCAGCAGGTAAAAGAGGTGGGTGGGGGGGGTGCAAATAGTCTGGGTAGCCATTTGATTAGCTGTTCAGGAGTCTTACGACTTGGGGGTAGAATCTGTTGAGAAGCCTTTTGGACCTAGACTTGGCGCTCTGGTACCGTTTGTCGTGCGGTAGCAGTGAGAACAGTCTATGACTAAGGTGGCTGGGGTCTTTGACAATTTTTAGGGCCTTCCTCTGACACCGCCTGGTATAGAGGTCCTGGACGTCAGGAAGCTTGGTCCCAGTGATGTACTGGGCCGTACGCACTACCCCCTGTAGTGCCTTGCGGTCGGAGGCCGAGCAGTTACCATACCAGGCAGTGATGTAACCAGTAAGGATGCTCTCGATGGTGTTTCAGTGTTACTTGTCTCAAAACGAGAATATAATTTAGCTCGTCTGGTAGGCTCGTGTCACTGGGCAGCTGACGGCTGTGCTTCACTTTGTAATAGTTTGTAAGACCTGCCACGTCCGACGAGCGTCGGAGCTGGTGACGGAGCCGTTGTTGTACGATTCGATCTTAGTCCTGTATTGACGCTTTGCCTGTTTGATGTTTCGTCGGAGGGCATAGTGGGATTTCTTATAAGTTTCCATGTTAGAGTCTCGCTCTGTGAAAGCGGCAGCTCTACCCTTTAGATCAGTGCGGATGTTGCCTGTAATCCATGGCTTCTGGTTGGGGTATGTACTGTACATACAGTCACTGTGGGGACAACGTCATCGATGCATTTATTGATGAAGCCAGTGACTGATGTGGTGTACTCCTCAATGCCATCGGAAAAATCCCGGAACATATTCCAGTCTGTGCTAGCAAAACAGTCCTGTATCTTAGCATCTGCTTGATCTGACCACTTTTTCATTGACTGAGTCACTGATACTTCTTGCTTTAGTTTGTACTTGTAAGCAGAAGTCAGGAGGATAGAATTATGGTCAGATTTGCCAAATGGAGGGCGAGGGAGAGCTTTGTACGGGTCTCTGTGTGTGGAGTAAAGGTGGTCTAGAGTTTTTTTTCCCCCTCTGGTTGCACATTTAACATGCTGGTGGAAATTAGGTAAAATGGATTTAAGTTTCCCTGCATTAAAGTCCCCGGCCAGTAGGAGCGCCGCCTCTGGATGAGCATTTTCCTGTTTGCTTTTGGCCTTATGCAGCTCATTGATTGCTGGCTTAGTGCCAGCATCGGTTTGTGGTGGTAAATAGACAGCTATGAAGAATATAGATGAAAACTCTCTTGGTAAATAGTGTGATCTACAGCTAATCATGAGATACTCTCCCTCATACGAGCAAAACCTCGAGACCTCCTTAGATATCGTGCTCCAGCTGTTGTTTACAAATATACATAGACCGCCACCCCTTGTTTTACCAGAGGCTACTGTTCTATTCTGCCCATACAGTGTATAATCTGCCAGCTGTATGTTATTCATGTCATCGTTCAGCCACAACTCTGTGAAATATAAGATATTACAGTTTTAATGTCCCGTTCGCAGGATATACATGCTTGTAGTTCATCTATTTTATTGTCCAATGATTTTACATTGGCTAATAGTACCAAGGCAAATTACCCACTCGCCGCCAGATCCTCACAAGGCACCCCAATCATCGTCCTCGATATCTCCATCTTTTTCTCCTGCGAATGACGGGGATAAGGGCCTTGTCGGGTGTCTGGAGTAAATCTCTCTGGTCCGACTCGTTAAAGGAAAAGTTGACTTAGTGTGTAGCGGTGTAGTGCTAGGACAAAAACCCAAACATGCACCCAGGGGGGCCCCAGGACAGAGTTTGGGAAACCCTGTGCTAAATGACTAAAATATCAATGTAAATGTAGTTTTGCATTGGGATAAGTATGTGTTGTAAAATGTCGCTTCAGTACAGTAACAGTGATTATTCAGTAGTAGCCTAGTTGTAATGACAAAAGTAACTATCAAAATACTAATATTTGATTTAGTTCTTGTAGATTTACAGGTTACATAGACAACGAATTGGAGACCACTATTCACAAACCAGTATGTTGGTTACCATGTTACTGTACTTTCCATTCACAGATTTGGTGTGTAATATTGCAAGAGACAACATATGTGGACTCAGTCCATATTTGGCAGTAATGGGTGTGGGTGTATTCTTAGTCATATTGTTCCTCAATCCAGATTGTTAAAATTGGTTTTCTGAAGGGTAAGGATCAGTATCATTGCTGCATGAGAAACCAGCAGCAGCTATGAAAGATGTCTAGTTTATTCATTCCTAAGGATTTGGGTGTTGATTTAATAAATGGATCAAAGCACAGTCAGACGACCATTTCATTATAACTGTTTGGGAATCATTTGGCTATGAGAACATTAGTTTTCAAGACTTTGTTTTTATTTCTGTTAGCCATGAATGCATTTGAGACCCACAAATTACACTGGGGAAAAAAGCATTAAATCTCAAATTAATAAAATGCTTGCTTGAACTTCTCAACATTCAGAGACCATCCAGAGAGCAGGCAGACAGGCAGCTAGACAGGACAGTAAGATAATGGGTAACTGTAATTACTGATTGGGAAGCCTCTCTGGCTGCTCAGTCACAAGGGGAAAACCCTTCTTCAAATTCCATGGAACTCCACTCCATGAAAGTGTTTGACTATGTGTTCTGTACTCTGAAACTCTCTGAAGTACTGGATCCAAATCCATACTGTTATTAAACAGACAGATGGTGACAAGGTCGAGGGGTACTAGCAAAATAGGTCATATAATGTGTATGTATGCAGACCCAATGTATGGAAAATATTATTCCAACGAATGTAATAATAACAGGAATTCATGTCATTTGTAAAGCTCTTTTCTCACACCCAAGGCGCTGAATAGAAAGAGTTGAGAAGTTCCTATATTTAGACTGGTTGGGTGGTATGTTGGCAGTTAGTCTAGTGTTACTCATTGTGTGGATGGGGTTATTGGGTTCTGCTTCCTTAAATAGACAACATGGGTATTTTTTACAGTATCAACAACAACAACAAAAATCTACCATGAATAATGATTGGTTGGTTAGAGACTAGTAAAAATAATACATGGAAATGGAACACAGCAGAGATAGAGAGAGAGAGAGAGAGAGCTAGAAGAGTATACCGTGTAACCAAATAGTTCTGTGTATACTCTATACTGTGATTCTGTGTATGTTTGCGTTTTTCTCTAACAAGACCATGGCGTCCCCACAACCGTCAGTGGGATCCACACTGGGCCCGTTTGCAGTAATCAGCCAGACTGTCTTGCTCTAATTGTTTCCAGATTTGTGTGGGAGGTCAGGGCCCCGGAGTGCTGATCCTTGCCAAGTTTATAAACAGAGCAGTGTTTCCAGATGGCCACTGGCTCCAGACTGGCTAGCAGGTTGATTGGGACCAGAATAATAACAGGTGGAGAACAGACAATGAATTCCTTGACACTTTACCTCCTCACACACACACACACACACACACACACACACACACACACACACACACACACACACACACACACACACACACACACACACACACACACACACACACACACACACACACACACACACACACACACACACACACACGGGCGTACGTTCTCACGCTCTCTCTGTCCAACCAACACACACTTTTGACACACAAATAATTCTGATGCCGTCTCTCCCTCTTTTCCCCCCTTCTCCTATGCATCAAGCAGAGATAACACCAACACTTCCAAGGTTTAGAGTGAACTTTAAATTGAGGAATGAAGAGCAGCTCAGAGGATATTCTGTCCAGTTAGCTTTTAATAAATTTGAAAGCATAGATCAGACATTTATTGCATATTCTAAAACCAATTCAGCTCATTCTGATTGAAGATTTTTCACTCTAAAGAAGTATGTATTAGAGTGCATGAATGTGTATTTCCTTGATAAAATTGCAATCAACTGACTAGTATCGACTGATAGATTATACATTTAACCTGTGATTTTAGAATACTTCAATCATTTAATTGTGCACATGAACTAAATTTGATAAGATTTGAAACCAGATGAAATGTGGCCAGATTTTTTTATTTTTAAATACATGATTTAAATATATTCAGTGGACTGCATTCGACCTCTATTAATATTTCAATATAAGTAAAAGTCTGCTGTTGCAATCCTGGAAAGCATTTACCATGACACACACACACACACACACACACACACACACACACACACACACACACACACACACACACACACACACACACACACACACACACACACACACACACACACACACACACACACACACACACACACACACACACACACACACACACACACACACACACACACACACACACACACACACACAAGGTGAAGATTTCAGTAGCAAGCCCTCTGAAGACATTTGCAGCAGCACAATCACATCATTAGCCTGCAGCCTCCTTTCTAAAATGTATAGTTCTCAAGTTTTTGTTTACAGAACTGAGTACTCCCATGGTCTTTGTAATGGCTTGAGACTAGAAAGGAGAGAAAGAGAAAGAGAGAGAGTGAGAGCTTGGGGGGTTAGGAGCCGAGGAAGAGGGGGGAGAGGGCGCCTTTCATCGGTTGTGCTCTGCTACACTTGCTGGGCCAAGGCTGGCCCCTGTTTTTCGGTCAGCATACTCCACTCCAGATGTGTGGAGGCTCCATAGTGGCTGTCATGTACAGTAAATCAGCATCTGAGGCCTTGTCAATCTGTGGGGCAGAGCGCTGCGGTGTTGTCAGCCCCAGCCACTGGCATAAATGGACATTTGTACTGCCGAGGACCTATGAGTCTTAGGGGAGGTGGTGGTGGGGGGGTCTAAATATTATTTTGCAAGGGGGTGGGGGAAGTGATCTGTTGGCTCGATCAGATAGTGTTAAAAGAGTTGAAAAATTAGGCCTACAAAGGAGAAGCCAATGCAATGACGACTTACACAGGAAAACGTATTCATGTTTTAACTTGAAAGTGAAGCTGCGGAAGTGGAGCTTTGTTGGAGCATTTTGTAAAATGTTTTAAATCAATCCAGCTTCCAAACACAATAAAACACATGATACTCCATCTCAATGGCCTCCCTCCTAAAGAAAGCCAGATAAAATTAGCTCACTGTCACATTGATCAGACAAGCAGTAAATACAATATAAATACAACAGTAACACTAACACAATATTGTCTGCAAACAATTCAAATAGCCTGATTTACTATGTTGAATTTCCTGTATATGTAATTTAGCTTTTAGCTGCCATGTATACTGAAATAAAACTCATCAAATACATGGTTCTCAATCCACTGCAATACTTCTAACTGACAATTGGTGCCAATGTCAACAAAAAATCTAAAGGAGGTGGCAAGAAGCCAGGCCCGATGATGATGAAAATTGTTGTGAAAGCCCAAAATGTTGTGAAAAAAGAGAGATGAGCTCTGATTTAAAAAAGGATGCTGAGCAGACTCTGGAGTGTTTTCAGTTCAGACAGACTTTCCCCCACACATTCCAAGCCTACGGATTTTCCCATGCTTACTGCAAAGGGCCTGACTCAGCATGGTTAAGCTATCACTGAGACCATGTCATAGGAAACAAGCCATTGATGACTTACAGTGTGAAGCCAATACTAGTCTACAAGTTTTTATATTTTCATTGTATCTTCCCACCAGAGGCATTCTTTAAATCAAAGGTCAAACATGATGATATTGTGGCTCCCATATATAATTCCAAAGAATGATAAAGATGATGATATCCATATATTTTTTAAATGTTAGATGTGTCATTCAGTAAACTATCACACTAGTCATCTCCGAGTCAGCTGTTAATGTAGGGTTTAACTATATCCTTACTTTAATGATAATTTAGGGTTAGCAAGGCTTCCTGCGCTCTAGCACTCCCCCTGTGTGCATGTTTTGCCCAGCGAGGACGGCCAGTCGGCCCGGCCACGCCTTAACCTTCTCCTCCCCTGGCTGACAGGCTATCACCGGGAAAGTAGGTTTCCTGTGGGATCCCCTCTGCTCTGCAGCCTACTGGGCATCCCTCTCCTCCCCCCTCCGCCCCCTCCCTGCCAGTAACAAGCCAAGGCGTCTGAGACCTGATTATTTGCACTGACCTAGGTCTGTCTCCTCAGGGCCAGGCGGCTAGCCTCGACCAGGACACAGTTGCATTGGATCACATTGACATGGAGCAAGGGAAAGAGGAGGGAGAGTGCGAGAGTGCGAGAGAGAGTGAGAGAGTGAGAGAGTGAGAGAGTGAGAGAGTGAGAGAGTGAGAGAGTGAGAGAGTGAGAGAGTGAGAGAGCGTGGGGGTGAGAGAGAAGTGAGAGTGAGAGAGAGAAGTGAGAGTGAGAGAAGTGAGAGAGAGAGAGAGAGAGAGAGAAGTGAGAGTGAGAGAAGTGAGAGTGAGAGTGAGAGTGAGAGTGAGAGGGAAGGAAGGGTGAAGTGAGAGAGAGAGAGAGAGAGAGAGAGAGAGAGAGAGAGAGAGAGAGAGAGAGAGAGAGAGAGAGAGAGAGAGAGAGAGAGAGAGAGAGAGAGAGAGAGAGAGAGAGAGAGAGAGGGAAGGAAGGGTGAAGGGAGAGTGAGAGAGGAGAGTGAGAGAGGAGAGGAAGGGGGGAAGAAAACAGGCCCTGGCTCCAGTCAGGCGGCCCTCCTCGGCAGGTTGATGAATGTCCAGGACTTCCCGATCTTTGCCACCCAAGCCAGCAGAGTCAGGCTACAATGAGTTACAGTCTCTGGGCTACAGCCCTCTCTCCCTCCCCCCCTCCCCCCGTCGAGCCCCCTCAGCCCCCGGGCTCAGCCCCCCGAAGCAGAGCTGGCTGGCCGGCCTCTTTCCATAAACACTGAGGGTCTATCCTCCATACCACTGCTTTGTCCACCTCCACCTCCCTCACCCTTTCAACCCTTTCACGGCCTGACTGGCCTGATTTTACCCAGGCAACACACACTGGCTAGGCTAAGTGCTAAGCCCACCACAAACTGGCAAAATGGACACACACACGCTGGCTAGGCTAAGTCCACCACAAACTGACATACTGGACAGGAAAACAGGACACTCAGTTTGTATCCAAGATGTTATTGGCAGGTTGCTATGATCCTAATGTTCTCCAGCTAAATGTTTACAAGAGAAATCCATCCTACACCTGACACATCATATTGGCAGATTCTGAGATATGAGTGAAATGTATCTATCACGAAGACCGGAGATGTCTCCAGAACATCGATGAGGAGATAACAACGTCCTCCAAAAGTAAACAGTGTATCAGTGGGCTATATGGCAGAGAGATCACACTTCGCATCTGACTACAAAAAAAGTAAAATTGATGACGACAAAGTGCTAAGAAAGTGATGCCAAACAGGAAAGATTGGGAAAGCTAAGCAAGGATTAAGTCCCAGAATGAAACCTTTCCATTTAACTTTTTCCTATTGCTAAAGATTTCATTTTCCCAGAGTGCTAGCTACCCAGGGTAGATTGTCTGGTACAAGTTTAACTTCTTGAAGTCACAATTTATCTGTTCCTCAACACCAATGTTTCCACCTCTGCCTCTGCCAATACATAGCCTACATAAGGGACTTGCAAACCATTTGCTGCTCTCAGTATCAGCCAACCAAGGTCCTCAACCAAGAGCCAGGAAATAGTTTTTTGAAAAACAAACAAAATTGCTGGGAATGGACTAACGCCTTACAGTTTTAGATTTTAGATGCAAAATGAGATGCTACTTATTGCCATATACAGGGAACCAAGTTATACCATTATGATGGTTATAAAACACCCTATATGGCAAGCAAAATGGTTAAGGTTTGCCCTCTGCTGTTACAGCTAATTGTACACATTCATGCTGAATGATTGAACATTTTAGATAGCATCTATGTTATAAGAATTCTACAGAGGCCACTTTAAAGTGTCAAACAGCAGTTGAAACAATAACAAAGTGTTTTCCCCGCCCCTGTTTAGGTAAAAAGCTGAGTGCTGGAGAAATGTAATCACTCTCAAAATCAGAGCTATGGATGCAAGGAGTGACCATCAATGATATCAACATTATAGTTTGAACAATGTTTTCAGGCTATATAGTGTTTGTTTACATTTATTTTATTTACAAACATTGCAGTAAAACAAGCTTATATTTTAGGTTCTGATGGGGTAAGACAGTTGAATTAAGCTCATGAGGCATTTCTAAGTTATATTCTTCAAGTCCAAAAATGGATTTAGCAATTGCTGATTGCCCCTATAAGGTAACAATTTTACTCAGCATCGATGTCGCATGGCAATACTATCCTCGTACTTCTTCAAGACTTATAAAAACTTCTCCCCAATAATAAACCAAACTAGACAGTCTTGTGTGTCAGTGGTGAAACTAAAGATAAATTAACAATATGAGGTACAGTTGAGAAAAACACGCCACCCCGTTAAAAATGTAATCATTCCCTATTACAGCGAAAGCACAGTCATTACGTTACCCAGCGATTGCGATTGGCAACACTTTTTTTGGTAATTTGATGACGCACAAATCTTGGTGCTCTTGGCAGGAGTTGGGCTGTGTGTCTCACATCCCTTTTCCATGGACATGTTCAGCCAGCAGTCTACCCTGGAGTGACCCACAGCCTCTCACTCTCTGAGACTTTCCCTCAGTACAAAAATAGGATATTCTATGTAAGGTAACTATATATACACATGTATATTGTTGGTGCTAGTTTTTCTACTATTGATTGTGTACCAGTTCAATCAGACATGGGTTCAAATCACTGAACAAAAATATAAACGCAACGTGCAACAATTTCAAAGATTTTACTGAGTTATAGTTCATATAAGGAAATCAGTCAATTTAAATATATTCATTTGGCCCTAATCTATGGATTTCACATGACTGGGAATACAGATATGCATCTGTTGGTCACAGATACCTTTTAAAAAGGTAGGGCCGTGGATCAGAGAACAAGTCGATATCTGGTGAGACCACCATTTCCCTCATGAAGAGCGACACATCTCCTTCACATAGAGTTGATCAGGTAGTTGATTGTGGCCTGTAGAATGTTGTCCCACTCCTCTTCAATGGCTGTGCAAAGTTGCTGGATATTGGCGGGAACTGAAACATGCTATCGTACACATCAATCCGGAGAATCCCAAACATGCTCAATGGGTGACATGTCTGGTGAGTTTGCAGGTCATGGAAGAACTGGGACATTTTCAGCTTCCAGGAATTGTGTACAGATCCTTGCAACATGGGGCTGTGCATTATCATGGTGAAACATGGTGATGGCGGCGGATGAATGGCATGACAATGGGCCTCAGGATCTCCTCATGGGTTCTCTGTGCATTTAAATTGACATCGATAAAATGCAATTGTGTTCGTTGTCTGTAGCTTATGCCTGCCCATACCATAAACCCCACCGCCACTATGGGGCATTCTGTTCACAACATTGACATCAGCAAACCGCTCGCCCACACAACGCTGTACACGTCTGCCATCTGGACGGTACAGTAGAAACCAGGATTTATCCGTGAAGAGCACACCTCCAGAGTGCCAGTGGCGATCGAAGATGAGCATTTGCCCACTGAAGTCGTTTACAACGCCGAACTGCAGTCAGGTCAAGAGCCTGGTGAGGAGGACGAGCATGCAGATGAGCTTCCCTGAGACGGTTTCGGACAGTTTGTGCAGAAATTCTTTGCTTATGCAAACCCAAAGTTTCATCAGCTGTAGGTGCGGCTGGTCTCAGGCGATCCCGCAGGTGAAGAAGCTGGATGTGGGCTGGCGTGGTTACACGTGGTCTGCTGTTGTGAGGCCGGTTGGACGTACTGCCAAATTCTCTAAAACAACGTTAGAGAAGGCTTATGGTTGAGAAATTAACATTCAATTCTCTGGCAACAGCTCTGGTGGACATTCCTGCAGTCAGCAGGTCAATTGCCCACTCCCTCAAAACTTGAGACATCTGTGGCATTGTGTTGTGTGACAAAACTGCACATTTTAGAGTGGCCTTCTATTGTCCCTAGCACAAGGTGCACCTGTGTAATGATGATGCTGGTTAATCAGCTTCTTGATATGCCACACGTGTCACTTGGATGGATATCGTGTCAAAGGAGAAATGCTCACTAACAGGGCTGTAAACTAATTTTTGCACAACATTTGAGAGAAATATGATTTTTGTACGTATGGAACATTTCCGGGATGTTTTGTTTCAGCTCATGAAAGATGGGACCAACACTTTACATGTTGTGTTTATATTTTTGTTCAGTATAAATGTGTATTTTCAAATAATGTGGCCCGAATCAACTACTTCAATTGGAAGTATTTGAAAGTATTTTCAAATAATTTCCTATAAATAGCCTACAATTTGAAAGTATTTTAAAATACTTAATTGAAATGCTATCTTCAAATACCTAGGTTAAATGCATGATAGTGTATTTGAGTCAATGTATTTGAGTATTTTCAAATACATGCCAATACTTTCCAAGTTTTTTCCCAAATACATTCCAATATTCAACTACTTGTCTGAAATAAAACATATCTGAATACTTACTTTGAAATGTATGTGAAGGTAATTTAGATATTAGAAATAGTATTTGAACCCAGTTCTGATTTCAATAGCAAGAAATCAAAGCAGAAATGTATCAGTTGCCTATTTATGTATTCAGCATTTGTCTACTTTTGCAGATAATCCACAATAGGGTAGTTGTTGACCTAATTTACAAGACAGATGATCTTGCATGGTGGGCGCTGGGGGCTTTTACAGTTAAACGCATTTCAGTTAACCAACAGATAAAAGCATTACTAAAAAGACACAGGGAGGACCCTGTCTGTCAAAGGATTCTTTGAGTGCTCTTTTCAAAGTAACCACTGTCTGCACACGAGGCTCATCCCATCCTTCTGTCTGTTCTCTTTAAACCAGATCTGACTTCCGTCCAACCCCCCCACCGACCCCCCCACTCCCGGTGTGGGAGACATTCCTACAGCAGGATGGTTGAATGGCAGCCCTGTTGCATGTCAGCCTAGGCGGCAGCAACAGGCAATCTACAAGGTCCCTGCTGCGTGGAACTGTGACCTGGCCCTCTGAGCAGGGCTCCCAGGTGACAAATAAAACACTATCCCCCACAGGAGTAGGCCAGGCCTTAAAGACTTCACAATGCTAATTTAATTGTAGCTCGAACTCCAAGTGGCCAGCTAGCACTTTAGTCCACCCCCCTCTCTCCCCCCTCTTTCCCCGCTCTCTCCGCTAGCCATTCAGAGGACTAGGTACTGCTAATTGGGTAATAAAGGTGTGTAATAAATAGGTGGTTTTAATGTGGGGCCTTAAATGGTCACTTAATGTTCATGTTTCTCACACAGACATTGTTTGGTAGAAAAATAAAAAGTTGTGGACTTTTTGAAATATTACAAATTAAACACTACGCATAGGATGTTCAACACCATTATTGGTAATTGTGTTTCGATGTATTCTGTTTGACTGCCAAAAGGTGCCTTTACCAATACAGCAATATTTTATTTGTCACATAAGCCGAATACATAAGGTGTAGACCTTACAGTGAAATGCTTACTTACGAGTCCTTAACCAACAATGCAGTTTTAAGAAAAATACGTGTTATTAAGTAAAAAAATATAATAAATAAAAGTAGTAAATAAGTAAAGAGCAGCAGTAAAATAACAATGGCGGGGCTATATGCAGGGGGTGCCGGTACAGAGTCAATGTGCGGGGGCACCGGTTAGTTGAGGTAATATGTATATGTTGGTAGAGTTAAAGTGACTATGCAAAGATAATAACACAAAGTAGAAGCAGCGTAGTGGGGGGACAATGCAAATAGTCTGGGTATCCATTTGATTAGCTGTTCAGGAGTCTTATGGCATGGGGGTAGAAGCTGTTTAGAAGCCTCTTGGACCTAGACTTGGCGAAGCCTCTTGCTACCACTTTAGAAGTCTCTTGGTACCACTTTCCGTGCGGTAGCAGAGAGAACAGTCTATGACTAGAGTGGCTGGAGTCTTTGACAATTATTTGGGCTTTCCTCTGACACCACCTGGTATAGAGGTCCTGAACGGCAGGAAGCTTGGCCCCAGTGATGTACTGGGCAATACGCACTACCCTCTGTAGTTGCCATACCAGTCAGTGATGCAACCCGTCAGGATGCTCTCGATGGTGCAGCTATAAAACCTTTTGAGGATCTGAGGACCTATGCCAAATCTTTTCAGTCTCCTGAGGGGGAATAGGTTTTGTTGTGACCTCTTCACAACTGTCTTGGTGTGCTTGGACCATGTTAGTTTGTTGGTGATGTGGACGATAAGAAACTTGAAGCTCTCAACCTGTTCCACTACAGCCCCGTCGATGAGAATGGAGGCGTGCTCGGTCCTCCTTTTCCTGTAGTCCACATTCATCTTCTTTGTCTTGATCACGCTGAGGAAGAGGTTGTTGTCCTTGCACCACATGGTCAGGTCTCTGACCTCCTCCCTATAGGCTGTCTCATTGTTGTCGGTGATCAGGCCTACAACTGTTGTGTCATCGGGAAACTTAATGATGGTGTTGGAGTCATGCCTGGCCGTGCAGTCATGAGTGAATAGGGAGTACAGGAGAGGACTGAACACGCACCCCTGAGGGGCACCCGTGTTGAGGATCAGCGTGGCGGATGTGTTGTTACCAACCCTTACCACCTGGGGACGACCCGTCAGGAAGTCCAGGATCCAGTTGCAGAGGGAGGTGTTTAGTCCCATGGTCCTTAGCTTAGTGATGAGCTTTGAGGGCACTATGGTGTTGAACGCTGAGCTGTAGTCAACAAATAGCATTCTCACATAGGTGTTCTTTTTGTCCAGGTGGGAAAGGGCAGTGTGGAGTGCAATAGAGATTGCATCATCTGTGGATCTGTTGGTGCGGTATGCAAATTGGAGTGGGTTTCGGGTTTCTGGGATAATGGTGTTGATGTGAGCCATGACCCAGCCTTTCAAAGGATTTCATGGCTACAGACGTGAGTGCTACGTGTTGGTAGTCATTTAGGCAGGTTACCTTTGTGTTCTTGGGCACAGGGACTATGGTGGTCTGCTTGAAACATGTTGGTATTACAGACTCAGACAGGGAGAGGTTGAAAATGTCAGTGAAGACACTTGACAGTTGGTCAGTGCATGCTCGGAGTACACGTCCTGGTAATCCGTCTGGCCCTGCGGCCTTGTGAATGTTGACCTGTTTAAAGGTCTTACTCACATCGGCTGCGGAGAGCGTGATCACACAGTCGTCCGGAATAGCTGATGCTCTCATGCATGCTTCAGTGTTCCTTGCCTCGAAGCGAGCATAGAAGTGATTTAGCTCGTCTGGTAGGCTCGTGTCACTGGGCAGCTCTCGGCTGTGCTTCACTTTGTAGTCTGTAATAGTTTGCAAGCCCTGCCACGTCCGACGAGCCCTGGAGCCGGTGTTGTATGAATCGTTCTTAGTCCTGTATTGACGCTTTGCCTGTTTGATGGTTCGTCGGAGGGCAGAGCAACATTTCTTATAAGCTTCCAGGTTAGAGTCCCGCTCCGTGAAAGCGGCAACTCTACCCTTTAGCTCAGTGCGAATGTTGCCTGTAATCCATGACTACTGGTTGGGGTATGTACTGTACATACAGTCACTGTGGGGGGGACAACATCGCTGCACTTATTGATGAAGCCAGTGACTGATGTGGTGTACTCCTCAATGCCATCGGAAGAATCCCGGAACATATTCCAGTCTGTGCTAGCAAAACAGTCCTGTAGTTCAGTATCTGCTTCATCTGACCACTTTTTTACAGACCGAGTCACTGGTACTTCCTGCTTTCATTTTTGCTTGTAAGCAGATATCAGGAGGATAGAATTATGGTCAGATTTGCCAAATGGAGGGCGAGGGAGAGCTTTGTACTCGTCTCTGTGTGTGGAGTAAAGGTGGTCTAGAGTTTTGTTCTCTCTGGTTGCACATTTAACATGCTGATAGAAATTAGGTAAAACTGATTTAAGTTTCCCTGTATTAAAGTCCCGGGCTACTAGGAGCACCGCCTCTGGATGAGCGTTTTCCTGTTTGCTTTTGGCGGGATATACAGCTCATTGAGTGCGGTTTTAGTACCAGCAGCGGTCTGTGGTGGTATGTAGACAGCTACGAAAAATACAGATGAAAACTCTCTGGGTAGATAGTGTGGTCTTCAGCTTATCATGAAATACTCTCCCTCAGGCGAGGAAAACCTTGAGACTTCCTTAGATATTGTGCACCAGCTGTTGTTTACAAATATGCATAGGCCCCCGCCCGTGTCTTACCAGAGGCTGCTGTTCTGTCCTGCCGATGGAGTGCATAACCCGCCAGCTGTATGTTATTAATGTTGCCGTTCAGCCACGACTCGGTGAAACATAAGATATTACAGTTTTTAATGTCCCGTTGGTAGGATATTTGTTCCTTCAGTTCGTCCCATTTATTTTCTAGCGATTTAACGTTAGCTATCAGTACGGAGGGCAAAGGCAGATTAGCCACTCGTCGCCTGATCCTCACAAGGCACCCGGATCTCTTTCCGCTAAATTTCAGTTTCCTTCTCCAGCGAATGACGGGGATGAGGGCCTGTTTGGGTGTTTGGAGTATATCCTTCCCGTCCGACTCATTAAAGAAAAACTCTTCATCCAATCCGAGGTGAGTAATCGCTGTTCTGATGTCCAGATGCTCTTTTCGGTCATTAAAGACGGTAGCAGCAACATTATATACAAAACAAGTTACGAACAATGCGAAAAAACTAACAAAATAGCACGGTTGGTTAAGAGCCAATAAATACAAATA
Organism: Salvelinus alpinus; assembly: GCF_045679555.1. Taxonomy (NCBI): domain Eukaryota; kingdom Metazoa; phylum Chordata; class Actinopteri; order Salmoniformes; family Salmonidae; genus Salvelinus; species Salvelinus alpinus. The sequence goes on from NC_092108.1 coordinate 23,350,332, forward strand.
CATCTAACAACATTAATAAATTCAATCATGTGAAAAAAAAAATACATTCTCTAACCAGGTCAACAAAATGGTCCCAGTGTCCAATGAGAATCATTGTAAATAGGGTCTCTGTCCCTTGGATCAAATGGGCAGGTTCTCAGCAGGCTATCAAGGTTGTTAACGTTGGCTGTAAACCAAACCTCCCCGGGGGTCAAAGGTTGAAATGTTCGGGCTTCAGAGAGACGCCAATGGGTGAAGCATGGCCAGGATTTACAATGAAGCCTGACACATAGTTACCGCCAATGACCTCTCCCCAGCCCCAACCTCGGCCATCAGGGAGTTCCATTCTCAGGAAACACACACACTACACCACACACACACGAAGGCAAAAACGTGCGCGCACACATAACAAACAGACACACACGCGTACGGACACACACAACGTAACAGAAAGCGGAGAAAGCACAGAGATGATAAGGAATAATCTAAAGACTGATGTGGATTGTTGTTGTCAGACTATCTCAAATTTACAGCATGGAATGATAATAACAAACTCATTTGGTCATGAAATTTAAAACCATGACCACTGAAAGGGCTGGAAGGAATACTAGTGCCTCGACTTCATAATGACACCCAATGATGTAATGCTGTTGGTGAGTTACAGTTGTCAGTTAGGATTCTTAGTTATGTGATTACACTTCATCTAACAGAGATGATGTTTGAATGTATGCCATCTGTGATGTTTAGGTTGACATTCTACGTATCTAACCTGGGTTAGTTTATGGATTTAATTTAATCTGTTTTTTGGTCCTACCCTTATCGAGCTGTGTTGTGTTTCACATACTGTAATGTGAACTCAACTTACTGAACTGTTGTTCATTTAGTCCTATGCTTTCTTGGTTGGGACCATGCAAGTCTAGAATTTGTGAAATTACTGTAAGAAAATAGTCAATTCAATTTTATCAATAGTTTTGCCTCAAAATAAGGGAGGCAGTAATCCCCTGGGCAAATGCTAGATTACAGAGTGTGGCAAAGGGAGATAGGTGGAGGTTAACTCAGATAGTCACATGTAAAGCCAGACAAGACAAGTGCAGCTGCCATAGAAATAGAATCTCATTCCTGTTCTGTGGGCCCAGCCATGGTAGGTGTTGATGGAATGGCATAGCATAAAAATATATTCTAGACTAGAGCCTGTAGGCCTACCGTACTGTAGTGATCAAAGTCTCAATCTGTTAAAAGATTAGACCAATAACAATTGCCAGAAACTGTAGAACAAATAGAAAATAAATGGACATCAACAACATGCCAGTCCAAGTGTATGAATTAGAAACCAACAGAATTTAGTCTGAGACAGCAGTAGGCCGTCATTGTAAAATAAGAATTAGTTCTTAACTGACTTGCCTAATTAAATAAAGGTTCAAATTAAAAAATAAATTAAAAAATGATAGATGGTGAATGATCCCATCCATGTTATCCAAAATAGAAAATCCAGAAGGACTTCAACGGGAACTACGGCCGACAGGGGAATTTCAAATAATGGGAAGCACAATAGCCACTGTGTGTGTGTCTGAGATGCAGACTTGATAAGAGAAAATGCTTTATGAGAAAATGTGTTTAAAACCATTATAATAAAGCTCTACAGACTTTTTCAACAGAAAGGCTGCACTGATCAATGCCCAAATTAAGCAATACATTAATCTGACGTTCCCTATAACGTTTTATAAATGAAATTTCACAGACAGACACATAGATAAGAAACTTAACAAGCTTTCCCTCTCAACTTCCTTTTTAATCATTTGGCAAGCAGCAGACTCTGGCAAGCACCTCAGTGTGCCTCTCTCTCCAGTGTGGTCCGCAGGATAAGAGAGGGATGATGATGATCTAGCAGCAAAGTAAAAGAACATTAGGCCCATACCTTGACTGCTAGAGTGACGTGAGAGATGGGAGAGAGAGCGAGAGAGTGAGAGAAAGAGGGGAGAGCGAAAGAGAGGAGAGAGAGTGAGAGAAAGAGGGGAGAGAGCGAGAGAAAGAGGGGAGAGAGAGCGAGAGAAAGAGGGAAGAGAGAGGGAGAGAAAGAGGGGAAAGAGAGCGAGAGAAAGAGGGGATAGAGAGAGTGAGAGAAAGAGGGGGTAGAGAGCGTGAGAGAAAGAGCATCTTATCAGTCCATGGCTGGGAGCAGAGATTACATGAAACACACACCTGCTGGATCAGCAAGTTCTCATTGAACTGAATGGCTGCCCATCCAGGCACCTTGAATGGCAATAACACTAAGATTGAAAAGAGTGATTACAAAGCACTCACCATGTAAATACATAATAAATACACAAAGAAGTTGGATTTAGTTCACATCATACTAGGGATTTGATTCACCCATCTTCAATGGCGAGTCACCTATCGTTCAGGTACACACTTCGAAAAAAAGGTGCTGTCTAGAAACAAAAAGGGTTCTTCAGCTGTCCCAATAGGATAACCCTTTGAAGAACCCTTTTTGGTTCCAGGTAGAAACCTTTTGAGTTCCAGAGGGTTCTACATGGAACCCAAAATAGTTCTACCAGGAACCAAAAAGGGTTCTACGTGGAACCAAAAGGTGTTCTATTTGGACAGCTGTAGAACCCTTTAGGAACCCTTATTTCTAAGAGTGTACTTCCGAATGCTCATGTTATGGGACTCCTCAAAGATATGAACTCAAATGCTCTCACTGTGGTTCTATACTATTTGAACATGAACATCATTTACTGCTTGTGTGTATATTCATTGGTTTATTTCCCCCATGTGACAGCTTCATCACAAAATTGGTATGATCTATCGTCTGTCTGACTTGTCTAAGTATTTCAGCACATATTGTAGCAAATGGCAAATATCTAGATGTCAAATTAGTCCACTAATTTGACATCTAGTAAGCTGGAACAGTTAACAAGTAGAACAAAAACACAGACTGTTATGTGAACATAAATAGGGAATAGTCAATCATTTCTGCTTTAAGATTTAGTATCAAATAATGTTTCTGGAGGGAATGATTGCCCTCTCGTCCCAGTGAGCAATGCCAGCGGAGGGAGCCCCTAGATGAGAGCTATTGTAAGAGCTGCTAATACGAACCAGATGTTAAACTTGTGTCCTCAAAATGAATGGGCCTATTGGGAAACCAAAGCTGGGTCTCAGGGGACATTCCAGTGAAGGCTAAGCTGATTGGTTCGTATTGAAACAACATGGCAAAGATAAACGAAAGATTTTCAAGAAAGAGGGTCTCTGGACTCTGAGTCTAAAATAAATCGCTAGTGCTAAAGAAGGATCTTAGCTCATCCTCTAAGGAAAAAAGAGAGTTTTGCAAGTGACTGACACACATGATGACTGTGGCGCCAGGGAACCTCGGTCTAGGGCCCAGTTGTGGGCTGCTGCCTGGGCTGCTGCCTGGGCTGCATGGGAAGTGGGGAGCATCGGGGACCCAGGCCATGCTTCCTTTGTGCCGATGTCACATAGCATAGAGGCTACAAGGCTGCAGGGTATTACTTTTTCCAAATTGTGATATTTATTTTCCCCGCATGACTTGGACTGACTGTTTTTGGAAGAGAACAGAACTCAGCTCAACTCAAATGGTCTTGTAAAAAGAAAGAGTAGCAGCAGCATAATACTTTTGCTAATTCAATCTGATAGAAAAGCTTTCGAAATCTGTAATGGAAAGCATAAGTACAACAGCTTCTCTGATGATACATCTTCTCTTTGTTGATTTTCCAACCTAAATCCAGACAGTATGTGAACAATGGAAACAGTGTCATAGGGTAATAAATATATATAAAACCATAAAACATTCATTTTTTTCATAGTTTAAACCCCATTATTCCCAACATTTCATCATTTATTTGAATACTAATGTTGTGTATTTACTTTAAAACAATAAGAATAAGAATAGAAAGTAAATACATTTGACAATAGCTATTTATTTTCTATGATTACGGGTAACAAACTTAGATTTTATCAGACCCTGAAGACTGCAGAATGATTTTTTATTAAGTCTGACTTTCCAAAATCAATGTGTTTGTGGAGCCTCTCTTTACAGCCCGTTGGCAACAAGAGTTGAGGGGCTTTTTCAACACAGGAAACAGCTCTGTGGTCACAGTTTGCCCCCAAACTACCTCTAGCAGACAACAGTCCTCCCCATATTATACACATTGCAGTTATTGACATAAGCGTAAATGAAATTTTAAACAGCCTATGAATGTGTTATGTATAGGTTATGAATGTGTTATGAAGTCCTAGGTACCCTTCAAATGATCACTGATAATACAGCAAAGCTTTCTGTTCCAGTGAATTAGGGCAGTGATTTGACTGTACCATCTACAGCTAAAATGGTAAAAAATCAAATAAAGTCAAGGTCACAACAGTGACATGTTAATTAGCTTGAGGCAAGCATGTAACTACAGTAGGTGACGTAGTTACCGCCGGTGCCATGTCTCTTCTGGCTCCCAGAGCTCTGTCGGTGCTTAACAGTACAAAGGCGAGGTTCTAAAAAGAGAAGCACACTTCTACACAATAGCTGGAAAGCAGGAGTGTGGCGGTGCTTCCTCCGTCAGTGGGCTGGCCCGCCTGTTTTGTAAGCACTTCCATCCTGTGAAAGCCCCTGGTAGACCTCCACCTGCTAGCTAGGCTCAGGGAGAGAGGGAAGGAGAGAGGGAGGGAGGCGCCTGCAAAGCCAGCCTCTCCCCCTCATTTCACTGGCGCCAGCTCTCAATGGGCCCTGCACTTTGATTATTTGTGTTAACAGTTAATGTAGCACCACAGACACATGTGCCAAAGCTGGCTTCACTTCCTCATGCATCACCAACAAATGTGACTTTTATGAGTTCCTTTACACAGGGCCACCCCCTCCACTCCTCTCGCCGACTCACTCTCTCTCTAACCCTCCACAGACGCCCCTCTACCCCTAACTCCTTCCACCTCTCTCTCTAACCCTCCACAGACACCCCTCTACCCCTAACTCCTTCCACCTCTCTCTCTAACCCTCCACAGACGCCCCTCTACCCCTAACTCCTTCCACCTCTCTCTCTAACCCTCCACAGACGCCCCTCTACCCCTAACTCCTTCCACCTCTCTCTCTAACCCTCCACAGACGCCCCTCTACCCCTAACTCCTTCCACCTCTCTCTCTAGCCCCCCGCCTCCACTTGCTTGCTGCTTGGTTCAGTCCCAATCTCTTACACATCTTGCATGAGGGTTATTTCTGGCTCCTCTGTTCCCAATGTTTGCATTATTAGGAATACATTTCATGTCAATTTATGGTCGGTTAATACCATATACTTTTTTATTGAGATTTTCTCTCGATCCAGTTGAGAAGAAAAACCTTAAGCCCCCGCCCCTGAAAAACAAAAAGCTTCGGTCACATTTTCAAACAACTTTTCCAATTTGGATCATGCAGGGCTCATGAAAATAACTGCTGGAAGAATTAAAAGAATAAGTGTTTCATAGCCTACTTATTGTCAATTACAGGCACTAAAAGTGCAGACAGTTTATTGAAACAGTTGACTCCAAGTCTTATATTATAATAACAATAAGGACTACTGAACCCTTGAGGACCACTGTACTCTGAGAACCAAAGTTTAGAAACCTAATTTTGAATGAATATCGAGATAAAGCTGATACTCTGGCTGCACATGTTCAGTTTCAGTGTAATGGAACAACTACTGTATGTAGGCCCTCTCACTAAAAATCCCCACCCTCGGTTCTCATTGGAACAACACTCCCAAGGGTGTAGGGGAGAAAAGCATCTTGAATGACAATGTAAATGTCTAGTTGAGCTCAGACACTAGTACTTCAAGAGACTGGGAAGGGAACAGTGCTGAGAGAGCTCAAACTAGCCACAGCACACATGAGCTCATCCCAGAAATATGCTAGCAGAAGGCCACAGGAGCCATGGAAATATTTTGACATATTCTTTTGCTCCCTCTGCTCGTCTGCGATGATACCAACTGCATCATCTTTTATGGTTAAGAGGCGTTTTCATGTGGCTCGAGGGAGGCAGAGCGTTCAGAAGTTTGGTCTCGTGTTTTTGTCTAATGACATTGCATTTGAACCATCGTCCCATAAGGTCAACCCATATGTCTGTTTGATTACAAACTCTCCAATCAACCATGATACCATGTCCTTTCATAACTGTCAATAATGAACATTGATTCAGCATATACCATAATGTTGCACAATGAAACAACAGTAAAGAGCTACAAACTGTAAACATAGCGTCTGTTTGGCAACTAGCTGTAAAAGGTCACCGTTTGACCTTGTTTGGTGTTTTCTAGTGTGTAGAGACTCCCGCTAGAAATGGTTATGAAAACATGAGAATTACATTGACATAATCCACTTTGCCCCCTTCTGTGGCAGATGGGGTCTAGTCTGGCCACTCCTCTGAGCACATGAGAGGTACCATGAAAATCAGTGCTCCATGTAGGTTTCATTTCCTTAGCAATGTGACTAACCCGTAATGCTGCAGATAAAAAGGAACTGGAAAATGGCGCCGACGGACATTGCTGCCATGCTTCTAGCTCTTAGGAAACTTTGCAGTATATATTTTTTTGTCTTATTTCTTACATTATTAGCCCAGAAATGGTTTTGTGTTATTACATACAGCCGGGAAGAACTTTTGGATATCAGAGCGGCGGTAACTCACCAGCATTACGACCAGGAATACACCATTCCCGAATCGGATCCTTTGTTTATACCCTCCTGTGCAATTTAACTGATTCCAGATCATGTTCCAAAACACCGCAGGCAGACAAGAGGTACTCTTTGGACTTTTAGTCTGACCAGGAGGCGCGAACACCAACCACTGCTTCCGAGTATATTACTCGCTAATTTTCAGTGTCTGGATAATAAAGTTGACGAGCTCAGGGCGAGGATTTCCTTCCAGAGAGACATCAGCGATTATAACATACTCTGTTCAACGGAAACATGGCTCTCTCGGGATATACTGTCTGAGTCCGTACACTCAGTTGGGTTCTCAGTTCATCACCCAGACAGGAATAAATATCTCTCCGGGAAGAAGAAGGTCGTTCTGACCATAGTTCTTGTGTGTTTTACTTGTTTTAGTGTTGGTCAGGACGTGAGCTGGGTGGGCATTCTATTTTGTGTCTAGTTTGTCTGTTTCTATGTTTGGCCTAATATGGTTCTCAATCAGAGGCAGGTGTTTTGTGTTGTCTCTGATTGGGAATCATATTTAGGTGGCTTGTTTTGTGTTGGGATTTTGTGGGTGGTTGTTTCCTGTCTTTGTGTTCGTTTCACCAGAGAGGACCGTTTTCGGTTTGCCACGTTTGTTGTTTTTGTATTTTGTAAGTGTTCACATTATCGTCTTTATTAAATCATGTTGAGCACAAACTACGCTGCGTCTTGGTCCGATCCCTGCTACACCTCCTCTTCGGACGAAGAGGAGGAAGGCTGCCGTTACAGGGGGTGTATGTTTCATGATTAACTACTCATGGTGTGATTGTGATAACATACAGGAACTCAAGTCCTTTTGTTCACCCGACCGAGAATACCTTACAATCAAATGCCGACCGTATTACCTCCCAAGAGAATTCTCTACGGTTATAGTCACAGCCGTGTATATTCCCCTTCAAGCCGATACTGCGACAGCCCTCAAAGAACTTCACTGGACTTTATGCAAACTGTAAACCACATATCCTTAGGCTGCATTTATTGTAGCTGGGGATTTGAACAAAGCAAATATGAGGAAACGTTACCGAAGTTCTATCAACATATTGACTGTAGTACTCGCGCTGCTAAAATACTCGACCACTGCTACTCCAACTTCCAGGATGCCTACAAAGCACTCCCCCGCCCTCCCTTAGGAAAATCTGATCACGACTCGATTTAGATCCTCCCCTCCTATAGGCAGAAACTCAAACAGGAAGTACCTGTGCTAAGGACTATCCAACGCTGGTCTGACCAATCGGAATCCACGCTTCAAGATTGTTTTGATCACACGGTCTGGGATATGTTCCAGGTAGCCTCTGAGACAACATAGACAAATACACTGATACAGTGACTGAGTTCATCAGGAAGTGTATAGGAGATGTTGTACCCACTGTGACTATTAAAACCTACCCTAACCAGAAACCGTGGATAGATGGCAGCATTCGCGCAAAACTGAAAGTGTGAACCATCTCATTTAACCATGGCAAGGTGACTGGGAATATGGCCAAATACAATCAGTGTAGTTATTCCCTACGTAAGGCAATCAAACAGGCAAAACGTCAGTTTTGAGACAATGTGGAGTCGCAATTCAACAGCTCAGACACGAGACGTATGTGGCAGGGTCTACAGACAATCATGGACTACAAAGGGAAAATCAGCCACGTCGCGAACACCGATGTCTTGTTTATGGACAAGCTAAACACCATCTTCGCCCGCTTTGAGGATAACACAGTGCCATCGACGCGGCCCGCTACCAAGGTCTGTGGGCTGTCCTTCTCCGTGGCCGACGTGAGTTAGACATTTAAGCGTGTTAACCCTCGCAAGGCTGCTGGCTCAGACGGCATCCCTAGCCACATTTTCAGAGCATGCGCAGACCAGCTGGCTGGAGTGTTTACGGAGATATTCAATCTCTTCCTATCCCAGTCTCTTGTCACCACATGCTTCAAGATGCCCACCATTGTTCCTGTACCCAAGAAAGCAAAGATAACTGAACTAAATGACTATCGCCCCGTAGCACTCACTTCTGTCATCATGAAGTGCTTTGACATACTAGTCAAGGATCATATCACCTCTATCTTACCTGACACCCTAGACCCACTTCAATTTGCTTACCGCCCAAATAGATCCACATACGATGCAATCGTCATCGCACTGCACACGGCCCTATCCCATCTGGACAAGTGGAATACCTATGTAAGAACACTGTTCATTGACTACAGCTCATCAGTCAACACCATAGTACCATCCAAGTTCATCATTAAGCTCAAGGCCCTGGGTCTGAACCCCGCCCTGCTCAACTGGGTCCTGGACTTCCTGATGGGCCACCCCCAGGTGGTGAAGGTAGGAAACAACCTCCACTTTGCTGATCCTCAACACTGAGGCCCCACAAGGATGCGTGCTCAGCCTCCTCCTGTTCACCCATGATTGCAATGGCCACGCACACCCCCAACTCAATCATCAAGTTTGCAGATGACACAACAGTAGTAGGCCTGATTACCAACAATGACGAGACAGCCTACAGGGAGGAGATGAGGGCCCTGGGAGTGTGTTTCCAGGAAAATAACCTCTCACCCAACATCAACAAAACTAAGGAGCTGATCGTGGACTTCAGGAAACAGCACCACCGTATCCACATCGACAGGACCGCAGTGGAGAAGGTAGAAAGTTTAAAGTTCCTCAGAGTACACATCACTGACAAACTGAAATTATCCACCCACACAGACAGTTTGGTGAAGAAGGCGCAACAGCGCCTCTTAAACCTCAGGAGGCTGAAGAAATTTGTCTTGGCACCTATAACCCTCACAAACTTTTACAGATGCACAATTGAGAGCATCCTGTTGGGTTGTATCACTGCCTGGTATGGCAACACCACCGCCCGCAACCGCAGGGCTCTCCAGAGGGTGGTGCGGTCTGCCCAACGCATCACCGGGGGAAAGCTACCTGCCCTACAGGACACCTACAGCACCAGATTTCATAGGAAGGCCAAAAAGAACATCAAGGACAACTACCCAAGCCACTGCCAGTTCACTCCACTATCATCCAGAAGGCGAGGTCAGTATAGGTGCATCAAAGCTGGGATCGAGAGACTGAAAAACAGCTTCTATCTCAAGGCCATCAGACTGTTAAATAGCCATCGCTAGCACATTAGAGGCTGCTGCCCTATATACATAGACTTGAAATCACTGGCCACTTTAATAATGGAACACTAACACTTTACATATTTGCATTACTCATCTCATCTCATTCTTAAAGTGGCCAACTGATACAGACTTATATCCATCCTGCCCTGCCTTTCTAAAGTCTTCGAAAGCCAAGTGAACAAACAGATCACCAACCATTTCGAATCCCACCGTATATTTTCCGCTATGCAATCTGGTTTCTGAGCTGGTCATGGGTGCACCTCAGCCACGCTCAAGGTCCTAAGCAATATCATATCCGCCATCGATAAAAGACAGTACTGTGCAGCCGTCTTCATCGACCTGGCCAGGGCTTTCGACTCTGTCAATCACCACATTCTTATCGGCAGACTCAACAGCCTTGGTTTCTCTAATGACTGCCTCGCCTGGTTCACTAACTACTTCTCAGATAGAGTTCAGTGTGTCAAATCGGAGGGCCTGTTGTCCGGACCTCTGGCAGTCTCTATGGGGGTGCCACAGGGTTCAATTCTCGGGCCGACTCTTTTCTCTGTATATATCAATGATGTCGCTCTTGCTGCTGGTGATTCTTTGATCCACCTCTACGCAGACGACACCATTCTGTATACATCTGGCCCTTCTTTGGACACTGTGTTAACAAACCTCCAAACGAGCTTCAGTGCCATACAACACTCCTTCCGTGGTCTCCAACTGCTCTTAAATGCTAGTAAAACTAAATGCATGCTCTTCAACCGATCAATGCCCGCACCCGTCTACCCGACTAGCATCACTACTCTGGACGGTTCTGACTTAGAATATGTGGACAACTATAAATACCTAGGTGTCTGGCTAGACTGTAAACTCTCCTTCCAGACTCACATTAAGCATCTCCAATCCAAAATTAAATCTAGAATCGGCTTCCTATTTCGCAACAAAGCCTCCTTCACTCATGCTGCCAAACTTACCCTCGTAAAACTGACTATCCTACCGAGCTTTGACTTCGGCGATGTCATTTACAAATTAGCCTCCAATACTCTACTCAGCAAATTGGATGCAGTCTATCACAGTGCCATCCGTTATGTCACCAAAGCCCCATATACTACCCACCACTGCGACCTGTATGCTCTCGTTGGCTGGTCCTCGCTACATATTCGTCGCCAAACCCACTGGTTGCAGGTCATCTATAAGTCTTTGCTAGATATAGCTCCATCTTATCTCAGCTCACTGGTCACCATAGCAACACCCACCCGTAGCACGCGCTCCAGCAGGTATATTTCACTGGTCACCCCCAAAGACAACACCTCTTTGGCCGCCTTTCCTTCCAGTTCTCTGCTGCCAATGACTGGAACGAATTGCAAAAATCACTGAAGTTGGAGACTTATAGCTCCCTCACAAACTTTAAGCGTCAGTTGTCAGAGCAGCTTAATTAACGATTGCTGTAGCTGTAAATAGCCCATCAAACCAACTACCTACCTCATCCCCATATTTGTTTTTCTACTCTTTTGCACACCCATATTTCTACTTGCACATCCTCATCTGTACATGTATCACTCCAGTGTAAATTGCTAAATTGTAATTACTTCGCCACTATTGGCCTATTTATTGCCTTACCTCCTTACTTCATTTGCACACACTGTTTACAGATTTTGTATTGTGTTATTGACTGTACGTTTGATTATCCCATGTGTAACTCTGTGTGTTTTTGTAGCACTGCTTTGCTTTATCTTGGCCAGGTCGCAGTTGTAAATGAGAACTTGTCCTCAACTGGCCTACCTGGTTAAATAAAGGTGAAATAAAAAAAGATATGTATATACTGTATTCTATCCTATTCTACTGTATCTTAGTCTGACATTGCCTGTCCAAATATTTAAATATTCTTAATTCAATTCCTTTACTTTAGATTGTGTGTATTGTTGTGAAATTGTTAGATATTACTTGTTAGATATTACTGCACTGTTAGAAACACAAGCATTTTGCTACACCCGCAATAACATCTGATAAACAGTTGTATGTGACAAATAAAAATGTATTTGATATGACAGATATGGGCCTGTTACTAAATGACAGGTGAATTTCATTGAAGAGAACAACGACAGCTTAATGTTGTGATGTCAGCTCTGTGTCAATGCATTGGAATAGTCTCTTGAAAAGAATGAAGGAACAACAAATCATGAAACATTAAATCAAAGACATTGGGAGGTACCAAAGACAGAGAAGCCTTTATTATCATTCACAGAGCACGCAACGAGACAGGCAGAATGATGACCAAGCTAACTCAAACCAAGCCCCGAGGGACAGTGAGGAGTCATTCATGGTGGAAAGCTCTTCTCCTCGTATCCTTTCTTCACTTCTCTTCAGGACAAGCCCAGGGGCACAGTGAGTAAGGAGTCATAGGGGGGGAAGGCTCTTCTCTTCAAGACAAACAGGACTGATGATGACCATCAGCTTCCATCCAACACAAAGCCCAGGATTCCCTCCTCTTCCTTCCCAGCATTGTCTGACATCCTGCAGGCCCTGTGGACGCTGCATGCCACAATAGCACCAACCAACCAACCAACCAACCAACCAGTAGGCCCTGGGCATGGAGGGGTGACCACGGGGACAGACAGCAGCAGTCAGCTCAGCTTGACGGGATGTAACCAATGACTGTTGGGGATGTGACACAATTCTTTTCGTCAACAATTAACTACACTACAAAGCAAAACGCCTGACACGACATGAAAGTCTAACGTAACATTATAGTCATGATGGACTCTGGCTGACAGATAGGTCTACAGTACTATGAAGACAAACTGTTTATCACGCAGTATGTACAAGTGGCCACATACTATTACATATTTTGGTGCTGAATACTGACAAAATGTGCTCCCCTTATAAATGTCCTTAAAAACAATTATGGCACAGATCAATGCGGATATAGAATAACAAACATTTGAAACATAAGCTACATTATATAAAACACTGAGGGAAATGACATGATGCACTGAACCATCTCAACATGTTGCACAATCCATGTGGCGGTAGGGCTAAGAGAAAAGCAGGCTGGACAGTCAGTCTGACTCCTCCAGACTTTGGTTACCGTTGCACACAGTCCTCCCCTCAATATTAATAATAATATTACTGATGGCACCGCGCTGAGAGAGCAGGATTAGTCTTTATACTGCTGGATGAGAGTGGCCTGCCGCAGCGCTCCCTGCTTTGGCTGCTATACATATGGGATTTGACTTGACTCTCTTAAACACAGCAAAATGGGAAGTCAAACATATTTTTAATTTAAAAGCAATTAAGTGGATACCAGTCAGAATCACTGGCTCCAGCGCGCAGCGGAGCGAGGGAGTTTTTCTTTTTCTGGGTTTTATTACCCATTTCCTTTCCCCTTGCGCCAGCAGCAGGAATGCTCACTTTTCTCTCACTAAGCCACAATTCCAATGCCAGAAACACACATACAGGGAGCACCATGAGCTAGTGTTTCCCTAAACATGTGAGGAGACAATATAAGGGCCCTCTAACACTAGAGAAGTGTTGTGTTCCAACATTTATAGTGAGGTAATTAGAAACATCCAGCTGTAATTTAATAGTTCCCGCAGAGTAGAGACATGAAGTCTAGTGACTTTTCTTTCGTCCGTATAAATAGCTTGGAATGCAATAAGAACACAGCTCATTTGCTAATATATATTTTTTTATCTTACACCCTTTTTCAAAATTCTGTCAGTTGATGTGAGACCCTCTTTAATATTACATTGTCCACATATTAAGTGGCAATAAATAGGCAATTTGAATTGATGTTTCAGACAGTATGTTTATTATCATAAAACAACATTGGTCATGAGATAGAGAACTTCCCTTTGACTAGCTGATATATCGTTCTATGGATTCCAATAGCCGTGAGCGGTAAGCACAATGGGTCAGAGTATACACAAGCTGACTGAAGCCTAGCTATCTGCATGATTATTGCACTCTGCCTGTGAAGTGCATGTCAATTGCACAGGGAGCCAAGAGTGCAAGCAGACATGTGGTTCCAATCTGTCCCTTTTCTCACAGTGAGAAGAGGCCATTCATGTACTAGCTCACTGTAAATACAGCACTTAAAACACACAACAGACCTTCCTTGTTTTCACAGCACCACACATTTTATATGTGAGCAATTCCCCCATTGGGAGTAAACAATGCCATTTTTTGTTATTATCAACAGCATTTTTTCACATCTAAAAAATAGATAAACAATTACCCTAATACTGGGAAATATCATGTTCTCTGTTGTTCCACGTTGCCATTGTTGTAACAAATACAGTCTGTGCATCCATTCTTTGAAAATGGGCCTCAAATTGCTTCAAGCTCAGAACAAGTAAATTATCTTTATTTTTTTTGAATTGATCTTTTTGTTTGTTTATTCACTTCAACTAGGCCTATTATATGTTCAGACTCAATTTGCACAAACTCGGCCTCAGACAATCATGGGTAAATCCTGTGAAATGTATACAAAAGTGTGCTTCTGATAGACAGACATTCTCCATTTCCATTCATTCCTCCTATCCTGTGGGCTGTAAAAGAGCCAAATGCTTTTTACAGTACTGACAGACGGAAGACGTGACCTTTTGGCCCCGGGGGGCAGAAGGTGAGATCTCTGGGAACCCACTAAGGAGGGCTGGCTCCAGCAGCCAGTCTGTAGACTAGCCTCATGTCCTCCTCACCACATTCCTTCCTAACTTAGATCACTGAAACACTCTCAGGCTGCATTCAAATCAGTCACTCAAACCCAAACCAAGATTTACTAATTTCACACGCTTTTGAACGGTGAGATACTGGTTGCCTGACTGCATGGCTGGAGAGCTGAGACTGAGCGGACAGAGACACTGTGGGTGTAAAAAGTGAAATAATCTCAGTATAAGCCTCCATTTGAGATTCCTGCAGAGAGAAAGAGCAGAAGAAAATAAGAAAATGGATTAAATTGATGTCTTTGTTCAGCTGTTCAGAGCTGAAATTCAGATTAGAATGGTTAAAGAGTCAAGTGTGGATTTGCGGCTCCTATTATTAAGATGAATCTCTCTCAGGTTAAATACTTTATTATATGGAAAGCTTGTTGTACGACAGGTTAAATGGTAAAAATACAGTGCTGATTATCTTCAAACTGCTGCCTGTGCCACAGCTATCTCAGCGGGGACGCCATTTTTTACCCCAGAATTTCTGGGGACCCCATTTATACCCACAAAGTTTCTCTCGACACCACCCCAGCCCAAATCTAAGGACACAACCTTGAAATCAGTGAATTTAGATTTTTACATCAACAAATGAAAATGCAATGAATTGAAGGTTCTCTTATCAAAATGAAACCAATAAATTCCATTACTCAATAAAATAATATTTTTCAAATAATCTTTCTCAAAAACAATTGTATATTGTACCAAACAATAATCTGTACTCTTCATTTTTTGTTCCAAAAAAATTATATATTTTTTATTGTATATTGGCGAACCCGACTTTGAATACCACCTCTGTAAATCAACACATTTCACTGCACCTATCCTGTGTATGTGACAATAAAACATTATTTGTATGGTGAATTGTATGCAGAGATATATTCCTGTGTGTGTAACTGGGAATTGGTGGAGAGCTCTTCAGATTTGGGTTGAGTAAATCAGAGTTACAGTAAAGACTTCAGATTAATGACTTATAATAAAAGTATGCTGGTTGTCCCTACCTCCCACTAGTATATTTGAAAGAGAAGCGTCTAGTCATCCAGCCTCAGCAGCACATACTGTACTTGTCCAGACAGAAAATTATTTATTGCATGTTTGAATAAAGTATAAATAGCATTGTATTGTAATGGAAAATTACTAGTAAAAATACATGTTGACCTTACTCTGTTCCAGTGATTGCTAATCCATATACCAACCAACAGCATAGCATTTTGGATTTGAGATCAAATGTTTCATATGAGATGTGACAGTACAGAATGTCACCTTCTGTTTTACCGTTTAGAAATTAAAGCACTTTATGTATCTAGTGCCCCCCCATTTGAAGAAGTCATAAGTATTTGGAAAAATGCACTTATAGTGTATTAGAGTAGTCAAACATTTAATATTTGATCCCATATTTCTTGCATTCAATGACTTACATCAAGCGACAAACTAGTTGGATGCATTTGCAGTGGGTTTTGGTTGTGTTTCAAATTACTCATAGTGCTACTGGCCTGGGACTTCCCTGAGAGTACTGTCAACCACTCCACAACCCGCATGTCACATCAGGTCAGACATTATACTAGCAATACTTTCAGTAGGTTACCATCCCTTTAATACTATTGTACCATACTTCCATCGTTTCCCCATGCAATCATCACATCCTCTATGGACACAAAACCTGGTAAATAGAAATATATCAGCACACGGACCAAAACTACAGTACCAGTCAAAAGTTTGGACACACCTACTCATTCAAGGGTTTTTCTACATTTTACTATTTTCTACATTGTAATCTAAAAATCTATGGAATGACACATATGGAATCATGCAGTATCCAAAAAAGTGTTAAACAAATCAAAATATATTTTGGATTCTTCAAAGTAGCCACCCTTTGCCTTGATGACAGCTTTACAGACGCTTGGCATTCTGTCAACCAGCTTCATGAGGAATGCTTTTCCAAAAGTCTTGAAGGAGTTCCCACATATGCTGAGCACTTGTTGGCTGCTTTTCCTTCACTCTGTGGTCCAACACATCCCAAACCATCTCAATTCGGTTGAGGTCAGGTGATTGTGGAGGCCAGGTCATCTGATGCAGCACTCCATCACTCTCCTTGGTCGAATAGCCCTTACACAGCCTGGAGGTATGTTTTGGGTCATTGTCCTGTTGAAAAACAAATGATAGTCCCACTAAGCGCAAACCAGATGGGATGGCGTATCGCTGCAGAATGCTGTGGTAGCCATGCTGGTTAAGTGTCCCTTGAATTCTAAATAAATCAGACAGTGTCATCAGCAAAGCACCCCCGCACTATCACACGTCTTTCCTCCATGCTTCACGGTGGGAACCACACATGCAGAGATTATCCGTCTCACAAAGACACGGCGGTTGGAACCAAAAATCTCAAATTTGGACTTATCAGACCAAAGGACAGATTTCCATCGGTCCAATGTCCATTGCTAATATTTCTTGGCCCAAGCAAGTCTCTTCTTCTTATTGGTGTCCTTTAGTAGTGGTTTCTTTGCAGCAATTTGACCATGAAGGCCTGATTTACGCAGTCTCCTCTGAACAGTTGATGTTGAGATGTGTCTATTACTTGAACTCTGAAGCATTTATTTGGGCTGCATTTTCTGAGGCTGGTAACTCTAATGAACTTATCTGCAGCAGAGGTAACTCTGGGTCTTCCTTTCTTGTGACGGTCCTCACGAGAGCCAGTTTCATCATAGCGCTTGATGGATTTTGGGACTGCACTTCAAGAAACTTTAAAAGTTCTAGAGATTTTCCAGATTAAGACATGAAGGTCAGTCAAAGTAATGATGGACTGTCTTTTCTCTTTGCTTATTTGAGGTGTTCTTGCCATAATATGGACTTGGTATTTTACCAAATAGGGCTATCTTCTGTATACCACCCCTACCTTGTCACAACACAACTGATTGGCTCAAACGCATTAAGGAAAGAAATTCCACAAATTAACTTTTAACAAGGCACACCTGTTAATTGAAATGCATTCCATGTGACTACCTCATGAAGCTGGTTGAGAGAAAATATTTTTTAGATTTTTTAACAGTTTTTTGGATACTACCTGATTCCATGTGTTATTTCATAGTTTTGATGTCTTCACTATTATTCTACAATGTAGAAAATAGTAAAAATAAAGAAAAACCCTTGAATGAGTAGGTGTGTCCAAACTTTTGACTGGTACTGTACATTCAAAGCCTCCTGACAAAATTATGAAATAATTGTGTTCTCTATCTGGTTGCATGTCAGTCTCCACTGAGGACATCTTTTGAGAGAAATAATCAGTCATACTTTATTTGGATAGTCCGGATTTTGCCATCTTTAGATGCGCTAGATGGCCATTCTTTCAACAAACTATCTGTGGATAAGCAACTACTTGCTAAGGTTACGGTTAGGTTTAGAATAAAGGTCAGGGTAAGGGTTAAGGTTAGGATAAGGGTTAAGGTTAGAGCTAGTAAATAATTAGTTGAAATGTTACTGACAGTCTGTAGAGCATCTACAGATGGACTATCCAAATAAAGTGTTACCAAATAATCACTTGCGGGTGTCCAGAATGATGACTTAATCACATCAATTAATAATTTATAGCTTGTGCTTTGGACACCAATTCAAAGACACAACGTGGAGGACACACGGTGACTGCTGGCTAACAGGCTGGCTGCACTGCACAGCACGAGTAGCTAGTGCAATCATACTTCCCTTTGGCAAGCAGCTCAGTCTAAAACATGTCTCTTTCTTAAGAGTAATGTAAACATGCAGCAATGGAAGCCTGGAGACAAACCTAAGCAGCACCACACTGCTGCCCCTGCCTTTTAGAACCGGCATGGCCCCTAGAGCAGAAACCACAGCTAGATCACCCAGTAGTATTATCTCACAGGTATATAGCGCCCTCTAGGGGATGATGATGTAACAGCTGATTTATTATAGAAGGGCTGAAGCTACAGTATGTAACAAGACGGGGTGAATCTTTAATAGTATTTCCTTGATTCGTCAAGAATTTCAATTTTTCCCTTGATTCCCACTTTAGCTCCTTCTCAGTTCACACCAGAGGGGAAGGTCCAGGATGGAGAGGGCGCAAGGAATCAAGGAAAGATCATTGAGATTCAGTCCATCAGGGAGAAGAGATCCTCCACCAGGTCTTCCCATAGCACCTTTTCAAAGCTGGTTTCTTCCCAGCATCAGTACAAATGAACAGACAAATGATAAGTTGTAAATGATGTGTAAATCATACCAAAATATGGACTCAAGACATTGCTGACATTTTTCCTGTGTACTCCCCCAGGAGATATTTCCTTTGTATATTTAGGTTGCTTTAATGAGTTATTATGCTGTTACTGAGATGACCATGCTGGTGTATAGTTCAACACCAGTGTTATTTACAGTAAAGGAAATATTCAGAAATGGGATATTTCTTTGTTTTCTTCCTCATCTTTTGGGATACCATTTACCCTTTTTTTCTGCTGAGAATATATATCCATTGTTTATGTAAACCTATCAGCTTGAGTTGAGATCTATAAACAAATACAGCAGAGAAGGCATGAATACATTTAACAAAGGAAATGTTTGTGGTTATGCTGACATTGAGCTCTCCCATACTGAGGTTATGTGGTGTGTGTGTACACTATGTGTATGTGTGTGTGATGTCCAGTCCACAACGATATGGGCGGTCTACCCTGCAGTGAATGTGATGCTCAGCCACAAGACAGTCAAGCTGCTCTCAGTCAGGCCACTGCAGTGGGGGAGATTTATGTGGTCAGGTCATGTGGAGGACTGGCACGGTGGACTTGCAGTCACTAACCATTACAGTCACCCCCGAGTCTAACGTCACACAATCCTCTGTAACATGAAAGCTGTACTGTACTGATACTGACCCTCTCCTGCAATCCAGAGTTCTGACAGACAGTATAGGAAAAAGGTGTTAAATAACTGTCCAAAATCATGAATTAATCAGTATTGTTAATCAGAATGGATTGCCTTTAACACATACAGCTCATAACTGTATGAAGAAGAAAAAGGGGCTCGTAAAAACTCAAGCTAACGGATAGTTTTATAATTATCTGATAATACAATAACTTGACT
The DNA here is from genome assembly GCF_045679555.1 of Salvelinus alpinus. Taxonomy (NCBI): domain Eukaryota; kingdom Metazoa; phylum Chordata; class Actinopteri; order Salmoniformes; family Salmonidae; genus Salvelinus; species Salvelinus alpinus. The sequence goes on from NC_092108.1 coordinate 23,369,892, forward strand.
ATGGCTTGGCAAATGGCTATTATACACTGTCCAAATGGCCTGACATCCCCCTTGTAATTGTTTAGGTGCCAATTGCCAGTGGTTAATCCCCGAACCCCACTTAAAGCATGAAAGCAAATGTCTTAAGGCTAACAAGTGCCAAACCATTCTATAAAGCATTCTATACAGCATCATAGATGGAGATAAAAAAGCTAGAAAATATATTGCTGATCTATGAGAATCGTTGATAGTCCAAGGCATTATTCAGAATGTATTCAATATAACTGCTGCTGTATAATCTTCATCTTCCACAGATATTTCATTATAGATCGAGTAAAAAGGAATCCAGTTTGCAACATACAGTATTTCTCAAGACAGTGATTTTAATGTCCGAGAAATCGCAATGTCATAAACTTGGCATTTTCTCAAGAAGTTAAATACAAGGGGTATTTTTTTCAGAACAGAACAGGCTTGACCATATGTTACGAGTCAAAGAGCTGCAGAACAGAAACATTATTGGAATCGTGTCAAAATCAGGTATACTTTTTTAAATCCTTCAAACCTTGTGACACTACTTCTGGCCTAAAGCCATATTTTAATCTTCATCTGCATGATATGTCAACATACCTCCTACATTTGACTAAATTACAACTTAAATGTGGCTTTTGGTCAACTATGTATTAGTTAAAGCATGCCATCATACACACATTTCAATTATTTATTTTAGTGACCTGCCATTCGAAACATAAATTGGTGCCATGCTTCTCTTGTAAAGCCAACTTGATACATCTCACGATCATAAAGCGAATGGTCACACTAACTTCAATAGAAGAGGAATAACTGTGTGCACTTGTGGTCTTAAAAACATAATTTCACTCGCAGTGGGGACATTCTAGAATGACCATAGGCTAACTAAAAGGAATGTCCAATCTTGCTCAGTCTAAATTCTTAAAATAGTAGAGTGAGAATCATCACATGATTGTGATGGCCTACACAATCATTTCTAGGAGAATAAGGTTTAAGACAATAGGGGTCAAAAGTAAACAATCCATGAACAATTAATTAATGTAGGTTTGTCCTTCTGGTGGTTGTGGAAGCTTCATATTCTCTTTGGACATCATTAGACGCCTTAACTCTTGAAGAACAACTTTAATGCTATAAGAGGTTTGCCATTTAGATAGAATTGGTATGTTACGTGTATCCACCTGAGAGAGAGAAGAGAGGCAAATTAGTGATCATCCTTTGATGAGCACTAGGCACTGGGTTTACCAAAAACATATGTACATTAATAATTATATATACATATTTAGACCTGTATAATTTGTAAGGGCATAAAATGTAAATGTGATGTTACTTACCATCCCATTGGAATTATTTATGCCATTCATGCTAATTTTTGTTACAAATCTAACAATTGGAGGTGATTCAGGATATTTAGGACCACATTCCACTTTCAGACTGTATATCCTGTTCTCATAATTAGTCTGGAAAACAAAACACAGAAACAAACATTGCTTGGTCCGGGTAATGGTGATGAGCTATGCTCATTACTGTGCCTGTCTAGACTTTCTGTTTAAAAAAAAGAAATAGCATTTTCAACAACAACATTTTGCCAAAGCGTGGTCTTAGAACACACAACTATTACATTTCCACTTCCTGGTGGGAATGGCACGGTGAGGTGCTTATGTTACAGAGGTAGTTTGGTAGTCAAACCTTGAGTGCGGTGTAACCTTGCCTGAGACTTTTGTTACTTTAGCTCAGCTGGCTAACACAGTCATGTGGCGCGCAGATGTCTCTTACTTACTCCTGCTGCGGTCACACTTACTCGTGCCGGTCCGATGATCATGCCTGTCCACCGTGTTAGCGTCATATCTTCATCATCTTCAAGGCCCCAGCTGACTGTCCCATCTCCAACACCTTTCTGACCCTCTTCAAGCTCTTCCAACAAGCGAAAATTACGTGGAACTTTAACTCCTGAAATAAAAACAAGACAAGATTTTAAAAACTAGAAGAGGCGATCCTGGGGAGGGTTTGTCCATGCTACCCTCAACTGTTCAGGCCACACAATATCATATCAAACTGCTCACTCAAGTTAAATGCAACAAATTCTTAGAACTTGCTATTTGCTTGTGGCTGAAAAAAGGCAACCAACTGTCACTATCCCTTGTGCTGTATGTCACTGGAATGAATACTTCCTTCTAATGGGTGATGTCAATGCAGGGTACCATTTCAACTGTACACTGATGGTAAAACATCAGTCTGACCTGGCATGATCTTCCCTATCTGAACCCATGAAAGTTCATAATTAAGAGATCATCCTAACAGTCATGAACCTTATCTATATGTAGCATATTGAACACTGGATAATTAGTGATGATGGCCTGGACTAACCTCATCCTACATGGATCCAGAGAGGGAATGATGAGATTCAAAGATGCATATGTGAGATTTTGAGTGGGTGTTGTGTTCTGGATCATTCTGTATGCCAGGGTGGAACCAGAGATATGGAACCCCCGTGCTTGGCTATGAAATTTATGGGATGCAGCCGTCATGATTCCTCAAAATCCACCAGTGCAATATCAGACCCGACATGGGCCAACTTCCTATATTCTTACAGGCGCAATACAAACAGCGAACTGAGAAAGGTCATGTGTTAATAAAAAGGGTTGCATAGTAAATGTGTGATATGACGTTTCCTTCAATTAATACGAAACTTTGGTCTGGCATGCATAATAAACTGCAGCAACTTCACGCTCCACGGCTAGTATATACAAATCTAGTTAGCTAGCTAGTACAACAGTTGCACGAGCGCTAAACTAAGTTAGCTTCCTCTCCTTGCTGCATGTGAGTAGCTAGCGAACTATTATGAAAACCAGTGGTCTCTTCTAAAATTATGCAAGTTCTGTTTGCTACTAACTAGCGAGCTAATTGTAAACATCTGCAACTTTATAACCAAAGCACCCAAGCTACCTACCTAACTACTGTAATGTTACTAGCTAAACGTAAATATATGCTACTGGTGGTAGGCTAGCTAAATTATCCTAATCCCAGCAAATCATTATGCCAGTTTGTGACCAACTTTGTATAGATAATGAAAATATAACATTCTGGTTTGGCTAAATTACAGAGTAGTGAATACACCACTGAATTTAGCTAACTAGCCTAGCTAGTTAATGTTAGCCACCACTCGATTGCTGGCTAGCATGCTGCAAGCATTTCAGACCCCAGGTTTATCTTCTAAACATTGTTTTCACATAAACAGCACATAGTATTTTTATATTCTATGACTCCAATTATATAAATAATACTTAAATCTTTACATATTTCCCAGAGTGAAGCAGACAAACCTGAGGAGGCCGCCATCTTCTTCAGCCAAATCCAGAAGCACACAAAAAGTGCCATAAACGAGGGGTGTGTCAGGTTAGGTGTCTGCAGAAAACTCTCTCACCGGTTCCTTCCTCGTATTCGACTATACACTACTAGATTCTGGACAATATTTTAAGATGCATGTGGCTGACAAGGTGATCAATAGCAGGAGGTGAGCATTACACAGCTACGAAATAAGCTTAAGAATAATGCTTTGAGTATATACAGGACCTTAGCTGGTACAGCCAGAAGAGGATGGACCACCCATAGACTAAATTTAGGGAGTTTTTGCTCGCTCTTTTTGGTCTATGCCGGGTAACTAACACCCGACTGCTAAGAAAGGTCTTTATAAAATGATATACAGTATTCCAAAGTGCAAACTACCGGTCACCATGGCACACCTTGTCAGAATTGTGCATTGTAGCACTGGCATGTTTCATCAGCATTCATCCATGATTAAAACTGAGTCACCCTTCTCTGTTGGTCCAATGTTCATTTAAATATTATAGACAAGTCAATTTTAAAAAATTATAAAGAAACCCTCAAAACATACAAAAGCATATATTTATTGCACACCATAATAACATCTGAGACACAAAGCACTACCAGGAATCACAAAGCATACAATGCTAGCCATCAACACAGTCAAACATTCTTTACACACCAGTATTCAGTACAGAGAGAAAGCTGTTGCTACAGGGAAATACGTGTGAATTCAATGACTGTACAAGGAAAGAATGGAGATGCGTGTGTTTCTTTACAGGAGGCGAACAGTCTTTCCAGTGACGGTCAGATAGTCTTCATCCGCCAGGGCACGCAGAGCCTCTTCAAACATGTCCTTCGTTATTGCCTGAAAAAAAGATAAATAATTGGGGTGAAAACACAAGGGTCAGATATACACCATATTCAGAAGATATGCCTGCCATCCAATTAAAATACATATCTAAATATAGTTTAAGGGTTTTCCTGTATAGTTAGTTCTCATCAATAGGAAAAGCAGAGCTGGTAGGTACTACATACGGCTTCAGACTGTCCTCTGAGGTCATCAAACAGCTGCTGGTATTTCATTGCAGGGGTCTTTCCCCTGGACTGGATAATTTTTTTCAGAGCCTGGGCCACTTCCTCCTTACGCTTACGTGCCGTGGCACTCATTCCTGGATTGAGTAAAAACAAGACAGGTTAATACTTGCTCCACAATACACATTTTTTAAAGATACTGACTAAGGTTGGGTTTGCATAGTCAACCAATTCTAAACATTAAACATGGCATGGCAGACAGGAATTTGAAGAGCTGTCATAGTACATGACCAGGAACTACACAGACATTTTAGTCATTTAGCAGAGCGACTTACAATTAGTGCTTTCATCTTAAGATAGCTCGGTGAGACAACATCACAAATCGTATCAAGTCAATTTTCCCTTAAATTATTTATCAGCAGTCAGTGCTAGTGGAAAAAGTGTTGTTTTAGACAAAGGCTTCCATACCAGTTGTGAGAATGGAGATGTCTACGAAGCCAGTCCTGGGGTCTGTAGCAGACTGCTTGAGGGCCTCACGGTGTAGTCTCTTGGCCTCCTCCACGTCGACTGTCTCCACCTTGTCAGAGAAGCGCACCTTGGCATGGGCCTCGGCCAGTCGGATCAGAGACTCCAGCTGCCTGGGGTAGGCAGACACCATCCCCCGCCCGCTGCCGATCTTCCTCATGTCCACATAGGCCTGGGAGAGAGAAAGATACCCATACAGTCAATCCAATTTCTTCATAAAGTCCTTTTACACTTTTGAATGCTCTCGCATGATATTTTAGTGCAATGTTTTGACCAGAAGGTCTTTGTCTGGCCTAAACCTGGAACCAGCACTTTCACACAACTCGGGGCCAGAATCAAATATTTTCCTCCAGCAGCCAGTGGATGGATGACATTTGTTTACTAGCCAGTCACTCAATACTTTTTTTACCCGCATTTATCTGGTGGCATGGTGCTAATGTCAGGCCCTGAAGTTACATCTACATCACAACCACTTTTCATTTGGAGCATTTTATTTAAATTATATCGTACTTCAATGAGTGCCTGGCTGGCTTCTTCGTTCAGTCTGGGGTTGATGTAAGTGCGAGCGTATGCAATGTAGTCCTTCAGCACTGCCATGTCCAGGAACTCTTCCTCGATCTGCTCCTCGCTCTGGTAGTAGAGCGCCACCAGGTGGTGAGCCAGGCGACGGTCGTACGCCTCGTCTTGAGGATCCAGCATCAGGAAGATCAGATCAAATCTGTAGCGAAGAAAATGGCATTTTGATTATATATATATAATGTTTAATAGCTAACATACTTAAACCTTATTGATTTACAACAGTTCATAAGAGCGTTGAGCCAGTAACCGAAAGGTCGCCAGTTTGAATCCCTGAGCCGACTAAGTAAAAAGTATGTTGATGGGCCCTTGAGCAAGGCACTTAACCCTAATTGCTCCTGTAAGTCGCTGTGGATAAGAGCATCTGCTAAATTACTAAAATGTAAATTATATGCATGTTGTGAGTGCAACATTTACCTATGCCAACAAGGCTCAGTTGTTTGAGGTTCAGTGGCCGTGAGTGAAGCGACCCAAATAGGATATTATTGACAATCAACACCATATATCAACAGTGTTCAGTGCTGTTAAGCTATCGGATAATATTTACCTTGACAGCAGTGTGTGAGGGAGCTGGATGTTCTCGATGGTCGTCTTCTTGGGGTTCCACTGAGACTCCACGGGATTGGCTGCTGCCAGGACGGAGGTGCGAGCATTGAGCTGGCAAATAATTCCAGCCTGTAAAAAGAGAAGAGCTTTGTGAGAAACTAGCCTGTCGTTCACCGTTACTAACAATCTATCAAAACAGAAACAAAATCAGAATGCTTCTACAGTAGTAAAACGATTTAATCATTCTGTTAGCAACACCACATTCAACACATAAAAATTTAACAGAGGCCTATACGTTTCTCAGAAGTGCACTGGTCATTAGGACTAGTCCTGAGCATTGCGCTGAAACTTCAGTCTCAACTTGTTTTGTCCTTTTCTAAACCCACCTTGGCAATGGAGAGAGTCTGCTGCTCCATGACCTCATGCAGCACAGAGCGTGTGCTGTCGCTCATCTTGTCAAACTCATCAATACAGCATATCCCGTTATCACTGAGCACCAGGGCTCCGGTCTGCAGTACAAGCTGCTTTGTCTCTGGGTCCTTCATCACGTAGGCTGTGAGGCCCACGGCGCTGGAGCCCTTCCCAGACGTGTACTGACCGCGGGGCACCAGGTTGAACACATACTGCAGCAGCTGGGACTTGGAGGTACCGGGGTCTCCACAGAGCAGGATGTTTACCTCGGCACGGAAGTTACCGCGGCCTGTCTGGCTGAAGTCTTTACGGGTGCCCCCGAACAGCTGGAGAAGAATACCCTGTGGAAGAGAAAGTTTGTCCTGGTCATGACTTTAATTAAAATCTAAACGCAGGCAAAATCAAACAATTGCTGCAGTAAAATGCCCTGGGAAAAGAATTACAAACTTTATAGTACTGTTCATGGATGTTGAATAAAAGCAAAATCCACTAATATGAAAGACTGCAGTTACACATCCCTGGCAGCAGAGGACGCCACACTGCTATGGTCATCTGAAGGGATCGATGGGACAGTTGTCCTGTGGCGAGTTTCCCAAAAGCATTGTCGCACAAACATCTTATAACCACAGCAAGCAATGTAGAAAATATGATCTTAGAGCTGCAATGTTGCTTCTGGGAAACTCATCCTTGACTGATAGTTGATAACCATCCCCACTGACCTTCTTGATATCCTCTTGTTCGTAGATGCTGGGGGCCAGGGCGGAGGAAAGACGCTCGTACACGTCTGGTTTGGCGGCCAGCTCCTTCAGTGTCTGGACACGCTCCTCAGTGAAAAGCTTCTGGTCTGAATCCTCATCCAGTCCGTGAAGGCGCTTCTCGTCCGTCTTACGGAAGTGGATGACGTCGATGTGGGTCTTGTACACCGACTTCACAGTGCTCTGGCGAGGGTTCTCACGCATAGGAACCGCTCTGTAGATACCTGTTGTGGAGATCAGTTTAGTAATGACGATAGTCATTTTCTGTTTACCATCAAATGTCACGTTACAGTGATGTACGCGCATCCTGACATCAAAAAGCTCCGCAGAAGGATAGCTAACACTGTTGTTGGGAGTATCATGACCTTGACAAACTGAGTGAGCGATCACCATAAAAACACACAAGGCTGATGGCTATAGCCATGTTCAACAAGTATATTATTCATCTGGCTTTATCTAGCTCTATTTGGGATATATTACCCTGCCCTCGCTGGCTTGCTAGGTAATCAATCCTCTGATGACATCTGCAATATTGTAGATAAACACGTAATCAAATGGTTGTTTAACTTGCACAAGCTGCATTTTATGTTGCACGTGATCATATCCACTGCTGGGTAAACAAAGATGTTTCTGATGAACTGCGCGCGCAACTTTTCATGATGTCGACAGAAAATGGGTCTATAGGACCAAACTACAGTAAGTCACAGCAGCAGTATGCATGACTAGGGCCAATAGCTTTACCTGACACGTGACTGGACTAGGAAAACTAGGCCCATGGTTATAGGCTTTAAAAGGGCAATCTGCAGTTGAATCAATAAAGTGACCACCCCGCCTCTGTTTTGGTATAAAAAAAAGCTCAGGGATGGACCTAGAGAAATGTAACCATCCAAGATATCAAAATGATAGCTTTATTTGGAGTTTTTTCAGTGTATACAAAGATTGAAGTAAAAAAAGTTTATATTTTGGTTTCTGGCAGTTAAACTAAGCTCATGAGGCACTTAAGTTATATCCCTCAAAAATCAATGAGTATATATAATTAATTTACAATCAAAAAAATTGGTGGAGCAACTGCGGATGGCCCCTTTAACTAGAGCAGAGTCTTTCTTGGTCAGATCACATGGAAAGTTAAAACTCTTAGCCCTTCATAGCCTGTGTGACCAGATCACCAACAGCAAAGCTATACAGCCATCGGTTCACAGCTATTTCTTTTGCAGGTCAAACAGCTCACCAGTGATGTTGATGCGGTCTCCTGGCTGTACTTTGTCGACCAGGTCGTTGTGAGCGTACACTATGGTGGTGTGAGGGGTCTGCCCAGCAGGCATGTCATCAGGAGACTCCTGAACTTTGACCTGAAAAAGAGCGAGGAGAAAATTAATCAGTGAGAAAAAAGGAGCTCTGCTTCTTTAGTTGTGGCAGGGAACACACTAGTATTGTATTTGTGAACTAACCCAGGAAGATAAGCTCTAATGGGTAACTAAACCATTATCTCATCAGTTCTGTTCAGCAGCATATCTTCCATTGAAAGTAAGCAGACTGTCGTACAGTATAAAGTCATCCATCCCCTCTCCTTGGTAGAGGTATTCAAGGATCCACCTGTACCCGAATAGCTGAGACCCGAGCGGGTCCGGATCCAGAATTCTAAATAATGTCAAAGGTCTGGGTTGGATCTGATTGTCACGGGTATGTGTAACTTTAACTGACTTGCCTGGAAGGACCCGTACACAGCTGAACAAGACTGCAGCAGTAGAGAGAGAGAAATTGTATACATTTATGCTGCTGCTCTTTTCACAATAGTGGCGCGTGTAACTTGTTGTTGGACAATCATTAGTCAAAGCGGCAATAGGCTACAAATCATGTCACGTGCCAAATACAACAGGTGTAGACCTTACTGTGAAATGCTTACTTACAAGCCCTTTAACCAACTATGCAGTTCAAGAAATAGTTAAGAAAATATTTACTAAATAAATGAAAGTAAAAAATTAAATAACAATAACAAGGCTATATACAGGGGGTGCTGGTACTGAGTCAATGTGCGGGGGTACATTTTACCTCCGCATGTGGCAAAAGTTATGAGATATCTAATAAATGGAAGATGGAATTAAAATGACGGAATTCAAAGTGAAAAGTTAGTACAGGCTAACAGGCTGCTACTTAATATTTTGAATGGAGTGGTTTGTTATTTGTGTAGGACGAGAAAACGCATGCCTCGATTGGCCTAGCTAGCTTCTCCTGGTTTGATGCAGTCAAGACAGATACTACGTAATCATATTGGATGATAAATAACCTAGCTATGGGCAGATATTAGTCTACTGTAGCACGAGTCGGCTTGGTTGGTTGTCGTCTCTCCCACGCGTCACTTGCTCACATTCACAGTAGCCTACACACACAGCACGGCCCCTGGATCGACCAGGTCTATACGGAACGGCTCTAGTTGCAGATGGTGCAGTAGTTCATGTATTGGTGTCTTGTCCTATTATAAAAAAACAACTACTGGTGCCTTCTTCCTCTCCCCATAGCTCACCATCTGTTTGTCGGAGAAGGCAGAGCGGTTGTGGATGAGGGCCAGGCTGTGGGTGGTGTTGCAGTTGCGGCACACGGCAGGTTCTGCGATGCGGCCGCGGTCCACCTCCACACGGGTAGAGAAGGCACACACCTGGCACTGGAAGAAGGCCTCCTGCATCTCTGGGATCAGCTGGGAGGTCCTGATCACCATGCCGCTGATGGTGATCATCTGATCAATGTCTGGGAGGAGAGCGACAGCGAGGCAAGATTGTATTAAAAACTAATCATTAAGCACCAGACCTGGGTTCAAATAGATATTTAGTCCCAAAAGTGCAAACCATTTGGCACTCTAGGCCGCATGATCAAGTGCTTGAAATTGAAAGAAAACAAATACATGATTCACTCTTCATATGATTGTGCAACAGATCTGCATGGGTTGTTCAGGGAAGCTAGACATCCATAATATGACATAGCCTAAAAAAGGGGTCTCCAACAGCTAGATCTTTTCCCCACGTTGTTACGTTACAGCCTTAATCTAAAATTGAATAAATTGGGGGGTTTTCTCATCAATCTACACACAATACCCCATAATGACAAAGCAAAACCAGGTATTTATACATTTTGGCAAACTAATAAAAATATAAAACTGAAATATCACATTTACATAAGTATTTCAGAACCTTAACTCAGTACATTGTTGAAGCACCTTTGGTAGAGATTACAGTCTCGGGTCTTCTTGGGTATGACGCTACAAGCTTGGCACACCTGTATGTGGGGAGTTTCTCCAATTCTTCTCTGCTGATCATCTCAAGCTCTGTCATGTTGAATGGGGAGCGTCACTGCACAGCTATTTTCAGGTATCTCCAGAGATGTTCGATCAGGTTCAAGTTCAGGCTCTGGCTGGGTCACTCAAGAACATTCAGAGACTTGTCCCAAAGCCACTCCTGCATTGTCTTGGCTGTGTGCTAAGGGTCGTTGTCCTGTTGGAAGGTGAACCTTCGCCCCAGTCTGAGGTCCTGAGCTCTCTGGCACAGGTTTTCATCTAGAATCTATCAGTACTTTGCACCGTTCATCTTTCCCTCGATCCTGACTAGTCTCCCAGTCCCTGCCACTGAAAAAGATCCCCACAGCATGCTGCTGCCACCACCATGCTTCACCATAGGAATGGTGCCAGTTTTCCTCCAGCATTCAGAACAAAGAGTTCAATCTTGGTTTCATCAAACCAGAAAATCTTGTTTCTCATGGTCTGAGACTCCAAGCGGGCTGTCATGTGCCTTTTACTTAGGAGTGGCTTCCGTCTGGCCACTCTACCATAAAGGCCTGATTGGTGGAGTGCTGCAGAGATGGTTGTCCTTCTGAAAGGTTCTCCCATTTCCACAGAGGAACTATGTCAGAGTGACCATTGGGTTCTTGGTCACATCCCTGACCAAGGCCCTTCTTCCCCGATTGCTCAGTTTGGCTGGGCGGCCAGCTCTAAAAACAGTCTTGGTGGTTCTAAACTTCTTCCATTTAACAATGATGGAGGCCACTGTGTTCTTGGGGACCTTCAATGTTGCAGACATTTTTTGGTCCCCTTCCCCAGATCTGTGCCTCGACACAATCCTGTCTCGGAGCTCTACGGACAATTCCTTCCACCGCATGGCTTATTTTTTGCTTTGACATGCATTGTCAACTGTGGGACCTTACATAGACAGGTGTGTGTGCCTTTCCAAATCATGTCCAATCAATTGAATTTACTACAGGTGGACTCCAATCAAGTTGTAGAAACATCAAGGATGATCAATGGAAACAGGAGCTCAATATCGAGTCTCATCGCAAAGGGCCTGAATACTTATGTAAGGTGTTTATGCTCAGACCATCCATTTTAGTTGTTTGTCTATGAATAATGGTAATATTTAGAGTAAAATCCCAAACCCATTTATTTTACCAGCTATATTGACAGCTATATTGACAGAAAACACAGCTTGTACACCAAAGAATGTGCCTATTTGAAAGCTATTTTTAAAAAGACACAGTAGCTCTCAACAATTTTTTTTTTGTAGCTCTCATGCTAAAAAAAGGTTGGAGACCCCTGGTCAAGACTATTACCTTCAGGGTTCAGGCTCCTCATGTTCCTGGTCTTCAGGGCGTTGTACGGCCGCACCTGGATCTGGTGTTCCAAGATGGAGTCTGGGAAACGCTCGAAGAACAGCTCGTTGACGGCCATGTCAAATGTAGGTATGACTTCCTGTGATATAGATTTAGGAGAAACGTTATGAATCACCATTTATATTGGTATGCCCACATCATTAAACATATTGTATCTCTATGGGCAGGCTTATGGTAATAAATGGCAGATAAATAATGAAAACCGCCTGTGCTTGCTGTCACAATTGGATTTAATACGGTCATAAGGGATTTTTTTTAAACTTTGCATTCATAGCTCACTATCCTCCATTAATATTAATGTGCAAGACTATCTGGTACATGTACGCATGTGTATTTACCTGGGGGTAGGAGATGAGCTGCCTGTACAGGTCTGCATCAAAGGACTGCACATGGCTGCAGTTGACATTCAGCACAGGCTCACCAATCACACTGATCTAGAGGGACAACAGAAAAAGAAAATTAACATCACTGCAAAATTACAAGCAAAATGTTGCATTACTTTTCTCAAGAAAACCAAATACAAGATGAACTAGAGGTAAATGGTTGATCACTGTTATGGTGTCACACAGATGGGAGACCCTACCTCCTCCAGCTTCTGCATGTAGAGAGGCTCATTTAGGTCCAAACCAGCATTCTCATCCTCATTAGAAGTGGGGTCAATGAACCTCTGCAGGAATCTCTGTAGGAAAATGTACAATAAAAGCATTCAGATAACTAGCTTCTATCGATCTAAATAGATTTAACTAAACTTTTCTTTATCAATTACATTTTCATTATTTATTTTTCTACACCAATGAAGGCACACTTAACTTCCATACCTGAAACTTCTCCTTGCAAGTTCCCACGTTGACATCAGTGCCCCAGATAACCAGCTTCTGTCCCGCTGCCTGCTCACTGGCTACTGCACCATCTTCTCTTGGCTGGTGGAGTAGAAAATGTCCTAAACGGTTAGAGATTTGCTAATGGTATCATTCTATATCTATGTAGCATTAGCAGTTATAGAATTCCTGACTATCATTCTCCATATAGGAGTTTCCCTACTCACCGGCTCGGTGTGGAGGTCCACCTGGGGGGCCTTCCTGACAGAGCCCAGGTCAGGGCGCTGTCTGACTGGGGTGCCACGCACGCCACTGCGGGGGGTCCCCTCCACCCTGGAGCTAGGAGTCCCGTACATCAGAGGGGAGCTCATGTCCACCTCACTGGGGAGAACTGGGGAGAAGAAGATAGGACATTGACATGACATTCAGAGTGATATCCTAGGGTCAGCATCTCAGTTCTTTCAAGTACAGTTCCAGTTTATTTTTTGCAGTTGTTGCACAAATGATCTGGGCCCGTATCCACAAAGCATATCAGAGTAGGAGTGCTGATCTAGGATCTTTCCATATAAAACTGATCCTAGATCAGCACTCCTATTCTGAGACACTTTGTGGATAAGGGCCCAGATGTCACAAAGCCAGGAGAAGTGTTTCCGTACCAGAAATGGCAATACAGCAGAAAAAAATACAAATTGTAACTGCAAAAAGGGCTCTCAAATAGCATCCAGCAGCATTCTGTGTGTCAATGATGGTAAGGCAGTTACCTGAACGGCGTGGGCTGGAGAACAGAGAGGTGTCATGGACTGCAGGGCTGGCAATATCTGTAGCTGGAGATGTGGGCATGGCTGGCAGATCCATGTTGGATGAGTCCTGACCTCGTCGCCGCTGGGAAGGAGGAGAGACCAGGCCATCACTGCTGGCTACAGACAGAAAAAATACATATCCAAGTCAACAATCAACATAACTCTAAATATGACTCAGATAACCTGTTTCTGTACAACTTACGAGTGACTGGAATGTCATCCCTACTGCGCTTGCTTCCACCGGGAGTTGATGTTGGTGAAGACATCCTGAATGATCACAGGTCCTAGATATAAAATCTGGTTGATTAGCTAAAACAGTCAAAAACAAAAAAGTGAAATACATGCATGCGTAATTGACTTTTACAAAAACATTATGCAGCCAGCATGTAACATAGCTGAGTTGAGCTACAGTTAGATAATAATAACAACGCCAGGCTAGTTGTTGGTACTTGCATCCTTTTGACATGTGCAATGAAAGTGAAACAATGCATACTAGCCAGCTAACTAACAACATTAGCTAGCTAGCTAGCTAGATGAGTAGTTTACTAGAAACTTCCGAAAAACTTGTAAACTATAAAGAAAATATTTATTCTAAATCCTAAACTAACTACTTCCTCTAAATTAAGCATCATCATCCTAATCATGTTGAATAAAATAACATAATGGCTGGCATGTTCAAGACAACTGTAAACAGTAGCTAGCTAACGTTATAGCGTGCAAGACACTAACTTAGCCGAGGAAACCCAGTAGATTACTGAGTGACTTTACTTTAACTCCCAAACACATATAGGTAATCTGAATTCGCTTTAATAACATAAAAGATTCAATACGAAATGACCCATATCGTTAATTGATCTTCTGATACTATAGAAATATCTTACAATCTTACCTTCTGTAGGATGTATCTATGTCGTGCGGCTGCAATGAATTTGGCGCGAAATTGTGGTTGACACGTAATATTCCCGGGAAACTTTGCACCAATAGCAAAGCAAAACTACTTGAGCGCTAACCATTAGCACTTGCACATCGAGGGGGTTCAGGTGTCAATGTCTTAGATCAGTAAATACGGTTGTTAAAATTTTTCATGAAGTACATTAATAATTGTATTTGTTGTAGCCTTTAATTCTTATTTTCAGTACTAGACCCATTCTTTTCACTGCAATAACTGTGTGTGTACCTAAAATGGCTGGGTAATCACCCCTTCTGATTTCGTTTAGCCCTACATATATTCCACTCAGGGGCCATAGTGTCAATGTTTGCCAGAAGGTTGCATTTGTGCCACTAGAAATATCTATGTGTTCTGAATATCATCACTGGAAAAATACCGAATGCATATCCGTGGGAACACATCAAACATGCAGAATTGCTCTTATAAGTAATGACTGCATTCCCTGCTATATAGTAATATATATATAAAATAAATTAATAATAATTTCCAGGGTCATCATGGACATTGAATTTCATTCACGTAGATAACTGCGTATATTGAACAGCAATTGTTTAACACCAAATGTGTGATTACAAATATACTGAACAAAAATATAAACGTAACATGCAACAATTCCAATGATTTCGATGAGTTACAGTTCATAGAAGGAAATCAATCAATTGAAATAAAATAATTAGGCCATAATCTATGGATTTCACATGACTGGGCAGGGGTGCAGCCGTGGTTGGGTTTGGGAGAGCATAGGTCCACCCACTTGGAAACAAGGACCGACCCATTTTTTCCCATAAAAGGGCTTTATTACAGACAGAAATACTCCTCAGCATGACCTCGAACCTCACTTCTCTGTTTACAGGTGATTGATGCCCGTAGACCCTTTTCAGTACGCTACACACTGACGTCACGCGAGACTCTTGGCTGCAGTAAGAAAGCCATCTCCAAATGTTTTTTTGTAAAATAATTATTTTGGATGCAGCAGTTGTTATCTAGAATGCTTATGCTCATTGGCATAAACTAGCAAAAGTTAGCCAAAGCGCCATTTTACTGGTTGAAGTTGAAGTGTTTTTTAAGCATAATGCAGTTGATTTGCAATTATGACACACACATTATATTAAGCAGGACATTCATACGAGCCTTTAACATCCAATTATAATCCAAAAGTAGTGTGAAATGCACTAATAAACAACATGTAAATAGAGGCTTTTTTGCTGGCGTTCTATAAGAACTCCCCCGTGTTCTGCCACCAACTTGCCCGCATCGCCCTCTTGCGGTAAAGTTTGCAAATACAAAAGGGTCTATAAACTGGCTTGGTATACGCAGCATGAAATGATGCACTTGTAAATCAATACACTCGTAGTAAAGAGGGTGGCGTAGTAAAGAGGCGACCACGTGATTCAAACTCAACTCTACTGGCTTGTCAAAGGGGGAGTTAAACCTTTGACGTAAGCAGGGGAAAGTACAAAATACACTCCGCGAAATACAGACGCTTCAGAGAAGATAGAAACAGGTCATAACCTACAGTGACTATACAGCCACTATTTTAGGATAAACCTAAACACCACTTGAAAGAAGCAACGGTGTGGAAAATAAAAAGAAGCTCCATTAATACAGAGTGAGCGTGATACATTGTTGCATTGTATCAAACTTGTTCCAACTACTTGACTACTAACGAAATATATTGACGTCCGATCCCACGAGGGCAGAAAGCAGAGTTCATGTGCGACATATACAGCCTGGATTCTCAGTGCGTGTCTTCACAATGCAACATGAG
Organism: Salvelinus alpinus; assembly: GCF_045679555.1. Classification (NCBI taxonomy): domain Eukaryota; kingdom Metazoa; phylum Chordata; class Actinopteri; order Salmoniformes; family Salmonidae; genus Salvelinus; species Salvelinus alpinus. The sequence continues at coordinate 23,386,052 of NC_092108.1, forward strand.
TTGGGCGGTGGAGCCTATCAACTTCTACGACAATAAACTGAGCAGCGGTCTCCAGGGGATCTGTAAACCCGGTAGAGGTGATCATGGCACGGGCGAGGAAAGCACCATGGCCGAGCTAAGTACAGCCCCTGCAATGTACAACGACGAGAGTGCCATCGACTTCAGCTCCTACATCGAGTCGATGACAGCAGTGCCACACCTGGAACTCTGCAACGATGAACTTTTCCTTGACTTATTCAACACTGTGAAGCAAGAAAAGACCGACTTCTGCATGTCAGCCTCGACTACATCGTCCAGCAACATGCAACATATGTCAAGTTGTTCAACCAACGCATACGCATTTGGAAGCCAAAAAGAGTTCGAGAGGAAGCCCAAGGGGGGATTTGACAAGGGGGCCTTCAGCGCACCGATCAAGCAGGAATCGGACTGGAGCGACAGTGACATGTCCTCGTCGTTACCTTCCCAGATAGAAACCTGCGAAAAGACCTCCGTGAGCCGTCTCATGGGACAACCAACTCCGCCAACAACCCCAGAGCCCATCTCAAGCCACTCCAGTGTCAGCTCAACCCAGTCCTCTCCTCGAAAGGTCGGCAAGGACAGAGGGAAAAAGAATGTTGACAGGTACAGTCATGAGTACCGCCAGAGACGCGAGAGGAATAACGTTGCGGTGAGGAAAAGCAGGGACAAGGCAAAGCAACGCAACGTGGAAATGCAGCAAAATATGCTTGAACTGGGTTCAGAGAATGACAGATTACACAAAACCATCGATCAGCTAAACCGTGAGCTCACTGGGCTGAGGGATTTCTTCAAGCAGCTTCCCAATCACAATTCCTCGTTTGTGGGGACCACGGGTGGGGACATTCGGTGACAAATGGTCACTTTCTAATGAACTGAACTGAACTTTTGAAATACATACCTCAACAGACTTTTATTACCATCTGTGTAACAGATGCATTACAAACAAGCGTACATTTATGGCACTGGAAATGTACTGGAAACTGGAGGCCTACTTCCATGTTGCTGCCATAATCGTTTTTGGGAAAAATGTTTTTGTATATTAAATTATTTTACCACTTCATTTACATATTGTTATAGCAGATATGATACATGTTTTTATAATTCCAAACTTTGTATAAGAGCCAGAGCATGCTCACATTTTTATATAGTTTGTATAAAAAACTTGAAATGTTTGTCTATATGGAATCTCTAATAAAAGGGCTGAAAAGTCATACAAATCATCTGGTCTATGTGTGTGTTTGGGATGCATAGATTATTAATACACATCAGTGATTAGAAATAACTTGGAATGGTTAAAGTGGGTTTTATTTGGATCTGGTGGTGCCAAGAATCTACCTCAGTTGGAGTTGGGCCACCTCTGTAGAATGACATTTTCACAGCTATTTAAATAAAGACCAGAAAAAGGTAATATCATTTTTTTTATTTTTATAATAACTATACATACACTAGCATAATACAAGGTTTATTGACTGAGTATAAGCACCATTCATCTTCAGAGATATATTAGGAGGTAGATATTCAAGGAAACACAGAGAAACGTGTGGCTATTTACAGCAAACAGGCATATTTTACAGTCACCAGTTGGACCCACGTGGGCCAAGTTTGACATATGTTGCTCCTCTGGTCTGTCAGTTCTAACCTTGGGCTGTCAGCTCCTGGGTCCTAACGCATCAGTAACACACAAACAGATCTATTTTTCACCAATTATTCACATTCTGTACAGAGAGAGCTTGTGGGGCTGGGCTGAGGAGGCCTCAGTCTTACATATTTATTTCATGGGGTCCCACTCCCCACTTTGACAGCCTCAGAGGCAGATGTCTTCCAGGCCGATGCACAGGGCAGGTTTCCTGGTGACCACACGGACGTAAGCGCTGATGGGGCCCACCTCCCTCCCCAACACATTCTCCACCTTGTAACCTGGAAACTCCAGCACATGGGCAATCAAAACCTAACCATGGATCAATAGTCTTAGGCTATTGTCTTACATACAAGTTAGACATGCTCAATGAGAACAAAAGTTGGGAGCTAAGCTAACCATCAAATGTCAATGTTACTCTTATCATATAGTTTCTGACGACAAAACACAGTATTGTTATTATTAGATTGGCGGGGGGAAAACACCTAATGCAAAAATTCAATAGACAATATATGTATTGGGTACGGTATGTGGTGCTGATCCACTTCAGTTAACCTGGGTTGCCCGGATTCTCAATAATGGATGTAAGCCAAGAATATACCAAGAATGCTTGATGGTATATGATGGTCAGAGCCATACATTTAGATATATGGCTCTGATGGTGGTATGTGGTGAAACTAGTTGTTGTATATTAGAAGGCAATATAGATCCAACTTCAGCGACACTAGTATCATGTGGCTTCTCTTACACTATTGATCTGTGTGAGTGAGTGAGGCCATTGTTCTAAACAGATTGTCACGGATCCCTCCGGAACTTTCATTGCGCACACCTTTGTTTGGGTTTCAACACTGTGTTTTGTGTACGTGTTTGTTTGGTGTTCGTCCCTGTGCCTTTACACGGCACGCCGTAATTTGGGGTATAATAAAACAAACTATTACGCATTCCTGCGCCTGTCTCCCAAATCATTGTTACCAATATGACACAGATCTCTTATCACAGTCTAACTATGGGACATTGGACAGATGACAATGATGTCACTGTGTCAGCAAATATACTGAGTTTGTTCTGACACATGGGAGGATCCAGATGCTGTACAGGTGCACTTAACCACACTTAACTGAGAGATAAGCACTGTCTACATAAATAAAAGGAAGGTAATGTACCGTATATTACATAACAGGTGAGCGAGAGAGAACTCACCTCATAGCCAGAGGCTGCAGAGTACAACACAGACATGATGGTGCTCTGTTGGAGCTAGAAAACAGCAGAGAGAGAGAATAGTCACCATACTAGGTGTTTGAATGGTCCGTACTGGTCCATCAAACTACAGTTCTTCATATATTACAGCACATGCATTATAAGAATGTTATTAGATATTATAAGCATGGACTTTATTTCAGAGCCTTTTTTCGACAGTTTCACGTTCCCATAACGATACAATCAAATACTTTATTTGACAGCAACACTGTAAGGAAATACAGAAGTATGAGGATACCCTTAAAGTGATAAGATGTTTTGAGCTCACACCTTGATTAAGATTAGATTTGATCATACTTCAATGTCTGCTACTATATGCGTATACACTGCTATCACACATTGAAAATACAGACATTTGCCAATACACATTCACATAACTAGAACTCAAAATCACAGACTCTCACCAGGGAATCACAAGCCACACAATCGAATGCTTGACTAGAGACAGCACAGACATAAGGTGTTATAATGCAGATGATGACTTCACATTTCCCGGCCATCCCGAGTTCCCGAGACCCCTCTGGGTAAAATTCAGCTATTATATTCTATTGTATTGGTAAACCAATAATTCAATCAGTTTATTAGGCTTATCCACTATAGCTTATCAGCAAGTGAATTGAAGACTTACAGCTTTTGGGGTGCCATCTCCAAGCAGTCACTCCCACATCACTCCCAGGAGTAGGCCATGTCCTCATTCACACCAACTATCACACCCTGCAAACACCAACACAACCATCAGCACCAGCCAGAGAAACAAACCACTACAGGACACCACACTGACCAACCTGGCTCACATAGGGAAGCAACAAGGGCGGGAACTGGGACTTAGCGGTTTAACCATCTTATCAATATTCCACTGTGGTTTGGCTTAAAAAAGAAAGATATAACTAGCTCTGTAAGAAAATAAAAATGTAATTCTTATCTGTGAGATGATCTGGATAGCAAGCGTTTACTCCCTTAACCAAACTGACACATTCTCAGGTAATGGCCCGAGATGCGGCTGGGACACACACATGCACACCAACTTATGTAAGATACAGTGCCTTCAGAAAGTATTCACACCCCTTGACTTTTCCCCCCCATATTTTTTCTTAGAGCCTCAATTAAAAATGTATTAAATTTAGATTTTGTATCACTGGCCTACACACAATACCCCATAATGTCAGTGGACTTATGTTTTTAGAAAATTTTACAAATTATTTAAAAAGTAAAAGCTGAAATGTCTTGAGTCAATAAGTATTCAACCACTTTGTTATAGCAAGCCTAAATATGTTCAGGAGTAAAAGTGTGCTTTACAAGTCACATAATAAGTTGCATGGACTCACTCTGTGTGCAATAATAGTGTTTAACATACATTTTTTGAATGACTACCTCATCTCTGTACCCCACACATACAAGTATCTGTAAGGTCCCCAGTCAAGCAGTGAATTTCAAACAGATTTATCCACAAAAACCAGGGATGTTTTCCAATGCTTTGCAGAGAAGGGCACCTATTGGTAGAAGGGTAAAAAAAAAGCAGACATTGAATATCCCTTAGAGTACGGTATAGTTTGGATGGTGTATCAATGCACCCAGTCACTACAAATATACAGGTGTCCTTTCTAACTTAGTTACCGGAGAAGAAGGAAACAGTTCAGGGATTTCACCATGAGGCCAATGGTGACTTTAAACCAGTTACAGAGTTTAATGGCTGTGATAGGAGAAAACTGAGGATGGATCAACAACATTGTATTTACTCCACAATGCTAATCTAAATGACAGAGTGAAAAGAAAGAAGCCTGTACAGAATAAAAATAATATACACTGGTGTTGGTTACCAAGACTGTCACGTTCTGACCTTTATTTCCTTTGTTTTGTCTTTATTTAGTATGGTCAGGGCGTGAGTTGGGGTGGGCAGTCTATGTGTGTTTTTCTATGTTGGGGTTTGTGTTCGGCCTGGTATGATTCTCAATCAGAGGCAGCTGTCAATCGTTGTCCCTGATTGAGAATCATACTTAGGTAGCCTGGGTTTCACTTTTGGTTTGTGGGTGTTTGTTTCCGTGTCAGTGTTTGTCGCCACACGGTACTGTTTCGTTTGTTCATCGTTTATTGTTTTATTTAGTGTTCTGAGTTTTAATAAAAAATCATCATGAACACTTACCACGCTGCGCTTTGGTCCGATCCTTCTACCACCACAGACGATCGTTACAAAGACGACATGAGTGGCCTAATTACAGTTTTGACTTAAATCTGCTTGAAAATCTATGGCAAGACTTGGCTGTCCAGCAATGATCAACAAGCAACTTGACAGATCTTGAAGAATTATAAAAATAATAATGTGCTAATATTGTACAACGCTGCCCCTTGTTCATGGGCAGACCAACATATTTTTTTCCTTGTCAGCCCGTGGATTTGATCCAGCAACCTTTCAGCCTCTAACCACTAGGCTACCTTCCGCCCAAGTATATGAGTGTATATAAAGATATATTAAACCCTTTTCTATTCTACAGAGCCAAGCAGAGCTGTACCGTGCTGGCCTGGTTACCATAGTTGCTGGAACCGTGCTGGAAAGGACAAGACCAGCTTACCCAGAAAGTCTCAGAGCAGTAAAAGCTGCCAAACGTGATTCTAACATGTATTGACTCGTGGGTGTAAATATTTATGTAAATGAGATATTTCTGCTTTTCATTTTCAATAAATGTGCTAACATTTCTAAATACACTTTTTCATTTTGTCATTATGGTTATTGTGTGTAGATGGGTGAAAAACAAATACATTTAATACATTTTGAATTCAGAATTCAACACAACAAAATGTGGAATAAGTCAAGGGATATGAATACTTTCTGAAGGCACTGAAGATCATTTCCAACTTGATCATAAAAACTCTGAGCCTTCACACAGAGCCAGGCAAGCTGCCAGAAGTTAGAAGGTACTTAAGAGTGTAGATAAAGATATATTATACCCCTTTCTATGCTACAGAGCCAAGCAGAGCTGTACCGTGCTGGCCTGGTTACCATAGTTGCTGGAACCGTGCTGGAAAGGACAATTTGAAGAAAAAAAACTATCTGAGCCAGGACGGCAAGGTTCGGGTTCGTGTAAATAGTGTGATTCAGGCATTGGCGTTTGTTGTATTATTCTGCCAGCTGATCAAACATGGAAGACCAGTGAGAGAGTCCTGAACTAATCCAGAGGGTTAACAGTTTGATCCAACATGGAGGACAAGGGAAGGAGACCTCAACTAATCCAGAGGGTTAACAATTTGATCCAACATGGAAGACAAGGGAAGGAGACCTGAACTAATCCAGAGGGTTAACAGTTTTATCCAACATGGAAGACAAGGGAAGGAGACCTGAACTAATCCAAAGGGTTAACAATTTGATCCAACATGGAGGACAAGGGAAGGAGACCTGAACTAATCCAAAGGGTTAACAATTTTATCCAACATGGAAGACAAGGGAAGGAGACCTGAACTAATCCAAAGGGTTAACAATTTGATCCAACATGGAGGACAAGGGAAGGAGACCTGAACTAATCCAAAGGGTTAACAATTTGATCCAACATGGAAGACAAGGGAAGGAGACCTGAACTAATCCAGAGGGTTAACAATTTGATCCAACATGGAAGACAAGGGAAGGAGACCTGAACTAATCCAGAGGGTTAACAGTTTGATCCAACATGGAGGACAAGGGAAGGAGACCTGAACTAATCCAAAGGGTTCACAGTTTGATCCAACATGGAGGACAAGGGAAGGAGACCTGAACTAATCCAGAGGGTTAACAGTTTCACCTTTGATCTCTGCTGTGACACAGGATGTTAACAGATGCAGCTTATCGTGATTTACTCAACTTTCCCTACATTTGCACATAAAATAGGCTGTAGTGCAGACAGACAGTGAATGGATTTGTTTCCAGTACCTTAAGGGCTTACATTACTCTTTAGTTTTATTTGATCACTTAAAGGACAACTCCACCCAAAAACTATATATTTTGGCATTTGTTTCAATAGTCCATTGTTGATATAGTCCCAAAATGTTTTGCATGTCAGCAATCAAGTTTTCAAGATATGTAACTTTCAAAAAACAGAACTCTGGCCCGTATTATGCATGATGGCCAGATTTCTGTGTTTTGAAAGTTACATATCTTGGAAGGTTGTCTATTATCTTATCTTAATTACCATTAGTAAATAGAGAAAGAGCAGCTTGTCCTGATTGATAAGTCATTCAATAAACACATACCAAAACATATTGGATTAATCCAATAAAAAGAACACAAACCAAGTAAATGTTACTCACAAATGACTTTGCATTTATACCAACAAGGTGTGAGTGTTATAAAGTACATTCCTTGAATGATTTGTTCTTCAGTCCACAGCTAGCTACAATGGTGGGCCTTAAAAGGTTATCAGAATCAGTGGCTCAACTGCTTGAGGGTAAATGTGAATAACAGCGGAAGAACACAATGCATTCGACTAACCACAAGAACGCCTCTCTGTTTCTCACAAAGCAAGACATACAGATAGGCTACAGCCACAAAACACTCAAAATAACAACTGTTCGTGTTTCTGTAACAAAACAGCATCTGGGCCAACCCTGAAAATAATTGATTAAGGAAAACAGCGTGACTTTCAAGCCACAAAGGTGAATGATGTGTACAGTATATATACTGACCTGAGAACATGCAAAGAGAGTTAGGTGGTGTTTCTGGGATCAGGGGATAAGTACTGGGTCTGGGACAATGCTAGTGACCATGGGCCCACTGTGCTCTCAGTATCTGGGCATCACACAGATACCAAAGGCTGCACAAATGACTGCTCCACGCACAGGATCCACGCACACACCTGAACATGGAGAGAAATAATGGCATAGCATCATAAAAAAGTAGTTTGAACCTAACATTGGAGGTGATAAATGACAACAATCTGGCACTTGTCTTTTCCTACTAGTACTGACTTTGCTGATATTTTCTTTATTGAGATAGTGTACTACTACGACTATGATATGTGGTTGTCTCACCTAGCGGTCTTAAGATGAATGCACACCCCCGGGCTGCTGCTGCAGACTGGGCTCAGTTACCACCAGCTAAACCTCCCCTGGGCTCTGACCCACATCACTACTTTGAGACTGGAGGGGAGAGGGACGGGTGGAGAGTGAGATATATAGTGGGGGATGGGAATAGGAGGTATCATTCATATATTAGCCAATATCATAATAAAGAGAACAAGAGAAAAAGCGAGAGGGGATCAGTCATTACTGCAGATTAATAGAGAAAGAGCGAGAGAGAGAGAGAGAGAGAGAGAGAGAGAGAGAGAGAGAGAGAGAGAGAGAGCGAGAGAGAGAGACAGAGACAGAGAGGGAGAGACACAGAGATAGACAGGGAGGGAGAAAGAGAGACGGAGACAGAGGGAGAGGGAGAGAAATAAATGGGTGTGAGAGACTATGAGCTTACTTGGAAAGTACAATTCTAAGTGTGCAGCACTCCCTTATGTGCTGCCTCAATACACACACATACACACACACACACACACACACACACACACACACACACACACACACACACACACACACACACACACACACACACACACACACACACACACACACACACACACACACACACACACACACACACACACACACACACACACACACACACACACAGCTGACTCCAGTCCCTTAGTCAGTGTCAGACACACTTATCAAGTGTCTTAGTGAATAAACACATTTCTGTCTAACTGTTTGTGCATCAAATAAAAAGCACAAGGCTCTGCTGGCTCAGTGTGGTTGCTCTGATTCATTTATTTGATGACTGACATGAAAAAGAGTTGTATAGACAGGAAGCATTGGACTTTGCCACTCACTTTGTTCTGGGCTATTACTGTTTCTCCCTCCCAGAGGTCAAAGTGTAAAGGTTTCACAGATCAATGGAAAATAATTCCTGGTAGATATTTTAGTATGCATACAGATAGTGAAGGCTGCTCTCTACGTCAGTTGTTGCCTCTTCTCTTATCAACAGTCAGTTCAAATCACCAGCGTCTGTCCACCACAACAGGACGTGATCATGTTCCTGTCAACTCTTCAGTTGATTTACATCTATACGTCTCTAATAAGATACATATCACAGAGGACAGTCTCTCAGTGATGTCTATACATTCTTATTGAATTCCAACATGCATTTGAAAGTACCTGCATTTTTTGGTGGATGACAGCTACAGCGATGGCTGCTGAGCTCATACTGAAACATATAACAGGTAGTTAGTTACTTACTACAATTCATATTTGATTTCTACAGGTTCAACAAAGAGTCAGAGTAAAGGAAAAAGGCGTAATCTGAAGTTAACAACTCAATACATGTTTGGAGGAATAGTTGGGGAGGTGAAAACAAGGAGGAGAGACAAAAGCATCTAAAACTGTTGAGTTGGGTTAGACTTCAGTTTTGTGTGTGTGTGTGTGTGTGTGTGTCACTAGTTACCTGCAGTATGTCTCAGGGTTTGTTGTGTAGGAGGCAGGTATAGAGGGGATAAAAGCTGTCGACTTCCAAGGTCTTTGCTGTTTGAACATAAAAGAGATTGACTTCCGACACTCTGTTCAGAGGTGCTAAGTACTGTCGGCAGGCAAACATTTGACAATCCTACCGGTGTGTCTGAGTTTTAATTTAGTCAGTACAGAGAGTTTGCATAGGCAGTTTCTTATGCTCACATAAATGAACCATAATACCATGGGTTCTCAATATAAATTTTACATTTTACATTTACATTTAAGTCATTTAGCAGACGCTCTTATCCAGAGCGACTTACAAATTGGTGCATTCACCTTATGATATCCAGTGGAACAACCACTTTACAATAGTGCATCTAACTCTTTTAAGGGGGGGGGGGGGGTTAGAAGGATTACTTTATCCTATCCTAGGTATTCCTTAAAGAGGTGGGGTTTCAGGTGTCTCCGAAAGGTGGTGATTGACTCCGCTGACCTGGCGTCGTGAGGGAGTTTGTTCCACCATTGGGGTGCCAGAGCAGCGAACAGTTTTGACTGGGCTGAGCGGGAACTGTACTTCCTCAGAGGTAGGGAGGCGAGCAGGCCAGAGGTGGATGAACGCAGTGCCCTTGTTTGGGTGTAGGGCCTGATCAGAGCCTGAAGGTACGGAGGTGCCGTTCCCCTCACAGCTCCGTAGGCAAGCACCATGGTCTTGTAACGGATGCGAGCTTCAACTGGAAGCCAGTGGAGAGAGCGGAGGAGCGGGGTGACGTGAGAGAACTTGGGAAAGTTGAACACCAGACGGGCTGCGGCGTTCTGGATGAGTTGTAGGGGTTTAATGGCACAGGCAGGGAGCCCAGCCAACAGCGAGTTGCAGTAATCCAGACGGGAGATGACAAGTGCCTGGATTAGGACCTGCGCCGCTTCCTGCGTGAGGCAGGGTCGTACTCTGCGAATGTTGTAGAGCATGAACCTACAGGAACGGGTCACCGCCTTGATGTTAGTTGAGAACGACAGGGTGTTGTCCAGGATCACGCCAAGGTTCTTAGCACTCTGGGAGGAGGACACAATGGAGTTGTCAACCGTGATGGCGAGATCATGGAACGGGCAGTCCTTCCCCGGGAGGAAGAGCAGCTCCGTCTTGCCGAGGTTCAGCTTGAGGTGGTGATCCGTCATCCACACTGATATGTCTGCCAGACATGCAGAGATGCGATTCACCACCTGGTTATCAGAGGGGGGAAAGGAGAAGATTAATTGTGTGTCGTCTGCATAGCAATGATAGGAGAGACCATGTGAGGATATGACAGAGCCAAGTGACTTGGTGTATAGCGAGAATAGGAGAGGGCCTAGAACAGAGCCCTGGGGGACACCAGTGGTGAGAGCACGTGGTGCGGAGACAGATTCTCGCCACGCCACCTGGTAGGAGCGACCTGTCAGGTAGGACGCAATCCAAGCGTGGGCCGCGCCGGAGATGCCCAGCTCGGAGAGGGTGGAGAGGAGGATCTGATGGTTCACAGTATCAAAGGCAGCCGATAGGTCTAGAAGGATGAGAGCAGAGGAGAGAGAGTTAGCTTTAGCAGTGCGGAGCGCCTCCGTGACACAGAGAAGAGCAGTCTCAGTTGAATGACTAGTCTTGAAACCTGACTGATTTGGATCAAGAAGGTCATTCTGAGAGAGATAGCAGGAGAGCTGGCCAAGGACGGCACGTTCAAGAGTTTTGGAGAGAAAAGAAAGAAGGGATGGTCTACTGGTCTGTAGTTGTTGACATCGGAGGGATCGAGTGTAGGTTTTTTCAGAAGGGGTGCAACTCTCGCTCTCTTGAAGACGGAAGGGACGTAGCCAGCGGTCAAGGATGAGTTGATGAGCGAGGTGAGGTAAGGGAGAAGGTCTCCGGAAATGGTCTGGAGAAGAGAGGAGGGGATAGGGTCAAGCGGGCAGGTTGTTGGGCGGCCGGCCGTCACAAGACGCGAGATTTCATCTGGAGAGAGAGGGGAGAAAGAGGTCAAAGCACAGGGTAGGGCAGTGTGAGCAGAACCAGCGGTGTCGTTTGACTTAGCAAACGAGGATCGGATGTCGTCGACCTTCTTTTCAAAATGGTTGACGAAGTCATCAGCAGAGAGGGAGGAGGGGGGAGGAGGGGGAGGAGGATTCAGGAGGGAGGAGAAGGTGGCAAAGAGCTTCCTAGGGTTAGAGGCAGATTCTTGGAATTTAGAGTGGTAGAAATTGGCTTTAGCAGCAGAGACAGAAGAGGAGAATGTAGAGAGGAGGGAGTGAAAGGATGCCAGGTCCGCAGGGAGGCGAGTTTTCCTCCATTTCCGCTCGGCTGCCCGGAGCCCTGTTCTGTGAGCTCGCAATGAGTCGTCGAGCCACGGAGCAGGAGGGGAGGACCGAGCCGGCCTGGAGGATAGGGGACATAGAGAGTCAAAGGATGCAGAAAGGGAGGAGAGGAGGGTTGAGGAGGCAGAATCAGGAGATAGGTTGGAGAAGGTTTGAGCAGAGGGAAGAGATGATAGGATGGAAGAGGAGAGAGTAGCGGGGGAGAGAGAGCGAAGGTTGGGACGGCGCGATACCATCCGAGTAGGGGCAGTGTGGGAAGTGTTGGATGAGAGCGAGAGGGAAAAGGATACAAGGTAGTGGTCAGAGACTTGGAGGGGAGTTGCAATGAGATTAGTGGAAGAACAGCATCTAGTAAAGATGAGGTCAAGCGTATTGCCTGCCTTGTGAGTAGGGGGGGAAGGTGAGAGGGTGAGGTCAAAAGAGGAGAGGAGTGGAAAGAAGGAGGCAGAGAGGAATGAGTCAAAGGTAGACGTGGGGAGGTTAAAGTCACCCAGAACTGTGAGAGGTGAGCCATCCTCAGGAAAGGAACTTATCAGGGCGTCAAGCTCATTGATGAACTCTCCAAGGGAACCTGGAGGGCGATAAATGATAAGGATGTTAAGCTTGAAAGGGCTGGTAACTGTGACAGCATGGAATTCAAAGGAGGCGATAGACAGATGGGTCAGGGGAGAAAGAGAGAATGTCCACTTGGGAGAGATGAGGATCCCAGTGCCACCACCCCGCTGACCAGAAGCTCTCGGGGTGTGCGAGAACACGTGGGCAGACGAGGAGAGAGCAGTAGGAGTAGCAGTGTTATCAGTGGTAATCCATGTTTCCGTCAGTGCCAAGAAGTCGAGGGACTGGAGGGAAGCATAGGCTGAGATGAACTCTGCCTTGTTGGCCGCAGATCGGCAGTTCCAGAGGCTGCCTGAGACCTGGAACTCCACGTGGGTCGTGCGCGCTGGGACCACCAGGTTAGAGTAGCAGCGGCCACGCGGTGTGAAGCGTTTGTATGGTCTGTGCAGAGAGGAGAGAACAGGGATAGACAGACACATAGTTGACAGGCTACAGAAGAGGCTACGCTAATGCAAAGGAGATTGGAATGACAAGTGGACTACACGTCTCGAATGTTCAGAAAGTTAAGCTTACGTTGCAAAAAATCTTATTGACTAAAATGATATAGTACTGCTGGCTGGTGAAATAGGCTAGCTAGCAGTGGCTGCGTTGTTGACTTTGTTTGAAAGTGTAGCTGGCTAGGTAACCTCTAACTGGCTAGGTAACCTCGACAATTACTCTAGACTACACAATTATCTTGGATACAAAGACGGCTATGTAGCCAGCTAAGATCAAACAAATCAAACTGTTGTACTGTAATGAAATGAAATGTAATACTACCTGTAATACTACCTGTGGAGCAAAGCGGAATGCAACTACTCGCTCCAAACCAAACCGGGAGTGCGTATCGTAGAGGGAGAGGCAATAGAAGTGTTGTTTCTTGTATTATTGTCTTTTGTGTCTTTAGAGGACTGCTTCACCTTAATGTCCCCTTTCCCTTTTCTTCTGTCCTTATTTTGTCCCACTTTGTCCCTTCTTTGTCCCTTCTTCTCTTCTGCCAACTAGACACTCCTTGTTAGCTAGCTAGCTTCTTTCAGGAATGTCCCTAGCAACTGCCTAGCAACAGGTAAACAACTTAGCTAGCTAAGAAAACGGTATAATTTTATGAAAAATTGTTACTTTTTCAAAAGCCTTTCTTCTTTGTTTGCTGCTTGTTTGGTCTCCTATTCAGTTTGCAGTTTTCTTTTGATTTTTTTTCGATGTACTTTACTCTAAAAAAACATTTAAATTTCAATATTTGTAGGAGCTCATCTTTTCAGCTGCTGCTGCTTAATTTGGAACTCTCATAAATTAGAGGGGTATTACAGGTGGCCAGACTGTCTATCAGGTTTAAGAGTCTGTTATACCTGTGAGAGAGAAGATGAAGAAGACAATGAGGTACAAGCTATACAGAGAGGGAGATGCAACAACATCACAGTTCATTTCACTTCTATGGAATCACAGATCTGTTAAGGCAGGGCACTTTATAGTTTCACAGAATCAACAGAAAGCATGCTGAGACTGGTGCGATACACACACACCTCCCTTTATCACTATGAATCTCACACACACTGAAAAGTGGAACTTAGAACAAACACCCTATGTAAATCACACACAAAAACAAGTATGGCTTCTATTGGTTTCAATTGACAGTTTTGATGGCTGAGCGTCTGGATGTTGCAAAACCTGAAAACAAGCGATAGCATCCCCACCCCAAAACCAAAATAAATTAAACTTGTCCTTTTTGAGTTCAGGACCACCAGTTAGTCAGTGTGTGAAAGGTGGAGTTGACGTTGCTATTCCTGCTCATGCTGTCACTCAGTCTGTTGTTAGGAACCAGTTCCCCAGGTCCTAATCACAGGGTATCTGTGTACATAACTGGCTCTGCAGCCCAGGCTGGTCCAACAGGTCAGGGTAAAGACTGAGCTCACCTCACACATTATTTTGTTACTGAGATCTGATTGTAGCGTTATTGTAGCTTTCTACATGTGGGAGTATGTGAGTACTGAAAAGGGGGAGTCAAGGACAACATTAACATTTATCATAAACTGACTGTACATCATTATATCAGCGTTATGTAATTGTTGATTTAATGATGGTTAAAATGTGGAGGTTTTTAAGTGCCAACAAATTATTAATAACACTTGTTTAAGCCTTGAGAGGCTTTTTAAAAGATTGAACACCAGCTATTGTATATGACATGGATGTTTTCTTTTGCACAGAGTATAAGATGGTGGCTACATGTGTTTGGTGCAATCCCAAATTGACCCCTAAACCCTATGCACTTCTGGAGATCTGAGAGGATTTAACAGTTGTACATAATATGGTTATCACACCACCTTGACCTCTGATAGGCTAGGTGGAAGTTTCACCGTATTGCTTTCACCTGTCCAATCCTCTCAGATCTCCACATGTGCACAGGGCTTAGGGGTCGATTTGGGATTGGGCCTTTGTTTTTGCTCCTGAAGGTGATATATCCATCATGGCTGACTGTAGACAACACCCTGCGGCATTATGGGATGCACTCTAACCCCTCCTCTAAATGTCCCCACACCAGTTCCTAAACTGTTACTAATCTGAGCTCCTGACTGTGAAAAGTAACTCATAGGTTCAGTGCGTGCACCGATGATGTATCACTTTACATGTAAACATGGGACAGTGACATGGCAGGAGGATCAGTGGGCGGCCATTTTGAACTCAGGATGGAAAGTTCTTATGAGAGGTACATAGGTTAAATGAGTGCAGTGGAAACTGTCCATGGCTTTCATAATGGCGACACATTTGGCAGCTATTGATCATTCACAGTTCACACCTGTTTTTGTAGCTTTAGCTTCAGGCTCGGATATCAGATATCACAAGCCTTAGTCCAGAGCTGTGTTGGCCCTGCTAGGGAGACTCGCAAATAATCACCAAAATCTTAATAAATACATGTGTATAGGAAAATACAAACCTTGGACTAACAATAGTCTGTAGCCCTAAGTTGAAGTTCAGGTGAAACGGCCTACATTAGATGGTGTGTATGTGTGTGTCTGTGTGTGTGTGTGAATCTGTGTCCGTAGGTGTGTGTGCGACTCTCTCCGACCTCCTGGTGTAGAGGTGAAGGAGGTCCTGGCAGGGTGTGGAGCTGGACCACACTGAACATCCCCTAGCCGTCCTGGACCAGCTCACACAGCCTGGGATCAATCCACATAGGAACAGGGAGAATGGAGTGAAATAAATTGAGGGTTGCAAGAAAAGGTTGTCGTTTGCCAGTCCATTGACTATCATTTATAATCTTTATTCATATAATAATTTATGTTGGTGATGGCGTAAGAATATAATATTAATTGAACCAACATTCTGAACCAAACCCACTGCTTTGAACCAAACCCAAAACCACTGCTTTGAACCAAACCCAAACCCTCTGCTTTGTGAATAGGGTT
Organism: Salvelinus alpinus; assembly: GCF_045679555.1. Lineage (NCBI taxonomy): Eukaryota > Metazoa > Chordata > Actinopteri > Salmoniformes > Salmonidae > Salvelinus > Salvelinus alpinus. The sequence goes on from NC_092108.1 coordinate 23,401,745, forward strand.
TATGTTGAATTGTGTGAGGTTGGTGGCTGGTTTGACAGGCTGGCTGCTGAGAGAGAGGACCTTTGGCCTAGTAAACAAGATGTGCTGCTCTGCTACTGCATACTGCTGCTCCCAGCGACCAAGGAGTAGAAGGACATAGCAGGAGTAGTTACTAGGACTAACAGAGAGATATCAGAGGGAGTTAGCAGGAGTAGTTAGTAGGACTAACAGAGAGATATCAGAGGGAGTTAGCAGGAGGAGTTAGTAGGACTAACAGATGGATATCAGAGGGAGTCAGCAGGAGGAGTTAGTAGGACTAACAGAGAGATATCAGAGGGAGTTAGCAGGAGGAGTTACTAGGACTAACAGATGGATATCAGAGGGAGTCAGCAGGAGGAGTTAGTAGGACTAACAGATGGATATCAGAGGGAGTCAGCAGGAGGAGTTACTAGGACTAACAGAGAGATATCAGAGGGAGTCAGCAGGAGGAGTTACTAGGACTAACAGATGGATATCAGAGGGAGTCAGCAGGAGGAGTTACTAGGACTAACAGAGATATCAGAGGGAGTCAACAGGAGGAGTTACTAGGACTAACAGAGAGATATCAGAGGGAGTCAGCAGGAGGAGTTAGTAGGACTAACAGATGGATATCAGAGGGAGTCAGCAGGAGGAGTTACTAGGACTAACAGAGAGATATCAGAGGGAGTTAGCAGGAGGAGTTACTAGGACTAACAGAGAGATATCAGAGGGAGTTAGCAGGAGGAGTTATTAGGACTAACAGAGAGATATCAGAGGGAGTCAGCAGGAGGAGTTACTAGGACTAACAGAGAGATATCAGAGGGAGTCAGCAGGAGGAGTTAGTAGGACTAACAGATGGATATCAGAGGGAGTCAGCAGGAGGAGTTAGTATGACTAACAGATGGATATCAGAGGGAGTCAGCAGGAGGAGTTAGTAGGACTAACAGAGAGATATCAGAGGGAGTCAGCAGGAGGAGTTACTAGGACTAACAGATGGATATCAGAGGGAGTCAGCAGGAGGAGTTACTAGGACTAACAGATGGATATCAGAGGGAGTCAGCAGGAGGAGTTAGCAGGAGTAGTTACTAGGACTAACAGAGAGATATCAGAGGGAGTCAACAGGAGGAGTTACTAGGACTAACAGAGAGATATCAGAGGGAGTCAGCAGGAGGAGTTACTAGGACTAACAGAGAGATATCAGAGGGAGTTAGCAGGAGGAGTTACTAGGACTAACAGATGGATATCAGAGGGAGTCAGCAGGAGGAGTTAGTAGGAGAAGTTAATATGAGGAGTTAGCAGTAAGTTTTGGCAGAATGAGATGGCAGAAAGAGATAGGAGTCAGCCCTTCAAGTCCAGACACAGCCCCTGTACTTACCAGTCCTAAGAGGGAGGTGAAAGACAGGTTAAAGACAACAGGGAGGGGACTGCTTCTCTTAGTGCTCTATGCCCTCCATTAGGAGAGAGGGAGGAAAAATAGGGGGAGGAGGAGGAGGGATAGGCTCGTAACAGACAAATGTTAAATTTTTATTTTCCAGACATGGGGAACGTTTTGAGTCTGTTAGTTTCCATTCTAGTCACATGATTGGATATATAAACGGTGTTGGTAAACATTGTGTTCATTTCAAGGGACCTGAAAATATCTCACTACATTCTTCACATCACATTACTTTCCTAGGGAACGGTATAGTGTTTAATTAAGGTGTTGTTTTAACTTGTTTGGTAATTGACAATTACCAATCTAAATCATACTCAAGTATAGGAGACAATGGATGAGTCCAATAAACAAAGAAGAAATATCAGTCTACTACACTCTTTGGCAAAGTTTCAATTACTCAATAAGGCAAATAAGGTAATCATCATCCATGCTTATACTGTCATTATTTATAAGACTATATACTTATCAGAGAATAGTATTGTGACAATTTTCTTTTAATAATATTTTTTCATTTAAACATTAAAAAAAAAACACTGCATATACAAACTTACGCATACAAACAACCATTTAAAGACGCACATAAAAAATAACTACATCTATTCTGCCCAGACCCACATGCTCACACCCCTATCCTTAGTGCCTGCATTATTGTTTGCCACTTGGCCTAACATTGTATCAATTTGTTTTTCCTTGGTCACCCATGCTACAGTTGAAGTCGGAGGTTTACATACACCTTAGCCAAATACATTTAAACTCAGTTTTTCACAATTCCTGACATTTAATCCTAGTAAAAATTCCCTGTCTTATGTCAGTTAGGATCAACACTTTATTTTAAGAATGTGAAATGTCAGAATAATAGTAGAGAGAATTATTTATTTCAGCTTTTATTTATTTCATCATATTCCCAGTTGGTCAGAAGTTTACATACACTCAGTTAGTATTTGGTAGCATTGCCTTTAATTGTTTAACTTGGGTCAAATGTTTCGGGTAGCCTTCCACAAGCTTCCCACAATAAGTTGCGTGAATTTTGGCCCATTCCTCCTGACAGAGCTGGTGTAACTGAGTCAAGTTTGTAGGCCTCCTTGCTCGCACACACCTTTTCAGTTCTGCCCACAAATGTTCTATATGATTGAGGTCAGGGATTTGTGATGGCCACTCCAGTACCTTGACTTTGTTGTCCTTAAGCCATTTTGCCACAACTTTGGAAGTATGCTTGGGGTCATTGTCCATTTGGAAGACTCATTTGCGACCAAGCTTTGACTTCCTGACTGATGTCTTGAGATGTTGCTTCAATATATTCATGATGCCATCTATTTTGTGAAGTGCACCAGGCCCTCCTGCAGCAAAGCGCCCCCACAACATGATGCTGCCTCCCCCGTGCTTCACGGTTGGGATGGTGTTCTTCGGCTTGCAAGCTTCCCCCTTTTTCCTCCAAACATATTGATGGTCATTATGGCCAAACAGTTCTATTGTTGTTTCATCAGACCAGAGGACATTTCTCCAAAAAGTACAATCTTTGTCCACATGTGCAGTTGCAAACCATAGTCTGGCTTTTTTATGGCGGTTTTGGACCAGTGGCTTCTTCCTTGCTGAGCGGCCTTTCAGGTTATGTCCATATAGGACTCGTTTTACTGTGGATATAGATACTTTTGTACCCGTTTCCTCCAGCATCTTCACAAGGTCCTTTGCTGTTGTTCTGGGATTGATTTGCACTTTTCGCACCAAAGTACGTTAATCTCTAGGAGACAGAACGCGTCTCCCTCCTGAGCGGTATGACAGCTGCGTGGTCCCATGGTGTTTATACTTGCGTACTATTGTTTGTACAGATGAACATGGTACCTTCAGGCATTTGGAAATTGCTCCCAAGGATGAACCAGACTTGTGGAGGTCTACATTTTTTTTTCTTAGGTCTTGGCTGATTTCTTTTGATTTTCCCATGATGTCAAGCACAGAGGCACTGAGTTTGAAGGTAGGCCTTGAAATACATCCACAGGTACTCCTCCAAATGACTCGAATTATGTCAATTACCCTATCAGATGCTTCCAAAGCCATGACATCATTTTCTGGAATTTTCCAAGCTGTTTAAAGGCACAGTCAACTTAGTGTATGTAAACTTCTGACCCACTGGAATTGTGAATTATAAGTGAAATAATCTGTCTGTAAACAATTGTTGGAAAAATTACTTGTGTCATGCACAAGGTAGATGTCCTAACTGACTTGCCAAAACTATAGTTTGTTAACAAGAAATTTGTGGAGTGGTTGAAGAACGAGTTTTAATGACTCCAACCTAAGTGTATGTAAACTTCCGACTTCAACTGCATATCGATATTTCAATAATAAATAATTAGATATTTCCATTGTGTTAATGACGGCGGATTAATTGATTTCCACGTTTTTAGTCCATGTTTTTTCAAGATGAGTGATGAGACGAGAATCGTCCAGCCCATTAGCTATCTCACTACTCCCCCATGTACCATGCCTTGAAATGAAGCAGACCGATGGATTAAAAGTAAGTTTACATTGTAATACTTCTGACAGCCAACTTTTTAGCTCCGCCCACCACTTCTGGACTTTTGTGATTTATAAACAAACAAACAACGAAGTCAGGGACAGAGAAGCAGTCTAATATTAAATTGTTTACAGTGACACTAAATATAGTGTTGACATGTCTCCTGTTACAGCTAGAATGTCTTTGTGCTGTGGTCAAGACATTTGTGCATTTGTGTATCTTAGTGCATATTAGTTACCAAACACATATTTATAGCTACATTCATTTGGAAGATTGATCATTTTGGGTGGAACTAAATAAAAAGACCCCTTACTCTCTGATTTAAACTGACAATCACTTCTCATTTTTGAATGTTAACAAAATTGACCTGAAATCAGAGTCTGATCCAGAATTTCTCACTTTGTACACAATGGCCAGTCTAAACAGTCACTGTTTTAGAGTTAACTGTGGCACAGAACTTAAGGCAAAACAAGTTTAGAATTTTGTCAACAGCGGAGCATGTTCAAACCTGAAGACCTAAAGTGAGTATATAGAGATAGAGTTGGTGAGAGGGGTGAGAGAGAGAGAGAGAGAGGAGTCTCGTGGTATTACCATCTTGACATAAACAACCACCCACCCACCCAGCCTCTAAACTAAAACTATCCCCCATTCAGCCCCTCTTTTTAGCCTTCTCCAGAACCACTTCCTCAAACAGTCACAGGCTGATTTTGGGAATTTGTGAGCAATCACAGGAATTCTCAGCACCTCGGGGGTTCTTCCAGGAATTAAGATCCATTGAGCACACATACCTCCTCACACATTGACTCACCCACACACCACTTGGCAGGCCCCACAGTAAGTAAGCGACCCACACACTAAGAACACAGCCGAGAGGCCTCATTGGCAGGAGGTGTGGAGGCGGGATTCCTTCCTCTGTGCAGTCCACCAATCATGTCACAGAGTGTGATAAACATGCATGTAACTGGATCCCTGCAGCACATTGTGTTCCCTGCTCTACTGCGAAAATACCCACCCTCCTCCTCCTCTCCTCTCTCTCTCTCTCCCTCCCTCCTTCTCCTCACTCCCCTCCTCTCCCCCTTCATCCTCTTCTCCCGCCCATCTTGTCCTCCTCTCTCCCTCCTCTCCTCTCTACTCCTCACTCCCTCTCTGCAAACAGTTAATCTTCTTGTTTATTCAATTCCGAATTTACTGGAACTAAACATCTTCTTCTTCGAGCATAAATAAAATCCTGGATTCCTCTGTCCCATGTGTATGTGAAAGGAACAGTCTATAAATCCAACAACAACAGGACCAGAGAAAATTAGCTGAACAGAAGAGTGAGTCATATATATTGGGGACTGAGTACAAGGTCTTCAGGTCACCCATCCTACTTCCTTTAGCCAGACCAGGGACAGGCAACTTCCATGGGGGTGGGGGCAACAAAAAAATCTGAACTCATCATGAGGGGCCACAGTGGCTCGCGGGTTTGCAAACCCACATCCATACTCACACATGCAGTCAGCATGTGTGAGTATGGATGTGCCTTTTGGGGGTCCTAAGTGAAATTTTGTTGGGCCCCACCTTGTGAAAAAAACACTTAGCGGCCCCCCTCTTGACAGCGGAGAGAAAAAATTACATTTTTAAGTTCATTTCCTGCAATTCTACACAGTTTGCCATAGGGTGGAGAGAAACATTTGCAGTTTTTTATATAATATCTTAGTGAAAGTGACTAACAAAATCATTGGGGGCCCACCGGTCGGTAATCCGACCATGTTACTACAAGTTTAGATAGCTTGCCACTAGACTAACTTACTAGTATAAAACATGTTAGCAGACATGGGCTAATTTGGTGACTGTCAGTGACAGAAAAAAAATGCTTATGCACAACCAAATGTCGAAATTGAAGCTTGTGTATTCTACTATTCTAACTCTCAACAGTAAGTTGAGACCATGACTGAGTTCCAAAATTGTTTGAAAAAAAAAAGTTTTTTGGGGGGGGGGTTTATTGGTGGGCCTACAAAAGGGGGAATGCGGCGGCCGCCAGTTGCCCATCCCTGAGCTAGACGACTTAAGTGGGCCATTGGGCCAGACTAGGCCTACATTGGGTTATAGACTAGGCCAACATTACACTAACATACAGTACCAGTCAAAAGTTTGGACACACTTACTCATTAACTGGCTTTTCTTTATTTTTTATAGTTTCTACATTGTAGAATAATAGCTCCGCTCCCAATCCATCAACAATACTCCGCTCCCAATCCATCAATAATGATTTCTTAAAACAAACACAAAATAAAAAAACAGAACCAAGATTCCTTCAAATATTGCATTACTACACCCAAAAAACACATGACAACATTATCACTTCAGTTGACTAAATGGAAACAATATTTTAAAATTGGGCAAATTCCTATTACTCAACACTGGACACTGAATAACAGGCTCAAGCAGAGAGGCAGGCAGGCAGGGGTTTAATCTGAAATCCCAGACCTCAATGCCATATCCCATATTCTTGACCCCCCCACCTGAGCCAGCTCAATCTGGTTGTGGACTAGTGAGTGCCTGTGCATTGTGTTCCAATGTGTGCGTGCATGTGCCTGTGTGTGTGTGTTTCCTGTGTTTACCAGAGGTAGCAGCATGGCAGGAGCAGAGGTGTCAAATTACTACTGCCGGTCAGGTGACAGCTTAGTCAGCTGACCGGGACTCTCCCCTTCCTTATACCCTAACATACCACTCCAGTCCTCACGTGTGCCTCACTGCGTTCCCAACGCACAGACACACAGACACCCCGCCCCAAAAACCACAGTCGTACTTTTCAGCAGCAGGATAGAACAAAAACAACAGGCCAGGGGAGGGCCAGGGAAGGGAACAAAAGGTCATATACTACATGCATGCGTAAGGCAGGCAGGCCAGGGTTTGGCTGAAGTGTGCTTGTGTGTTCATTAACCAACACGACAAGACTTTAAAGTCACCGGGAGTACTAAAAGTAATAAAGCATGGTAGCGATTCAACAATATGACTCCTAAACAAACATAATACTGCAAATGGCAGAAGACATGCTCTCACATCCCAGCACTTTATTCCTTCCAGTGCAATTTGTATATATATATATATATATACTGTAGATGTATGGTTTTTATGTTTGTCTGTTTTAAAACTGCTGCAAGCCATTTCCCATTGTGGGATAATAAAGTGAACTACAACTAGTACTTTTAACGCCCATCCCTTCCATTTTGAGCTCCAGTCCAGGATCCATATTCAGGCAACTGTCAAGCCTGCCTAAAATAAAATAAAATAAAAAGCTATCCCCTAAAGCAAATACCCATTGCTCTCTGAACAACGACATTACATGAGGTAGCCGATGTGTTAGACGATTCTCTTCTCATCACTCATCTTGAAAAAAAGTGTAATAAAATGTGGAAATCAATCAATCCGCCATCATTAACACAATGGAAAATCTAATTATTTATTACTTAAATATTGAAAGTGCTTGGACTACGAAGAGAAACAAAATGGTGGTTTCAGACGATGTGGTAAACAATAATGCAGGCACTAGGGATGGGGGTGTGAGCCTGCGGGTCTGGGCAGATGAGAAGTAGTCGTGTGTGTGCATCTATAAGTTGTTGTTCGTTTGTATTTGGTGTGAAAAAATATATATAAAACATTAACAATAAAGCATTATAAAAATCAATACATGGAAATTGGTTTCATGTAGGCTGCCATTTAATCAAAGGTTAGAGTGGGCAATACTGGGCATCCCCTCCCTCATCTCTGGGATGCTGCAGCCCAGCCAGGCCCCAACAGGACCCTCCCTAAAGCTCCACAACACAGCATGCTGTTTTGAGTTCCAGAGAATTGGCCTGGTGGAACACGACTCACAGCACAGCAGGGCTGGATTAAATTAGAAATGTTTGTGTCCTTTGTCAAGCAATGCCATATGGCTGGAGAGTGGAGACAGAGAGAGCCCTCTGTGGAGGGGGTCTTCTCAGTTAACAAAAGCTAGAAACTTAACTGGGGCACATGTTGCCACCAAGGAGAGCCAAGGCAAATGTCAGAGAAGAGGCAGAGAAACTTACTGGCGAAAAGAATCATTGTGGGTAGGGTTGCACATTTTGGGGAATATTCAGAGGTGGAAACTTTCCGTAGGAATTAACGGGAATATATGGGAATTAACGGGAATATATGCAAATTAATATTAATACCATTTAAATGTAGATGTTTTTTGCATGGGATATATTTACCATATCATATGGAGACAGAAACATAAACCTTTTACCTTATCATAAGTAGACATAATTGCAAATGATTAAATCCTTCCAATATACATTTTAAAAACAATTTAGTTACAAATTGAACTTTAATTAAATGAATTGACTCTTCACATGGGAGGATTTCACTGAACAACAAAAGAAAGGGAATATTGAATGATCCCCAATGATCCATCGCATCTCCCAAAAACGTTATCAACGTACATCTGTAAAATGATAGTCTAGGAACTAAAGCTTTGGTTGTCTTCCTCTCAGGCTTCCATGTCTTCTCCCTGGACCTCCTCAATGTCCACCTCTTGAACATCAGAGTCTGAGGCCTCATTTTCACTGTCACTTTCCAACCTTGTTGAGGATGGCTCGTTGTCAGGCTAAAAAAGCCTCAAATTTGCCCGGATGGCCACCAATTTTTCAACCCTTGTATTGGTCAGCCTGTTGCGTGCTTTGGTGTGTGTGTTCCCAAACAAGGACCAGTTGCGCTCTGAAACAGCTGATGTTGGTGGGATTTGGAAAATGATGGAAGCAACAGGGGAAAGAGCCTCAGATCCACAAAGTCCCTTCCACCAGGTGGCTGATGAGATATGTTGGCACGACTACCATATTGCATCTCCATCTCAAAGCCCTTGCTTGGAAGTGTACTTCGCCAAACTTCCAAGAACCTTGCCCTCATCTAGGCCAAGGTGGCAAGACATGGTAATGATGACACCACGTTGAACCAGACAGGATGCTCTTGCCAGCATATTTGGGGTCCAACATGTACGCTGCGGCATGTATGGGCTTCAGGCAGAAGTCTTCACGCTTTTTGATGTACTTCAGAACTGCAGTTTCCTCTGCTTGGAGCAACAGTGAAGTTGGCAGGACAGTACAGATTTCTTCTCTTACATCTGCAAGCAGAGTCTGAACATCAGACAGGATGGCATTGTCTCCCTCAATCCGTGCAATGGCTACTGCTATACTGCCCTACCAAGCAAAAAGGCAGTAACTGCTATTTTGGTCGAAAATTTGTTAATGTTTAGTAGGGCAGTATAGGTTTCAGGAGTTTCAGGCTGCTTACCACTCTCTCCCATCCTGGAGGATCCGCTTGATGGGGCTGTCCATATCGGCAGACTGTGATATGGACATTTCTTGGAGAGACTCCTTCCCCTCTAAGAGACTGTCAAACATGATGACAACACCACCCCAACGGTTGTTGCTGGGCAGCTTCAATGTGGTGCTCCTATTCTCACTTTGCTTGGTGAGGTACATTGCTGCTGTAACTTGATGACATGTCACATCCCTAACCATTTCCTTGGCTCTCTTGTAGAGTGTATCCATTGTTTTCAGTGCCATGATGTCATTGAGGAGCAGATTCAACGCATGAGCAGCACAGCCAATGGGTGTGATGTGAGGGTAGGACTCCTCCACTTTAGACCAAGCAGCCTTCATGTTCACAGCATTGTCTGTCACCAGTGCAAATATCTTCTGTGGTCCAAGGTCATTGATGACTGCCTTCAGCTCATCTGCAATGTAGAGACCGGTGCGTATGTTGTCCCTTGTGTCTGTGCTATTGTAGAATACTGGTTGTGGGGTGGAGATGATGTAGTTAATTATTCCTTGCCCATGAACATTCGACCACCCATCAGAGATGATTGCAATACAGTCTGCTTTCTCTATTTTGCTTGACCTTCACTTGAACTCTGATGAACTCTGCATCCAGCAAATTAGTAGATAAACCATGTCTGGTTGGAGCGGTGTATGCAGGGCAAAGAACATTCAGATATTTCTTCCAATACACATTGCCTGTGAGCATCAAAGGTGAACAAGTTGCATACACAGCTCGAGCAAGACATTCATCAGCATTTCTCTAACTACGTTCCTCCATTGACTAAAAAAAACTTCTGATTCCAGGAGGACCATGAGCTGTTGCTATCGATAAGGTGTCTGATTCATCATTTTCACCTCGAATAGAAGTAGAGGGACTTTTGTCAGAGGTTGCTTGTTGTGAGCGCTGAGGGAACTTTATGCACTTGGCCAGATGATTCTGCATCTTTGTTGCATTCTTCACATATGATTTGGCACAGTATTTGCAAATGTACACAGCTTTTCCTTCTACATTAGGTGCAGTGAAATGTCTCTACACATCAGATAGTGCCCGTGGTATTTTCCTGTAAAGATGAGAAAAAAATTAGTACAAATACAATTCCATGTACAGATAAATAGTTAAGCAGTTAGATTAAACAACTCCTTTGTAAGATAAATGTTTTAAAATTAAACGTGTCACGTCTACTCCCTCTCCAGCCTCTAGGTCACCAGGTTGCTCGTTATGGCGCACACCTGTCACCATCGTTACGCGCATCTGTGCATAATGACACTCACCTGGACTCCATCGCCTCCTTGATTACCTGCCCTTTATATGTCACTCCCTTTGGTTCCTTCCCCAGGCGTCACTGTTTCTTGTCTGTGCGTTGTTTGTGTTTCTTGTTTTGTATTATGTTTCATTTATTGATTAAATTATTCACTCCCTGAACTTGCTTCCCGACTCCCACGTTACAAAATGTATGGAAACAATTAACACTCCTCAGTTAGCAGGCTCAAGCAAGCTAAAACCCACATGATAGCAAAAACAAACTAGCAGAAATTGTTAACAAGTTAGAAATTATTTAAACACACTTTGCTGTAGGCTACTATTTACTAGTTAACAAAAAATCATGTATGTCATATAAAATATATTCACCCCACCCAGTTTTGTAATCAAAATTTACCAGAAAGCATGTAGTCCTTGGCTCAGACAGTGTAGTAGTGTGGGCTCAATAGCATCTCATTAGTGTGCAAGATCTTGAGAATCAGCTGTACATGTGATGGAAGAGTTTAATGCACATGTGATGGAAGAATGCACTGTATATGTAATGGAAGAATGCACTGTGCATGCAGAGGGTTACAATTGCATTGAATTGGGGATAGTTTAACCAAAATATGCCACAAGACCTAGAATTGCCTTGTGTATCCCACAAAAAAGGTTCACTGTTGTAAGCAAAATTTTGATGAATTTAAGCAAAATTCCCGGGCTTAACTTCCGGAAGGTTCCGACCCTTTGCAACCCTAATTGAGGGCATAAACTTTGCATGTAATCAAAAACCAAAACGATATTATACAGTTAAATTCAATCAAATTCAGAGGAGGAAGTACATGGCCTACATGAGTAACACACAGTTTGGGCTTCAGTAACAAGAGCACCAGATCTCAAAAAAAGAAGAAAAGAGCGGATGGGAGATCGTTGGTTCAAATCCGTCTCGAAAGACCATTATAAAGAGCTGGATGGGTTTTGTACAACAAGATAAGATGTGACGTCTATACTCTACCTGCTTTTGCCTTTATGGAGCGGGATCTGCCAGGGGTAACGTAAACCCTCTGGACTACCATCTGCACCAACCTAGCCTGGCCCCTCTATGGCCTCCAGGAGGGAGTCACACCCCACGCTTTGTAAAGTGCAGGGCAGACCATCAAAATGATATGATAAATCAAACCTAGGTTCACAGCAATAGAATAGAAAATAATAGAACTGAATAAAACTTTATTGTCCATCCAAGGTCAGATATCTGCCAATAAATGTAATGAAACCCAACCTACCTGGTTGACCGTGCTGTCTCCCTCTGGTGAGTTCTTGTTGATCTCCAGCTTGCCAAACGACCTGGTCAGACAGTATGGGATGCATCTCTCTCTACCAGGACCAAGGCCCTGGTGAGGGACATGCTGGCTTGTTTGGTGTCAGAGTAGACCTTCTGGCTGAAGTGTGTTTTGAGAATAATGGTATTGGGTTCACCCTCGATCATGAGACTTTGACTGCAAAGAGTGGAGGGGGGATCTGTTTGAAATACAGAACATAATTCCAAACTGACATAAAACTACAGAAGGAATTTAAGGTAGATAAGCAATATTGAGGTTTTAAGGGGTGTGGAAAGGGTTGAATAATTGTATAGAGGGGACGAGGGGAGTTCTGTTCTTGCATAAGACTGCAGGCAGAGGCAGGAAGCCTGAAGAAGATGTATGATATCAAATGTAGATAGATTGATAAGAAGGCAGCCACCTCCACCTCCATTGGTCTCCTCACTCTCTAAACACCCTCCCCCAGGCACGTAGCAGGTTCAGGTAGGTTAAACGCCCTCATGCTCCATGGAAAAATACAACTGAACTGATAAGTTCGGAATCTTTCACTGTATACAAAGGTGCCTTTTTATTTTCCAGAACAGTGAATTCAGACACGGGCTGCTGAGAATAGTGTGAAAAGCAAAAGCCCGACCAAACGTACTTCACAGTACGATCCAAAACTCTCAGTCAGAGAAAGTCGAGCCCTGGTTCTTTGTTTCGCTGTTCTTTTGATAACACGCTCAATTCAAATTCTGAATAATAGCCTACAGTGCATTCGGAAAGTACTCAGACCCCTTGACTTTTTCCACTTTTTGTTACGTTAGAGCCTTATCCTAAAATTGATTAAAAAAATGTTTTCCCCTTATCAATCTACACACAATACCCCATTTTTAAAAATGTCTTATTTATTTAACCTTTATTTAACCAGGTAGGCCAGTTGAGAACAAGTTCTCATTTACAACTGCGACCTGGGCAAGATAAAGCAAAGCAGTGTGACAAAAACAACAACACAGAGTTACACATGGGATAAACAAACGTACAGTCAATAACACAATAGAAAAATCGATATACAGTGTGTGCAAATGTAGTAAGATTAGGGAGGTAAGGCAATAAATAGGTCGAAATAATGGCGAAATAATTACAATTTACCATTAACACTGGAGTGATAGATGTGCAGATGATGATGTGCAAGTAGAGATAGTGGGGTGCAAAAGAGCAAAACAATTAAAATAACAATATGGGGATGAGGTAGTTGGATGTGCTATTTACAGATTTGCTGTGTACAGGTACAGTGATCGGTAAGCTGCTCTGACAGCTGATGCTTAAAGTTAGACAGGGAGATATAAGTCTCCAGCTTCAGTGATTTTTGCAATTCGTTCCAGTCATTGGCAGCAGAGAACTGTAAGGAAAGGCGAACAAAGGGGGTGTTGGCTTTGGGGATGACCAGTGAAATATACCTGCTGGAGCGTGTGCTATGGGTGGGTGTTGCTATGGTGACCAGTGAGCTGAGATAAGGCAGGGCTTTACTTAGCAAAGAGTTATAGATGACCTGGAGCCAGTGGGTTTGGCGACGAATATGTTGCGAGGGTCAGCCAACGAGAGCATACAGGTCGCAGTGGTGGGTAGTATATGGGGCTTTGGTGGCATAACGGATGACACTGTGATAGACTGCATCCAATTTGCTGAGTAGAGTGTTGGAGGTTATTTTGTAAATGACATCGCTGAAGTCAAGGATCGGTAGGATAGTCAGTTTTACGAGGGTATCTTTGGCAGCATGAGTGAAGGAGGCTTCGTTGCGAAATAGGAAGTCGATTCTAGATTTAATTTTGGATTGGAGATGTTTAATGTGAGTCTGGAAGGAGAGTTTACAGTCTAACCAGACATTTAGGTATTTGTAGTTGTCCACATATGCTAAGTCAGAACCGTCCAGAGTAGTGATGCTAGTCGGGCGGGCAGGTGCGGACAGCAATCTGTTGAAGAGCATGCATTTATTTTTACTAGCATTTAAGAGCAGTTGGAGGCCACGGAAGGAGTGTTGTATGGCACTGAAGCTCGTTTGGAGGTGTCCAAAGAAGGGCCAGATGTATACATAATGGTGTTGTCTGCGTAGAGGTGGATCAGAGAATCACCCGCAGCAAGAGCGACATCATTGATATATACAGAGAAAAGAGTCGGCCCGAGAATTGAACCCTGTGGCACCCCCATAGAGACTGCCAGAGGTCCGGACAACATGCCCTCCGATTTGACACACTGAACTCTATCTGAGAAGTAGTTAGTGAACCAGGCGCGGCAGTCATTAGAGAAACCAAGGCTATTGAGTCTGCCGATAAGAATGCGGTGATTGACAGAGTCGAAAGCCTTGGCCAGGTCGATGAAGATGTCGATGACCAGCTCGGAAACCAGATTGCATAGTGGAGAAGGTACGGTGGGATTCAAAATGGTTGGTGATCTGTTTGTTGATTTTAGAAAGGAAGGGCAGGATGGATATAGGTCTATAACAGTTTGAGTCAGAGTGTCTCCCCTTTGAAGAGGTGGATGACTGCGGCAGCTTTCCAATCTTTGGGGATCTCAGACGATACAAAAGAAGGGTTGAACAGGCTAGTAATAGGGGTGGCAACAATTTCGGCGGATAATTTTAGAAAGAGAGGGTCCAGATCAAATCAAATCAAAATCAAATCAAATTTTATTAGTCACATACACATGGTTAGCAGATGTTAATGCGAGTGTAGCGAAATGCTTGTGCTTCTAGTTCCGACAATGCAGTAATAACCAACAAGTAATCTAACCTAACAATTCCACAACTACTACCTTACACACACACACAAGTGTAAAGGGATAAAGAATATGTACATAAAGATATATGAATGAGTGGTGGTACAGAACGGCATGGCAGATGCAGTAGATGGTATAGAGTACGGTATATACATATGAGATGAGTACTGTAGGGTATGTAAACATAAAGTGGCATAGTTTAAAGTGGCTAGTGGTACATGTATTACATAAAGATGGCAAGATGCAGTAGATGATATAGAGTACAGTATATACATATGAGATGGGTAATGTAGGGTATGTAAACATTATATTAAGTGGCATTGTTTAAAGTGGCTAGTGGTACATTTTTACATAATTTCCATCAATTCCCATTTTTAAAGTGGCTGGAGTTGAGTCAGTATGTTGGCAGCGGCCGCTAAATGTTAGTGGTGGCTGTTTAACAGTCTGATGGCCTTGAGATAGAAGCTGTTTTTCAGTCTCTCGGTCCCTGCTTTGATGCACCTGTACTGACCTCGCCTTCTGGATGATAGCGGGGTGAACAGGCAGTGGCTTGGGTGGTTGTTGTCCTTGATGATCTTTATGGCCTTCCTGTGACATCGGGTGGTGTAGGTGTCCTGGAGGGCAGGTAGTTTGCCCCTGGTGATGCGTTCTGCAGACCTCACTACCCTCTGGAGAGCCTTACGGTTGTGGGCGGAGCAGTTGCCGTACCAGGCGGTGATACAGCCCGACAGGATGCTCTCGATTGTGCATCTGTAGAAGTTTGTGAGTGCTTTTGGTGACAAGCCGAATTTCTTCAGCCTCCTGAGGTTGAAGAGGCGCTGCTGCGCCTTCTTCACAACGCTGTCTGTGTGGGTGGACCAATTCAGTTTGTCCGTGATGTGTACACCGAGGAACTTAAAACTTTCCACCTTCTCCACTACTGACCCGTCGATGTGGATAGGGGGGTGCTCCCTCTGCTGTTTCCTGAAGTCCACAATCATCTCCTTTGTTTTGTTGACGTTGAGTGTGAGGTTATTTTCCTGACACCACACTCCGAGGGCCCTCACCTCCTCCCTGTAGGCCGTCTCGTCGTTGTTGGTAATCAAGCCTACCACTGTAGTGTCATCCGCAAACTTGATGATTGAGTTGGAGGCGTGCATGGCCACGCAGTCGTGGGTGAACAGGGAGTACAGGAGAGGGCTCAGAACGCACCCTTGTGGGGCCCCAGTGTTGAGGATCAGCGGGGTGGAGATGTTGTTACCTACCCTCACCACCTGGGGGCGGCCCGTCAGGAAGTCCAGGACCCAGTTGCACAGGGCGGGGTCGAGACCCAGGGTCTCGAGCTTGATGACGAGTTTGGAGGGTACTATGGTGTTAAATGCTGAGCTGTAATCGATGAACAGCATTCTCACATGGGTATTCCTCTTGTCCAGATGGGTTAGGGCAGTGTGCAGTGTGGTTGCGATTGCGTCGTCTGTGGACCTATTGGGTCGGTAAGCAAATTGGAGTGGGTCTAGGGTGTCCGGTAGGGTGGAGGTGATATGGTCCTTGACTAGTCTCTCAAAGCACTTCATGATGACGGAAGTGAGTGCTACGGGGCGGTAGTCGTTTAGCTCAGTTACCTTAGCTTTCTTGGGAACAGGAACAATGGTGGCCCTCTTGAAGCATGTGGGAACAGCAGACTGGGATAAGGATTGATTGAATATGTCCGTAAACACACCAGCCAGCTGGTCTGCGCATGCTCTGAGGACGCGGCTGGGAATGCCGTCTGGGCCTGCAGCCTTGCGAGGGTTAACACGTTTAAATGTTTTACTCACCTCGGCTGCAGTGAAGGAGAGCCCGCAGGTTTTGGTAGGGGGCCGTGTCAGTGGCACTGTATTGTCCTCAAAGCGGGCAAAAAAGTTGTTTAGCCTGTCTGGGAGCAAGACATCCTGGTCCGCGACGGGGCTGGTTTTCTTTTTGTAATCCGTGATTGACTGTAGACCCTGCCACATACCTCTTGTGTCTGAGCTGTTGAATTGCGACTCGATTTTGTCTCTGTACTGGGACTTAGCCTGTTTGATTGCCTTGCGGAGAGAATAGCTACACTGTTTGTATTCGGTCATGCTTCCGGTCACCTTGCCCTGGTTAAAAGCAGTGGTTCGCGCTTTCAGTTTCACGCGAATGCTGCCGTCAATCCACGGTTTCTGGTTTGGGAATGTTTTAATCGTTGCTGTGGGTACGACATCGTCAATGCACTTCCTAATGAACTCGCTCACCGAATCAGCATATTCGTCAATATTGTTGTTGGACGCGATGCGGAACATATTCCAATCCGCGTGATCGAAGCAGTCTTGAAGCGTGGATTCAGATTGGTCGGACCAGCGTTGAACAGACCTGAGCGCGGGAGCTTGTTGTTTGAGTTTCTGTTTGTAGGCTGGAATCAACAAAATGGAGTCGTGGTCAGCTTTTCCGAAAGGGGGGCGGGGGAGGGCCTTATATGCGTCGCGGAAATTAGTATAACAATGATCTAGGGTTTTTCCAGCCCTGGTAGCACAATCGATATGCTGATAGAATTTGTTTGTCTAGCCCAGCTGATTTGTAGGGATCCAGATTTTGCAGCTCTTTCAGAACATCAGTTATCTGGATTTGGGTGAAGGAGAAGCGGGGGGTGCTTGGGCAAGTTGCTGCGGGGGGTTCAGAGTTGTTGGCTGGGGTACGGGTAGCCAGGTAGAAATCATGGCCAGCTGTAGAAAAATGCTTATTGAAATTCTCGATTATCGTAGATTTATCGGTGGTGACAGTGTTTCCTAGCCTCAGTGCAGTAGACAGCTGAGAGGAGGTGCTCTTATTCTCCATGGACTTTATAGTGTTCCAAAACCTTTTGGAATTAGTGCTACAGGATGCAAATTTCTGTTTGAAAAAGCTACCTTAGCTTTCTTAACTGACTGTGTATATTGGTTCCTGACTTCCCTGAAAAGTTGCATATCGCGGGGGCTATTCGATGCTAATGCACTACGCCACAGGATGCGTTTGTCCAACTTCCGGCGCCGAAAAGAGATGGCCGCCTCGCTTCGCGTTCCTTGGAAAATATGCAGTATTTTGTTTTTTTGTGTTATTTCTTACATCGGTACCCCAGGTAATCTTAGGTTTCATTACATACAGTCGGGAGGAACTACTGAATATACGATTAACGTCAACTCATCATCGTTCCTACCAGGAATATGACTTTCCCGAAACGGATCCAGTGTTTTGCCTTCCACCCAATACAATGGATCTGATCCCAGCCGGCGACCCTGTGCGACGCCGAAAAAGGGGAAAACGAGGCGGTCTCGTGGTCAGGCTTCGGAGACGGGCACATCGCGCTCCACTCCCTAGCATACTACTCGCCAATGTCCAGTCTCTTGACAATAAGGTTGACGAAATCCGAGCACGGGTAGCATTCCAGAGAGACATCAGGGATTGCAACGTGCTCTGCTTCACGGAAACATGGCTAACTCAAGAGACGCTAACGGAGTCGGTGCAGCCAGCTGGTTTCTTCATGCATCGCGCCGACAGAAACAAACATCTTTCCGGTAAGAAGAGGGGCGGGGGGGTATGCCTTATGATTAACGAGACGTGGTGTGATCATCATAACAACACACAGGAACTCAAGTCATTCTGTTCACCTGATCTAGAACTCCTCACAATCAAATGTCGACCGCATTATCTACCAAGGGAATTCTCTTCAATCATAATCACAGCCGTATATATTCCCCCCCAAGCAGACACATCGATGGCCCTGAACGAACTTTATCTGACTCTTTGTAAACTGGAAACCACACACCCTGAGGCTGCATTCATCGTAGCTGGGGATTTTAACAAGGCTAATCTAAAAACAAAACTCCCTAAATTCTATCAGCATATCGATTGTGCTACCAGGGCTGGAAAAACCCTAGATCATTGTTATACTAATTTCCGCGACGCATATAAGGCCCTCCCCCGCCCCCCTTTCGGAAAAGCTGACCACGACTCCATTTTGTTGATTCCAGCCTACAAACAGAAACTCAAACAACAAGCTCCCGCGCTCAGGTCTGTTCAACGCTGGTCCGACCAATCTGAATCCACGCTTCAAGACTGCTTCGATCACGCGGATTGGAATATGTTCCGCATTGCGTCCAACAACAATATTGACGAATATGCTGATTCGGTGAGCGAGTTCATTAGGAAGTGCATTGACGATGTCGTACCCACAGCAACGATTAAAACATTCCCAAACCAGAAACCGTGGATTGACGGCAGCATTCGCGTGAAACTGAAAGCGCGAACCACTGCTTTTAACCAGGGCAAGGTGACCGGAAGCATGACCGAATACAAACAGTGTAGCTATTCTCTCCGCAAGGCAATCAAACAGGCTAAGTCCCAGTACAGAGACAAAATCGAGTCGCAATTCAACAGCTCAGACACAAGAGGTATGTGGCAGGGTCTACAGTCAATCACGGATTACAAAAAGAAAACCAGCCCCGTCGCGGACCAGGATGTCTTGCTCCCAGACAGGCTAAACAACTTTTTTGCCCGCTTTGAGGACAATACAGTGCCACTGACACGGCCCCCTACCAAAACCTGCGGGCTCTCCTTCACTGCAGCCGAGGTGAGTAAAACATTTAAACGTGTTAACCCTCGCAAGGCTGCAGGCCCAGACGGCATTCCCAGCCGCGTCCTCAGAGCATGCGCAGACCAGCTGGCTGGTGTGTTTACGGACATATTCAATCAATCCTTATCCCAGTCTGCTGTTCCCACATGCTTCAAGAGGGCCACCATTGTTCCTGTTCCCAAGAAAGCTAAGGTAACTGAGCTAAACGACTACCGCCCCGTAGCACTCACTTCCGTCATCATGAAGTGCTTTGAGAGACTAGTCAAGGACCATATCACCTCCACCCTACCGGACACCCTAGACCCACTCCAATTTGCTTACCGACCCAATAGGTCCACAGACGACGCAATCGCAACCACACTGCACACTGCCCTAACCCATCTGGACAAGAGGAATACCCATGTGAGAATGCTGTTCATCGATTACAGCTCAGCATTTAACACCATAGTACCCTCCAAACTCGTCATCAAGCTCGAGACCCTGGGTCTCGACCCCGCCCTGTGCAACTGGGTCCTGGACTTCCTGACGGGCCGCCCCCAGGTGGTGAGGGTAGGTAACAACATCTCCACCCCGCTGATCCTCAACACTGGGGCCCCACAAGGGTGCGTTCTGAGCCCTCTCCTGTACTCCCTGTTCACCCACGACTGCGTGGCCATGCACGCCTCCAACTCAATCATCAAGTTTGCGGATGACACTACAGTGGTAGGCTTGATTACCAACAACGACGAGACGGCCTACAGGGAGGAGGTGAGGGCCCTCGGAGTGTGGTGTCAGGAAAATAACCTCACACTCAACGTCAACAAAACAAAGGAGATGATTGTGGACTTCAGGAAACAGCAGAGGGAGCACCCCCCTATCCACATCGACGGGTCAGTAGTGGAGAAGGTGGAAAGTTTTAAGTTCCTCGGTGTACACATCACGGACAAACTGAATTGGTCCACCCACACAGACAGCGTTGTGAAGAAGGCGCAGCAGCGCCTCTTCAACCTCAGGAGGCTGAAGAAATTCGGCTTGTCACCAAAAGCACTCACAAACTTCTACAGATGCACAATCGAGAGCATCCTGTCGGGCTGTATCACCGCCTGGTACGGCAACTGCTCCGCCCACAACCGTAAGGCTCTCCAGAGGGTAGTGAGGTCTGCAGAACGCATCACCGGGGGCAAACTACCTGCCCTCCAGGACACCTACACCACCCGATGTCACAGGAAGGCCATAAAGATCATCAAGGACAACAACCACCCAAGCCACTGCCTGTTCACCCCGCTATCATCCAGAAGGCGAGGTCAGTACAGGTGCATCAAAGCAGGGACCGAGAGACTGAAAAACAGCTTCTATCTCAAGGCCATCAGACTGTTAAACAGCCACCACTAACATTTAGCGGCCGCTGTCAACATACTGACTCAACTCCAGCCACTTTAAAAATGGGAATTGATGGAAATTATGTAAAAATGTACCACTAGCCACTTTAAACAATGCTACTTAATATAATGTTTACATACCCTACATTACCCATCTCATATGTATATACTGTACTCTATATCATCTACTGCATCTTGCCATCTTTATGTAATACATGTACCACTAGCCACTTTAAACTATGCCACTTTATGTTTACATACCCTACAGTACTCATCTCATATGTATATACCGTACTCTATACCATCTACTGCATCTTGCCATGCCGTTCTGTACCACCACTCATTCATATATCTTTATGTACATATTCTTTATCCCTTTACACTTGTGTGTGTGTATAAGGTAGTAGTTGTGGAATTGTTAGGTTAGATTACTTGTTGGTTATTACTGCATTGTCGGAACTAGAAGCACAAGCATTTCGCTACACTCGCATTAACATCTGCTAACCATGTGTATGTGACTAATAAAATTTGATTTGATTTGCTGGTCAAGGGCAGTCAAGTCTAGGGTGAACCAGGGGCTATATCTGTTCTTAGTTCTACATTTTTTGAATGGGGCATGCTTATTTAAGATGGTGAGGAAAGCACTTTTTAAAGAGCAACCAGGCATCCTCTACGGACGGGATGAGGTCAATATCCTTCCAGGATACCCAGGCCAGGTCGATTAGAAAGGCCTGCTCGCTGAAGTGCTTTAGGGAGCATTTGACAGTGATGAGGGGTGGTCGTTTGACCGCGGACCCATTATGGACGCAGGCAATGGAGGCAGTGATCGCTGAGATCCTGGTTGAAGACAGCAGAGGTGTATTTAGAGGGGAAGTTGTTCAGGATGATATCTATGAGGATACCCATGTTTACGGATTTAGGGTTGTACCTGGTAGGTTCTTTGATAATTTGTGTGAGATTGAGGGCATCTAGCTTAGATTGTAGGATGGCCGCGGTGTTAAGCATATCCCAGTTTAGGTCACCTAACAGTACGAACTCTGAAGATAGATGGGGGCCAATCAATTTACATATGGTGTCCAGGGCACAGCTGGGGTCTGAGGGGGGTCTATAACAAGCGGCAATGGTGAGAGACTTATTTCTGGAAAGGTGGATTTTTTAAAGTAGAAGCTCGAACTGTTTGGACACAGACCTGGATAGTATGACAGAAGATCTCCGCCCCCTTTGGCAGTTCTATCTTGTCGGAAAATGTTGTAGTTGGGGATGGAAATGTCAGAATATTTGGTGGCCTTCCTAAGCCAGGATTCAGACACTGCTAGGACATCAGGGTTGGCGGAGTGTGCTAAAGCAGTGAATAAAACAAACTTAGGGAGGAGGCTTCTGATGTTAACATGCATGAAATCAAGGCATTTACAGTTACAGAATTCAACAAATGAGAGCGTCTGGGTAGTGCTGGGGCTACAGGGCCTGGGGTAACCTCTACATCACCAGAGGAACAGAGGAGGAGTAGGATAAGGGTACGGCTAAAGGCTATAAGAACTGGTCGTCTAGTGCGTTGGGAACAGAAAATAAAATAAGCAGATTTCTGGGTGTGGTAGAATAGATTCAGGGCATAATGTACAGACAAGGGTATAGTAGGTAGTGAGTACAGTGGCGGCCTAGGCATTGAGTGACGATGAGAGAGATTGTGTCTCTGGAGGCACCAGTTAAGCCAGGTGTGGTCTCCGCATGTATGTGTGGGGGTGGGACAAAAGAGCTATCTAAGGCATGTTGAGCGGGGCTGGGGGCTCTACAGTGAAATAAAACAATAATAACTAACCGAAACAGCAGTAGACAAGGCATATTGACATTAGGGAGAGACATGTGTAGCCCGAGTGATCATAGGGTCCAATGAGCAGCAATAGGTGAGTCAGGGAGCCGTTCGGTAGTCGCTACTATGCTAGGCGAGCGGGAGACACGGCGATTCAGAAAGCTAGTGGGCCGGGGCTAGCAGATGGGTCTTCGGCGACATCGCAACGGAAAAGCTTGTTGAAACCACCTCGAACGATTTCACTGGCAGACCAGTCATGATGGATCGGCGGGGCTCCGTGTCAGCAATAAAGGGTCCAGGCCAATTGGCAAAAGAGGTATTGTAGCCCAAGAATTAGCTGGTAAACCTCTTCGGCTAGCCGGGAGATGGGCCTAGCTCGAGGCTAGCTCAAGACTAACTGGTGCTTGCTTCGGGACAGAGGCGTTAGCCAGCAATAGCCACTCGGTTGAGGCTAGCTAGCTGCGATGATCCGGTGGAATGGTCCAGAGCTTGCGGCAGGAATCCGGTGATGTGATAGAGAAAAGCAGTCCAATATGCTCTGGGTTGATATTGCGCAAAAACAGGTTATTCAAGATTTAGCAAATGTATAACGATAAACAATTGAAATTTTACATTTACATAAGTATTCAGACCCTTTACTCATACTTTTTTGAAGCACCTTTGGCAGCGATTACAGCCTCGACTCTTCTTGGGTATGACGCTACAAGCTTGGCACACAAGTATTTGGGAAGTTTCTCCCATTCTTCTCTGCAGATCCTCTCAAGCTCTGTCAGGTTGGATGGGGAGCCTCG
Source organism: Salvelinus alpinus (assembly GCF_045679555.1). Lineage (NCBI taxonomy): Eukaryota > Metazoa > Chordata > Actinopteri > Salmoniformes > Salmonidae > Salvelinus > Salvelinus alpinus. The sequence continues at coordinate 23,424,873 of NC_092108.1, forward strand.
CTGCACAGCTATTTTCAGGTCTCTCCAGAGATGTTCGATCGGGTTCAAGTCCGGGCTCTGTCTGGGCCACTCAAGGACATTCAGAGACTCGTCCTGAAGCCACTCCTGCGTTGTCTTGGCTGTGTGCTTAGTTGTCCAGTTGGAAGGTGAACCTGATTCTGTTTTCATCAAGGATCGCTCTTGTGCTTTGCTCTGTTCATCTTTCCCTCGATCCTGACTAGTCTCCCAGTCCCTGCCGCTGAAAAACATTCCCACGGCATGATGCTGCCACCACCATGCTTCACCATAGGGATGGTGCCAGGTTTCCTCCAGACGTGACACATGGCATTCAGGCCAAAGAGTTCAATCTTGGTTTCATCAGATCAGAGAATATTGTTTCTCATGGTCTGAGAGTCCTTTAGGTGCCGTTTGGCAAACTCCAAGCTGGCTGTCATGTGCCTTTTACTGAAGAGTGGCTTCCATCTGGCCACTCTACCATAAAAGCCTGATTGGTGGAGTTCTGCAGAGATGGTTGTCCATCTGGAAGGTTCTCCAATCTCCACAGAGGAACACTGGAGCTCTGTCAGTTTGGCCGGGCGGCCAGCTCTAGGAAGAGTCTTGGTGGTTCCAAACGGCTCCCATTTAAGAATGATGGAGGCCACTGTGTTCTTGGGGATCTTCAATGCTGCAGACATTTTTTCGATACAATTCGACACAATCCTGTCTCGGAGCTCTAAGGACAATTCCTTCGACCTCATGGCTTGGTTTTTGCTCTGACACCTTATATAGACAGGTGTGTGCCTTTCCAAATCATGTCCAATCAATTTAATTTACCACAGGTGGACTCCAATCAAGTTGTAGAAACATCTCAAGGGTGATCAATGGAAACAGGATGCATCTGAGCTCAATTTCGAGTCTCATAGCAAAGGGTCTGAATACTTATGTAAATAAGGTATTTCTGTTTTTATTGTTTAATACATTTGCCAACATTTCTAAAAACCTTTTTTCACTTTGTCGTTATGGGGTTTTGTGTGTAGATTGATGAGGAAAACAACTCATTTAATCAATTTTAGGATAAGGCTATAACGTAACAAAATGTGGAAAAGGTCAAGGGGTCTGTCACGATCCTGACCTTATTTCGTTTGTTTAGTCTTTGTTTAGTTGGTCAGGACGTGAGCTGGGTGGGTATATTCTATGTTTTGTGTTTCATTGGTTTAGGTGTGTCTGATTGGCTTGATATGGTTCTCAATCAGAGGCAGGTGTATTACGTTGTCTCTGATTGGGAACCATATTTAGGTAGGCTGTGTTCACTGTTTGTTTGTGGGTGATTGTTCCTGTTCATTGCGTTCTTTGTTTTCACTAGGTTCTCATGTTCAGGTCTGTAGCGTCGTTGGTTTCATTCTGTTTATTGTTTTGTTCGTGTTTATAAAGTGTTCCAATAAATATGGAAACGTACCACGCTGCGATTTGGTCCTCCTCTCTTCCACCTAACGACGAGCGTTACAGGGTCTGAATACTTTCCAAATGCACCATAGGTGCAATGATAGCTGCAGTGAAATTAAATTATTATATTTTTTGGGGAGGCTAATCATGGAGAAACATGTGGTCTTGCTTTTTTACCAGGAGAACAAATGCTCATATTAATAAAATACTGAGAGAATAAACTTTTTTTAAATCAACAGTCAAGCATTACAGCTCGTAGAGGAGATTCACTTTAAGCTTTCCTGAACGTCAATATTACCAAGAAATATCCAGCCTTTAAAAACAAGCAATCTTATTTAGATCGCATCCTCTCTATTATGTGGATAAGGCAATGTTCTGACTCAATATTTTTGGGGGATGTGGCACAGGTAATAACAACATGGCTTATAGTTGACTCAGAGACAACCACAGGCTCTGTGGATCCAGCTAGGCCTACATGTTCCAGCCTGCCTCTGACTGGTGATATGATAGAGGAGGCAGGATAATTAATCACACTTCATAAAAATTTAGGTTACAGTTGCTGTCAATATAACAAATGAGCAATTTCATGTAATCGAGTTCACTTAAAAAATAATAATATGTTATCTGCTATTCAAAAGGTGTACATTTCTGTTGTGTCGAATCATCAGGAAATGATCAAGAATAGACTAATGTTTGAGATGTTGGCCAGAAGTGAACGAGTGCAGCACACACTCTAGCTACACACGTGCAATGTTTTAGTTATAGTTTAGCCTAAGGTTTCTCAATGTTAATAAACCCTCTTAATATAAAGGGTATATAGGGTGCCTCATCACACTCAATCAGTGTCAGTATCAAGGTTTCAAAGACTCCATATTGTAAATTGAATCTGTACCTAAATCTCTCAACTATCAGTGATAAAGGCTTTCTTGGAGGAACAACAGTACAGGAAGTGTTACCCTGCACAGTGCAGGTGACTGTTGGGAACTAGTACATGTGTCATCAGACAGGTAGTTAGGTTAAGGAGTGGCTGCTGTCGTCAGAGCAAAGGTGAATAATGCTGGCAGGTATTTCCGCTCCACTGTTTCACAAGGAGTGGTAGGCGGCTAGGCGGATGGAGGGGCCCAATCAGTGAAGGAGTATGGGGGTGGGAACCATTCACATGTCACACAGGAAGCTGGTAGATAAGAAAAATAAATTTAACCAGCATCGAGGATTCTATGAATTACGTGCGTTTTCCCCTTTTGGACGTTCTAAAAATCTCTATTTCTTTCTGCAAACAGCCAATAGGATATTTTGAGTAAAGTTGGGGGGGGGGGGGGGGGGGGGGTATTTAAGGAAAATTTGTAGGCCTATATTTTAATTTACAAAATAGGACAATGGCAAGGACAATGAGTAGAAAGAGCATTCAAATAAATAAATGAACTTGTTTATAAATGCTGAAATTATTTTGCTTTCAATAACAGTCAGCGGGAGACTACTGTTCTCTACAGTACATTACACAGTGTGTGTGTGTGTGTGTGTGTGTGTGTGTGTGTGTGTGTGTGTGTGTGTGTGTGTGTGTGTGTGTGTGTGTGTGTGTGTGTGTGTGTGTGTGTGTGTGTGTGTGTGCATGTGCGCACATTCGTGTGTGTGTGTGCAGCAGAGCAGCATGTGTTTTTAATCCGGTCCTTTTGGCTTCTTCCACATTGTTCCCAAACGCTCCAGAAAATAATCCCAGTGTGTTTTTTCCCAGGCCGGCTTGCTGGAAATGACCTAACTACTCTACTGCCAGGAAGAGGAATGTGAAGCATCATTCCCTGGAGCAGCTGGTGACGTCAGAGCTTAGAGTAGGCCCCTGGGCTTCCGCCAGGCCAGTCCCCAGCCTGGATATTCCAGAGCTGACAGTAGGCCCCTGGGCTTCCGCCAGGCCAGGCCCCAGCCTGGATATTCCAGAGCTGACCGCTGGACTCCCAAAGTAAACCCTCAACAGCTGGAACCAGCCTCTGCCTTTCTCCTGTTCCAAAACAACCTCACACCCCCCAATTACTCTGTGTGTATAACACTACTGCACCACACCAGAGGGTTATTGGGCCTCTCACTAGCCGAATAGTGCTTCCCGTTACAACACATTTTAAAACAGAAAAGTACTGGTAGGCCTATATAAAAACATATAAACTGGGTTCAACGTGAGATATGACCATAGCTTTACTGCATGAGGAGGATACGTGCTCGATGATAGATGACATAATGACTCTGGCATTTCCCGTGCCATTAAAATTATAACATGACACCATAGCTGTGCATTACCAATACAGTAACTACTGCAGACTGGTGCACTCTCACCATGGTGGGTACACATCGATGATGTCTCTAGGTTCAGGCATGAGCTGGGCAGCAGTCTCCTTAATAAACAGTACCAGGACCCGGGCTCTGCTGCTGGGAGTGGTGAAGGTGGAGGGAGGGAGTCTGTGGTGGTCCGTAGTGGGGGAGTGGTTCTGGTTAGCTCTGGTGGTGAGAGGGGGTCTGTTGTGGTCTGTAGTGGGGGAGTGGTTCTGGTTAGCTCTGGTGGTGAGAGGGGGTCTGTGGTGGTCCGTAGTGGGGGAGTAGTTCTGGTTAGCTCTGGTGGTGAGAGGGTGTCTGTGGTGGTCCGTAGTGGGGGAGTGGTTCTGGTTAGCTCTGGTGGTGAGAGGGGGTCTGTTGTGGTCTGTAGTGGGGGAGTGGTTCTGGTTAGCTCTGGTGGTGAGAGGGGGTCTGTTGTGGTCTGTAGTGGGGGAGTGGTTCTGGTTAGCTCTGGTGGTGAGAGGGGGTCTGTGGTGGTCCGTAGTGGAGGAGTGATTCTGGTTAGCTCTGGTGGTGAGAGGGGGTCTGTTGTGGTCTGTAGTGGGGGAGTGGTTCTGGTTAGCTCTGGTGGTGAGAGGGGGTCTGTGGTGGTCCGTAGTGGGGGAGTGGTTCTGGTTAGCTCTGGTGGTGAGAGGGGATCTGTTGTGGTCTGTAGTGGGGGAGTGGTTCTAGTTAGCTCTGGTGGTGAGAGGGGGTCTGTTGTGGTCTGTAGTGGGGGAGTGGTTCTGGTTAGCTCTGGTGGTGAGAGGGGGTCTGTGGTGGTCCGTAGTGGGGGAGTGGTTCTGGTTAGCTCTGGTGGTGAGAGGGGGTCTGTTGTGGTTTGTAGTGGGGGAGTGGTTCTGGTTAGCTCTGGTGGTGAGAGGGGGTCTGTGGTGGTCCGTAGTGGGGGAGTGGTTCTGGTTAGCTCTGGTGGTGAGAGGGGGTCTGTTGTGGTTTGTAGTAGGGGAGTGGTTCTGGTTAGCTCTTGTGGTGAGAGGGGGTCTGTGGTGGTCCGTAGTGGGGGAGTGGTTCTGGTTAGCTCTGGTGGTGAGAGGGGGTCTGTGGTGGTCCGTAGTGGGGGAGTGGTTTTGGTTAGCTCTGGTGGTGAGAGGGGGTCTGTTGTGGTCTGTAGTGGGGGAGTGGTTCTGGTTAGCTCTGGTGGTGAGAGGGGGTCTGTGGTGGTCCGTAGTGGGGGAGTGGTTCTGGTTAGCTCTGGTGGTGAGAGGGGGTCTGCGGTGGTCCGTAGCAGGGGGAGTGGTTCTGGTTAGCTCTGGTGGTGAGAGGGGGTCTGCGGTGGTCCGTAGCAGGGGGGTAGTGCTGCTCACACAGGGCCAGCTGCATGCAGGTCTCCACCTGGACTGTCAGGACCTCCAGAATTCCAGGCAATGGAGAAAGGACAAGAACAGCACAGATGGTGTCAGTGTCTGTGTGGGGCACCTTGTATTGCAGGGTTGGGGTCAATTCAGTTTTCAACTGAGGAATAGCAATTCCAATTTCTGAATCAGAAAAATCAATTCATAACAGTTTCACTGTCAGTGTCACTCGTGATGTAATATCTCTTATGGCGAGAGATGTTGTGAATGAATAAAGTACACTACCATTCAAAAGTTTGGGGTTACTTAGAAATGTCCTTGTAACCTTGTAAATAACATAAAATTGATCATAAATACTGTGTCGACATTGTTAATGTTGTAAATGACTATTGTAGCTGGAAACGGCAGATTTTTTATGGAATATCTACATAGGCGTACAGAGGCCCATTATCAGCAACCATCACTCCTGTGTTCCAATGGCACGTTGTGTTAGCTAATTCAAGTTTATCATTTTAAAAGGCTAATTGATCATCAGAAAACCCTTTTGCAATTATTTTAGCACAGCTGAAACTGTTGTTCTAATTAAAGAAGGAATAAAACTGGCCTTCTTTAGACTGATTGAGTATCTGGAGCATCAGCATTTGTGGGTTCGATTACAAGCTGAAAACGTCGAGAAAAAATAACTTTCTTCTGAAACTTGTCAGTCTATTCTTGTTCTGAGAAATTAAAGCTATTCCATGTGAGAAATTGCCAAGAAACTGAAGATCTCGTACAACGCTGTGTACTACTCCTTTCACAGGACAGCGCAAACTGGCTCTAACCAGAATAGAAAGAGGAGTGGGAGGCCCCGGTGGACAACTGAGTAAGAGGACAAGTACATTAGAGTGTCTAGTTTGAGAAACAGACCCCTCACAAGTCCTCAACTAGCAACTTAATTAAATAGTACCCACAAAACACCTGTCCCAACGTCAACAGTGAAGAGGCGACTCAGGGATGCTGGCCCTCTGTCCAGTGTCTGTGTTCTTTTGCCCATCTTAATATTTTATTATTATTGGCCAGTCTGAGATATGACTTTTTCTTTGCAACTCTGCCGTTCCCCAATGTTGGAAGGTGGGCCCCGAGTGGAAAAGTTTGGGAACCCCTGCTTTATTAGACAGCAGGTGAATACAGGAAAGAGTGAACTGAGTCCTCTTTCTGTAATAAACTAATGAATCAATCTAATTAAGTGTGTGTGAAGAAATAACATAAATGACAGACACACACATACAGTTAATTCCTGTGAGAATGAACGCAAACAGGGGTCTTATAATAGCTCAAGCTAGTCATGTTCTAATAACTGCCGGTATAATTGTTTACGAGAAGTTGCTCGTAATACAACGCGAGAAAGTCAGCAAACAAGTGTCAACAGTAGTATAGCAAGATCCAGGAAAACCAAATACTCACTAGATGTCACATGACTCTAAAAACCAGTGATGGGGGGAAAAAATCAATACAGTTACATATCGCAATATTATTTTTAATATTTAATAATAGATAGCGTTAGCTAGCGCAATTCGGCTGTACCTGTGCCAAAACTCTGGTATTTGTCGTCCTATAGCTTGTTCTCCATCTTCTTTTTAAATAGTGAGCTAAAATGTTTTCAGCACTATTATTACCTTGACTGATCGTTTTCTCAGGCTCTCTTTTGTCTATCTGCAGCAGATATACAGTGCATTCAGGAAGTATTCAGAACCCTTTTTTTTCTCTCATCAATCTACACAAAATACCCCATAACGACAAAGCAAAAAAAATTGTTTTGTTTTTTGCAAATGTATAAAAAAACAAAAACAGAAATATCACATTTACATAAGTATTCAGACGCTTTACTCTGTACTTTGTTGAAGCACCTTTGGCAGCGATTACAGCCTCGACTCTTCTTGGGTATGACGCTACAAGCTTAGCACACCTGTATTTGGGGAGTTTCCCCCATTCTTCTCTGCAGATCCTCAAGCTCTGTCATGTCACCAGAGGTCTTTTCACAGTCCCCAAATCCAGAACAAATTCAAGAAAGTGTACAGGATTATATAGAACCATTATTGCATGGAACTCCATTCCATCTCATATTGCTCAAATGAACAGAAAACCTGGTTTAAAAAAAACAGATAAAGCAGGACCTCTTCCCTATTTGAACTAGATAGTTTGTGTGTATGTATTGGTACTGATATGTAGGCTATGTGTGCCTTTTGAAAATATTTTTACATTTATGTAGTTCTGTCCTTGAGTGAGTTGTTCTTGTATATTAATGTCCTGTATTATGTCATGTTTCATGCTTTGTGTGGACCCCAGGAAGAGTAGCTGCTGCTTTTGAAACAGCCAATGGGGATCCTAATAAAATACTAAATACCAAGTTGGATGGGGTGCGTTGCTGCACAGCTATTTTCAGGTCTCTCCAGAGATGTTCGATCGGGTTCAAGTACGGGGTCTGGCTGGGCCATTCAAGTACATTCAGAGACTTGTCCCGAAGCCGCTACTGCGTTGTCTTGGCTGTGTGCTTAGGGTCGTTGTCCTGTTGGAAGGTGAACCTTCGCCCCAGTCTGAGGTCCTGAGCACTCTGGAGCAGGTTTTCATCAACGATCTCTCTGTACTTTGCTCTGTTCATCTTTCCCTCGATCCTGACTAGTCTCCCAGTCCCTGCCGCTGAAAAACATTCCCACAGCATGATGCTGCCACCGCCATGCTTCACCGCAGGGATGGTGCCAGTTTTCCTCCAGACGTCACGCTTGGCATTCAGGCCAAAGAGTTCAATCTTGGTTTCATCAGACCAGAGAATCTTGTTTCACATGGTCTGAGCATCTTTAGGTGCCTTTTGGCAAACTCCAAGCGGGCTGTCATGTGCCTTTTACTGAGGAGTGGCTTCCGTCTGGCCACTCTACCGTAAAGGCCCAAGGGAAGCACAATTGGCTCAGCATCGTCCGGGTTAGGGGAGGGTTTGGTAGGCCATCATTGTAAATAAGAATTTGTTCTTAACTGATTTGCCTAGTAAAATAAAGGATTCATTCAAAAAAATTCAAAAAAGTGTGGAGTGCTGCAGAAATGGTTGTCCTTCTGGAAGATTCTTCCATCTCCGCAGAGAAACTCTGGAGCTCTGTCAGAGTGATCATCGGGTTCTTGGTTCCTGACGAAGGCCCTTCTCCCCCGATTGCTCAGTTTGGCCTTGCGGCCAGCTCTAGGAAGAGTCTTGGTGGTTCCAAACTTCTTCCATTTAAGAATGATGGAGGACACTGTGTTAATGGGGACCTTCAATGCTGCAGAAATTTGTTGGTACCCTTCCCCAGATCTGTGCCTCGACACAATCCTGTCTCCGAGCTCTACGGACAATTCCTTCGACCTCATGGCTTGGTTTTTGCTCTGACAACTGTGGGAACTTATATAGATAGTTGTGTGCCTTTCCAAATCATGTCTAGTCAATTGAATGTACCACAGGTGGACTCCAATTAAGTTGTAGAAACATCTCAAGGATGATCAATGAAAACAGGATGCACCTGAGCTCAATTTTGAGTCTCATAGCAAAGGGTCTGAAAGTAAATAAGGTACTTCTGTCTTAGTTTTTTCTATAAATTTGCAAACATTTCTAAAACCCTCTTTCGCTTTGTCATTATGGGGTATTGTGTGTAGATTGATGGAAAAAATGTATTTAATACATTTTAGAATAAGGCTGTAACGTAACAAAATGTGGTAAAAGTCAAGGGGTCTGAATTCTTTCTGAATGCACTGTATAGTGAGCAATATGTTTGGAACATCAAAACGCAATAAAATCGAAGTCCCAATACATATAGAATCGTGAGAATCGCAATACATATCATATCGGCACCTAAGTATCATGATAATATTGTATTGTGAAATCCCTGGCAACTCCCAGCCCTGCTAAAAACTCTGCGAAATTTGTGCAAACTCTTTACCTGAACATCTATATTCATGTTCTTCTCTCACTCTGTCAAAAGAAAACCAAGTCATCCGTACTGACTGAACGTGAGTTGGAAAAGGTGGGCGTTTTTTGTGTTGTTTTTTCCACGATCAACTGTCACGTTACAATAGTTGTTCAACCTAATTATCTGAGAGCCAATGACATTGAGTGACAAACTTGTGCTTCGGTTACACCATGGAAAGACAAAAAACAAGTCAGCAAGCAGAACGTTTCCTGTCACCTACATACTGGCCGCGACCAAGTTTACTGTTGCCGCAACCAGCATTTCCTCCATGCGCCCTCAGTCTTCACGAGACCACAGATCAGAGCAGAAAATCATGCCCGCTTGAGAGAGAGCATAAAATCAAAGTTCATTTTGAACCCTAAACAGAGAGTAGCCAGCGTATGTAGGAACGTGTGGTAAGAATGAGGACCCTTTCATAAGCACCACTAGGTTTCTTTCCCCACCCTGCACAATTATGTTTTGTAATGGAAATGTTAATGTTTGTGCTTTTCTTATAACCAATTTCTGTGTTCTATTCATGTGCTGCTCTAATATTCAATGTCTGTGATCATGCAAGTGGCTACAACAGTTTCATTTTACTTCTGTATGTTTGTTGTTTCCTTGTTTTTACATGCATACTAAAGGTAAAAAAATATTTTGGGGTTTGTCTATATTACATGTGGTTACAGTTTGTTTGTTCATTTGTTGTCTGTATTACCTGTGGCTGTAGTAGTAATGTCAGAGATGGACTGGTGCCTCCAGAAGCTGATGGCTGACCTCTGTCTGCACTGGAGCCTGTTCAGTCGCTCCGCCAGGCCGCCCCTGCAGGAAACAACACACAGCATCACACACAGACCCCACCTTCAGTATCCTGAACATAAATAGCACTCAATTCAGGTTGAGGTACTTTAAATGGATTTGTGAAAAGTCCACATACATGATTCTGTACATGAAACTGTAGAATTTCAAAAGAAAGTAGTTAGCTAGGCTAGTAGTTATACTCTGTGGAGAAAGGATGTCTTATCTAAGGGTCTTAACTATGATAGTGACATGTGGCACCGACATGATGTCACCCAGGTAGCCGTTTGATCAGCAGCATCGTCCTGGAAACATCTGCAGACGTTGTGTATGTTTGTGTGCGTGCCATGCAATGATGATTATTTCCCTCGCATTGTTTCTCAATGTCCAAGATCTAGCTTATTATGAGAGAGATCATACAGTTGAAGTCGGAGGTTTACACACACCGTAGCCAAATACATTTAAACTCAGTTTTTCACAATTCCTGACATTATATCATAGTAAAATGCCCTGTCTTATGTCAGTTAGGATCACCACTTTATTTTAAGAATGTGAAATGTCAGAATAATAGTAGAGAGAATTATTTATTTCAGCTTTTATTTATTTCATCACACTCCCAGTTGGTCGGAAGTTTACATACACTCAATTAGTATTTGGTAGCTTTGCCTTTAATTGTTTAACTTGGGTCAAATGTTTCGGGTAGCCTTCATACAGCTTCCCACAATAAGATGGGTGAATTTTGTCCCCTTCCTCCATGACAGAGCTGGTGTAACTGAGTCAGGTTTGTAGGCCTCCTTGCTCGCACATACTTTTTCAGTTCTGCCCACAAATGTTCTATAGGATTGAGGTCAGGGCTTTGTGATGGCCACTCCAGTACCTTGACTTTGTTGTCCTTAAGCCATTTTGCCACAACTTTGGAAGTATGCTTGGGGTCATTGTCCATTTGGAAGACCCATTTGCAACCAAGCTTTGACTTCCTGACTGATGTCTTCAGATGTTGCTTCAATATATCCACATAATGTTCCTACCTCATGATGCCATCTATTTTGTGAAGTGCACCAGTCCCTCCTGCAGCAAAGCACCCCCACAACATGATGCTGCCTCCCCCGTACTTCACGGTTGGGATGGTGTTCTTTGGCTTGCAAGCCTCCCTCTTTTTCCTCCAAACATAACAATGGTCATTATGGCCAAACAGTTCTATTTTTGTTTCATCAGACCAGAGGACATTTCTCCAAAAAGTACGATCTTTGTCCACATGTGCAGTTACAAACCGTAGTCTGGCTTTTTTATGGTGGTTTTGGAGCAGTGGCTTCTTCCTTGCTGAACGGCCTTTCAGGTTAAGTCGATATAAGACTCCTTTTACTGGGGATATAGATACTTTTGTACCCGTTTCCTCCAGCATCTTCACAAGGTCCTTTGCTGTTGTTCTGGGATTGATTTGCACTTTTCGCACCAAAGTACGTTCATCTCTAGGAGACAGAACGCGTCTCCTTCCTGAGCAGGAATGACAGCTGCGTGGTCCCATGGCATTTATACTTGTGTACTATTGTTTGTACAGATGAATGTGGTACCTTCAGGCGTTTGGAAATTGCTCCCAAGGATGAACCAGACTTGTGGAGGTCTACAATTTTTTTTCTGAGATCTTGGCTGATTTCTTTTGTTTTTCCCATGATGTCAAGCACAGAGGCACTGAGTTTGAAGGTAGGCCTTGAAATATATCCACAGGTACACCTCCAATTGATTCAAATGATGTCAATTAGCCTAACAGAAGCTTCTAGAGCCATGACATAATTTTCTGGAATTTTCCAAGCTGTTTAAAGGCACAGTCAACTTAGTGTATGTCAACTTCTGACCCACTGGAATTGTGATACAGTGAATTAGAAGGGAAATAATCTGTCTGTAAACAATTGTTGGAAAAATGACTTAGTTTGTTAACAAGAAATTTGTGGAGTGGTTGAAAAACGAGTTGTAATGACTCCAACCTAAGTGTATGTATGTAAAATGTTAATTTTGGCTTTAGCACTCAAACCTTTGAAATGTCCTTTTCTTTTTGTTGGAGTCCTATGGGTCCTTGGAGTTCCTGTTGGTATGTTTCTGGGGCGTCTGCCGCACTGCCTGAGTGGACCTGACCCAGTCAGTGACTGACCATCTGCTGCCCTCTCCCTCCCCAGTCTGCAGAGGACACTCAGCCATAACCTCAGCCTCCGGTCTTCAGAGGACACTCAGCAACAACCCCAGAATCCAGTCTGCATAGAACACTCAACAACAACCCCAGCTTCCAGTCTGCATAGGACACTCAGCAACAACCCCAGCTTCCAGTCTGCATAGGACACTCAGCAACAACACCAGCTTCCAGTCTGCATAGGACACTCAGCAACAACCCCAGCTTCCAGTCTGCATAGGACACTCAGCAACAACCCCAGCCTCCAGTCTGCATAGGACACTCAGCAACAACCCCAGCCTCCAGTCTGCATAGGACACTCAGCAACAACCCCAGCTTCCAGTCTGCATAGGACACTCAGCAACAACCCCAGCCTCCAGTCTGCATAGGACACTCAGCAACAACCCCAGCTTCCAGTCTGCATAGGACACTCAGCAACAACCCCAGCTTCCAGTCTGCATAGGACACTCAGCAACAACCCCAGCTTCCAGTCTGCATAGGACACTCAGCAACAACCCCAGCTTCCAGTCTGCATAGGACACTCAGCAACAACCCCAGCTTCCAGTCTGCATAGGACACTCAGCAACAACCCCAGCTTCCAGTCTGCATAGGACACTCAGCAACAACCCCAGCTTCCAGTCTGCATAGGACACTCAGCAACAACCCCAGCTTCCAGTCTGCATAGGACACTCAGCAACAACCCCAGCCTCCAGTCTGCATAGGACACTCAGCAACAACCCCAGCCTCCAGTCTGCATAGGACACTCAGCACCACCCCAGCTTCCAGTCTGCTCTGGGTCAGGGTGTCATTGCTCTTTCCTTCTCTCTCCCCATCAGACGGGTAGTTGGAGATGTCAGTGTCTGTCATTAGTCTATTATTAAAAGCTTTACACATCATACCATGATATCAATGTAATATGTTCATTCCAACTGTCATTGTTTTGGCAGGTCTTTTCCTTCATTCAAATATTTGATCCAACACTTGGATGCCTTTATGTGGCATTTTATCACGTATAAAGTATTATGTACAATAGGATCAAAAACCTCTCTTAAACTGTCATCAATGAGGATTAAGGAACTCATGTGGAATTATAAAGGATGGGCACAAAGGAACATGCTGTTACACTAACAATAACAGAACACTGTGTTTTACTACTGTTTTGTTGGGCACACACAGCATACCTGGATATAAGTTCCCATGTGGAAAAATCCAAGACACTCTCTCTCCACCCTGTCATGTGCAGACAAGACTAGCATACCAGCCCCCTTCCCTGTCAGCCACCCACCCCACCCCAGCTCAGCCTACCAGCCCCCTTCCCTGTCAGCCACCCACCCCACCCCACCCCAGCCCAGCCTACCAGCCCCCTTCCCTGTCAGCCACCCACCCCACCCCAGTCCAGCCTACCAACCCTCTCCCTGTCAGCCACCCACCCACCCCAGTGCAGCCTACCAGCCCCCTACCCTGTCAGCAACCCACCCTAGCCCACGCAGCAGCAGCCCAGCAGCACGCTTTCTTATTTGAATCAACTTGGCCCTGCTAGGCGAAGTGCCAGCAGACGTCACACTCTAACTAGCTACAGAGAGCAGGAACACGATGTTCCTGGCTTGTGCTAAAACATGTGTTCATTTACCCTGTCTGCACTGAATGCATTGGAAGTAAGTACACAGCTCACACAGCTCTCCCTCTCTCTCGACCTATGAGGGCCAGGACCTGCCTCCTAACTAGCATGTTGTTGCTGAACCAACAGTAGTAAAAGGCTGCTTTACAACCCTGCTGATACCGCCTAGATGTGGTACTGATGAACTTATTAACCATGTTGGCTGCAGAAAGGCTGCGGCGGACCTGGGTTCAAATGCTATTTGAACTCTCTCTTTCAAATAGTTTGAGTGATTGCTTTAGTGCCTGGAGTGCCAGATGGGCGGTGCTTGTACTTTTGGGACCTTTTTGGTTCCATTGCAACCAGTAAGCTCAATCAAGCACAGTTATTTGAAATTATTTCAAATTGTTTTTGAACCTAGGTCTTGGCTTTGGACGATTAGGCTTGGGTGTGGATTTGCCTTCATCTGGCAAGTGGCTAACTCTCTGGCCTTGAAATACATTGTCACCATGCATGCTCCTCCTCTTATCTACCGACCACAGAGTTCTAGAACAATAATACAAATTAAAGAGCACTACACTGGCATGGCAAACACAGATAAAGTGAGTCAGCCGAGCCGTGTGTTTTGTTTCAGCTTGAAATGAAACAATGAATTTGAGATCTCAAAATCTATATCCTGTTAGATTGAATTTGATTTACTATCGGCAGTAACCATCCCATCCTCCGCAGAGAGTAGAAAACAACTAACTCTTACCCTACTGACCCAAACTGTATTCAAAGGAAAGGGAAACTGATAGCCACTGAGTAGAATAGGATGTGGAAACACTCGCTTTTAGTTTATAAATAATGGCCATCGTTACGTCTGCATCCATTCATATCAAAAGTAGTAGTTTTCACACTAATAGAGTGCCTTCAGAAAGTAGTGACACCCCTTGACTTTTTCCACATTTTGTTGTGTTACAGCCTGAATTTAAATTGAGATTTGTGTCACTGGCCAACACACACACAATAACCCATAATGTAAAAGTGGAATTATGTTTTTACATATTTTTACCCATTATTTAAAAATGAAAAGCTGAAATGTCTTGAGTCAATAAGTATTCAACCACTTTGTTATGGGCAAGCCTAAATAAGTTCAGGAATAAACATTTGATTAACAAGTCACATAATAAGTTGCATGGACTCACTCAGTGTGCAACAATAGTGTTTAACATGATTTTTAATGACTACCTCATCTCTGTACCCCACACATACAATTATCTGTAAGGTCCCTCAGTCGAGCAGTGAATTTCAAACACAGATTCAACCACAAAGACCAGGGAGGTTTTCCAATGCCTCGCAAAGAATGCCACCCATTCGTACCGATTCGTGGGTAAAAATGAAAAAATCTGACATTGAATATCCCTTAGAGCAGCAGTTCCCAAACTTTTCATAGTCCCATATAGTCCCTTCAAACATTCAACCTCCAGCTGCGTACCCCCTCTAGCACCAGGGTCAGTGCACTCTCAAATGTTGTTTTTTGACATCATTGTAAGCCTGCCACACACACACTATACAATACATTTATTAAACATAAGAATGAGTGTGAATTTTTGTCACAACCCAGCTCGGGGGAAGTGACAAAGAGCTCTTATAGGACCAGGGCACAAATAATAATATAATAATCAATTATTTTGCTCTTTATTTAACCATCTTACACATAAAACCTATTTGTTCATCGGAAATTGTGAATAACTCACCACGGGTTAATGAGAAGGGTGTGCTTGAAAGGATGCACATAACTCTGCAATGTTGGGTTGTATTGGAGAGTCTCAATCTTAAATCATTTTACACACACAGTCTGTGCCTGTATTTAGCTTTCAGGCTAGTGAGGGCCGAGAATCCACTCTCACATAGGTACGTGGTTGCAAATGGCATCAGTGTGATTTGCCAAGGCAGGATACTCTGAACGCAGCCCAATCCAGAAATCTGGCAGTGGCTTCTGATTAAATTACATTTTCACAGAACCGCTTGTTGCAATTTCGATGAGGCTCTTTTGTTCAGATATCGGTTAAGTGGACTGGAGGCAGGGCATGAAAGGGACAACGAATCCAGTTGTTTGTGTCATCCGTTTCGGGAAAGTACCTGCATAATTGCACACCCAACTCACTCGCTATATCACATTTGACATTGTCCTTAAGCTTGAGTTCATTTGCACACAAAAAATCATACAATTATGGAAAGACCTGTGTGTTCTCCTTGTTAATGCAGACAGAGAAGAGCTCCAACTTCTTAATCATAGCCTCAATTCTGTCCCGCACACTGAATATATTTGTGGAGAGTCCCTGTAATCCTTGATTCAGATCATTCAGGCGCGAAAAAACATCACCCAGATAGGCCAGTCGTGTGAGAAACTCGTCATCATGCAAGCGGTCATACAAGTGAAAATTATGGTCGGTAAAGAAAACTTTAAGCTCGTCTCTCAATTAAAAAAAACGTGTCAATACTTTGCCCCTTGATAACCAGCGCACTTCTGTATGTTGTAAAAGCATTACATGGTCGCTGCCCATATCATTGCATAGTGCAGAAAATACACGACAGTTCAGGGGCCTTGCTTTAACAAAGTTAACCATTTTCACTGTAGTGTCCAAAACGTCTTTCAAGTTGTCAGGCATTCCCTTGGCAGCAAGAGCCTCTCGTGGATGCTGCAGTGTACCCAAGTTGTCACGCCCTGGCCATAGAGAGGCTTTTATTCTCTATTTTGGTTAGGCCAGGGTGTGACTAGGGTGGGCATTCTAGTTTCTTTATTTCTATGTTTTCTATTTCTTTGTATTTGGCCGGGTGTGGTTCTCAATTCTCTGATGGTCTCTGATTGAGAACCATACTTAGGCTGCCCTTTTTCCCACCTGTCTTTGTGGGAAGTTGACTTTGTTTAGGGCACATAGCCTTTAACTTCACGGTTTGTTTTTGTAGTGTTTATTGTTTTGTTTGGCGACATCTACTATTAAAAGAAAATGTACGCTCATCACGCTGCACCTTGGTCCTCTTCTTTAAACAGCCGTGACACAAGTGGCGTCGGGAGCAACTGCCTGTCATGGCTTTTGCGCCATCAGTACAGATACCAACATGAGCTGCAGCTACGTTTGGCTACATACGGACCGTTAGTGGAATTCCCGCGAGAGAATAACGGTTAATGTGATTGGATGTTAATTATTTGACAAGGCTACCTGTATTTGACATTGTGTTGTTATTTCGCTGAACACTAGATGGTTTCATTTTATTTTTGGCAGTGAAACGAGGCTACTCAGGCGAGATTTTTTTAAATTAATTTGTACTCACCCAAATGTATAGCCCCGTTGGAAAATATAAATAGATTTTTTATTTCATTTTTTAAATGTGAATCACATTTTTATTTGGTTTACCGCCGATGGCATTGCGGGATGGTGGGGGATGGTGTATCAATACACCCAGTCATTACAAAGATACAGGCATCCTTCCTAACTCAGTTGGCCATACAGGCATCCTTCCTAACTCATTGGCCTTGAGGCCAATGGTGACTTTAAAACAGTTCCAGAGTTTAATGGCTGTGATAGGAGAAAATTGAGGATGGATCAACAACATTGAAGTTACTCCACAATACTAACCTAAATGACAGAGTGAAAAGAAGGAAGCCTGTACATAATACAAATATTTCAAAACATGCATCCTATTTGCAATAAGGCACAAAAGTAAAACTGCAAAAAATGTGGTAAAGAAATCAACTTAATGTACTGAATACAAAGTATTATGTTTGGGGCAAATCCAACACAACACTTCACTGAGTACCACTCTTCATATATTCAAGCATGGTGGTGGCTGCTTCATGTTATGGGTGTGCTTGTCATCGGCAATGATTAGGGAGTTTTTTAGGATAAAAAGAAACGGAATAGAGCTAAGCACAGGCAAAATCCTAGAGGAAAACCTGGTTCAGTCTGCTATCCAACAGACACTGGGAGACAAATTCACCTTTCAGCAGGACAATAACCTAAAACACAAGGCCAAATATACACTGAATTTGCTTACCAAGACGGTTTTCTGATCCAAGCCCCTACATTTTTATTTAAGGTATCTGTAATCAACAGATGCATATCTGTATTCCCAGTCATGTGAAATCCATAGATTAGGGTTTAATGAATTTATTTCAATTGACTGATTTCCTTAAATTAACTGTAAATCAGTAAAATCTTTGAAATTATTGCATTTATTGCATTTACATTTTCTTCAGTATACTTACAGAGAGCCCCTCAAGAGGCTTGTCACATTTTGACTTGTCAACACTGTAACTGAACATACCCAAAGCCAAATAGTAGAATATTCTGGAACTTTAGAAAACAATGAATTAGGGATTAACACCGGTAACCATCATGTCCCAGGCCCATTCTTCACATTTTCCCACAAAATTAAATGTCAAGACCCGGGAAATTACAAAGCTTTCCCCCAATGTCACACTAATGCAATTTCACAAAATACACAACATGCATAGCAGCATTTTGGCAAAAAAATAAAACAGTATATTATCCAAACAGGTTGTTGGAAGCCTTTAGCCTATCTTATTTACTTTACACAAAGTCGCCATCAATTCAAACCACACGCATAATTGACACTGCCAGACTGCACATGAGACCCGAATGCAGTTCTTCCCACAGTAGAGGGGGGGTATATAAGGGGTATATGGAGGGGTGCAGCGACCCCAGGAAGAGTAGCTGCTGCTTTTGCAACAGCCAATGGGGATCCTAATAAAATACCAAATACCAAGTTGGATGGGGTGCGTCGCTGCACAGCTATTTTCCGGTCTCTCCAGAGATGTTCGATCGGGTTCAAGTACGGGGTCTGGCTGGGCCATTCAAGTACATTCAGAGATTTGTCCCGAAGCCGCTACTGTGTTGTCTTGGCTGTGTGCTTAGGGTCGTTGTCCAGATGGAAGGTGAACCTTCGCCCCAGTCTGAGGTCCTGAGCGCTCTGGAGCAGGTTTTCAGCAAGGATCTCTCTGTACTTTGCTCCATTCATCTTTTCCTCGATCCTGACTAGTCTCCCAGTCCCTGCTGCTGAAAAACCTCCCTACAGCATGATACTGCCACCATTATGCTTCACTGTAGGGATGATGCCAGGTTTCCTCCAGACATGAAGCTTGGCATTCAGGCCAAAGAGTTCAATCTTGGTTTCATTAGATCAAAGAATCTTGTTTCTCATGGTCTGAGAGTCCTTTAGGTGCCGTTTGGCAAACTCCAGGCGGGCTGTCATGTGCCTTTTACTGAGGAGTGGCTTCCGTTTGGCCACTCTACCATAAAGGCCTGATTGGTGGAGTGCTGCAGAGATGGTTGTCCTTCTGGAAGGTTCTCCTATCTCCACAGAGAAACTCTGGAGCTCTGTCAGAGTGACCATCGGGTTTTTGGTCACCTTCTCCCCCGATTGCTCAGTTTGGTCAGGCAGCCAGCTCAAGGAAGAGTCTTGGTGGTTCCAAACTTCTTCCATTTAAGAATGATGGAGGCCACTGTGTTCTTGTGGACCTTCAATGCTGCAGAAATGTTTTGGTACCCTTCCCCAGATCTGTGCCTCAACACAATGCTGTCTCGGAGCTCTACGGACAATTCCTTCAACTTCATGGCTTGGTTTTTGTCAACTGTGGGACCTTATACAGACAGTTGTGAGCTTTTCCAAATCATGTCCAATGAATTGAATTTACCTGGGTTGTTCTGAACAGAATTAGCCTATTTTTGTTTATTGTGAAGAAAATTTGTCGGGCCACAGACACCTGAATGCACAAGACTCCTTTCTATGCGCACCAAAATTACAATGTTTCTCTGAAATGCCTTGTGGAAGCCTAACACTGTAAGATCGTATTTGATAAATTAGCTAGTCATGTTGGCAATAGAACACGCTTTCAAATCATGCCCACCTGAACCAGATAGCGATTTATAATGGACTGTTTTTTGGATTGCGTAAAATGATTTGTCTTGTAATTTAGTACTTTAAAAAAAACATTATTTGTTATGTTGCACCTACCCCACATTTTCCTGGAATAGTCTTATCATGTTACTGAATGTAACCAGAGTATTTTCAGATTTCGTTATCAACAAATGCGACGAAAAGTACAGTAAATGTAAAATGCACATAAAATGTACAATGTAATGTTTGGATTCAGTCTTGTGTCAGGTGAACTTTTGTGTCCTCACCTTTGGTCTAATAATTTTCACATTATCTCCAAACTGTTCCCTTTCAATTGCTACCATGGTTATGCATATGCTTATCTTAATTATTATTTAAGGAACATTTCAATGTAGCCCTATCCATATAGGCCAATTCCCACGAGTGTAAAGGGTTAAGTGGCTGGTTGCTATTTTGGAATGTGCCCTACCCTCTCCCTACATAGACAGTGCTCCATTCAGCAACACCACTGGGACAATTTAGAGCATGACCTGAAGATATAATATACAGTATGCCATTTAGCAGATGCTTTTATCCAAAGCTACATATAGTCATGCGTGCATACATTTTACATACAGGTGGTCCGGGGAATTGAACACACTATCCTGGTGTTGCAAGAGCCATGCACTCCCAACTAAGCTACAAAGGAAAGTGCACTATGTTGAACTGTGTTGGTATTGGCCTGCCAGACTTAGACTGTCAGTTTGTTTTTGAATAATCCACCCAATGGTAGAATATCTAAAAAGGTCTTACATATAAATATAATTACCTAGACCCTGTTGATGTTAAGATTAAATAATCATGTTGCCTTAAATGTATAAATGCAAAGTCATGTTGCCTTAAAGGTATATAACAGTGGTGTGTTGTTGTGTACATCTCTGTTTACATGTGTCTTGATATGAGCTGCGTAGGGCATATGCCAAAAATGTATCAGTTATAGCCTAATGGGGAATGTGCCTAATGTGGCCCTGATGACATCTAACATGTGTTACGGGAAACCACTATGACACTAATTACATGTTGCTATACACGTGCACATGTTTACCATTATGCTCATACTGAGTGAAGGAAGGATATTTACAAATAGATTCAACTGGATAGATAATGATACATCTAGCACGTCACACTGTTACATAAACGCAGAAGGAAGAAAACAATGCACTGGAAGGTGCATAGCACCACCTAGTGTCATTGAACATGACTGAAACTTAGAATGCCATGCCTCTTCATTCACCGCTGTACATTTTTGTAGTCTGTACTGTAAAGTTTGTGTACTGTATTGTTTGTGTATCATTATGGATTTAAAGAAAATAGTATATTTGTCTTAAACCACTATGTGAAATGTCTGCGTTTTTATTTATTTAAATAAACATGATTTAAAAAAAATCTAGATGTGTTTATATATATTTTGTCTTGCTGTTTTATATAGCATTGGTAAGGTTTTTTGAGTAAAGCTCTAGTTTACTCACCGTCGTAGGTTTAGGTGATGATTATTTTGGTTCCTCAGCGTAGGACTCCGACTCACAGTCAGAGATTTTCCCCACACTGTCCTTCTCCTTCTCTCTCATCTTTATCTTCAGCCTCATCACTATCTATGTCTATTGTCGGAAGATCCTCTAAAAATGTAATTTAAAACATTATCATGTGCGGCTGATGAAATGATGAACATACGCAGTATATTCAATTCTTAATTACAAACTTTCTTCACTGCAATACTTGCACTGATGAAGGAGCAGTGATGAATGTTCTCTGAATATCATTCAAAGACAAATACATATTGAAAACAAAATACCAACCACAGATTGTGTCATATGATGGATAAAGCCTTGCAAGTGATGCAAGCAGAATGCAAACAGAGCACTATAAGCATTTCACCCATGTTTTAAGTGCCTGTTCCAGTGCTGAGCATGCATAGGGCTCTACTGTAGAACTGAGTGGGGGCTGCATGTCTCCGGGTCCGGCGGTGTCCTGAGCCACATTGCTGCTGGGGATGGTGAAGGCTGTTGGGCCTGGGCCTCACTGTGAGACAGCTCACTCACTGGAGCTCCAGGCGATGTGCAATGGGTTCTCATCACACAGCACTACATTAGACACACACAGGGGTGGACAAGGTGAAAGACAGTCAGTCTCAAGCGATACAGAGTGATAATGGATGTTCATGAATAATGGATAATAATGATGCATTTTCAATACGAATGGATAGTAAGCAAGTATAAACACCACGGGACCACGCAGCCGTCATACCACTCAGGAAGGAGACACTTTCTGTCTCCTAGAGATGAACGTACTTTGGTGCGAAAAGTGCAAATCAATCCCAGAACAACAGCAAAGGATCTTGTGAAGATGCTGGAGGAAACAGGTACAAAAGTATCTATATCTACAGTAAAAAGAGTCTTATATCAACAAAACCTGAAAGGCTGCTCAGCAAGGAAGAAGCCACTGCTCCAAAACCGCCATAAAAAAGCCAGACTACGGTTTGCAACTGCACATGGGGACAAAGATCGTACTTTTTGGAGAAATGTCCTCTGGTCTGATGAAACAAAAATAGAACTGTTTGGCCATAATGACCATTGTTATGTTTGGAGGAAAAAGAGGGAGGCTTGCAAGCCAAAGAACACCATCCCAACCGTGAAGCACGGTGGTGGCAGCATCATGTTGTGGGGGTGCTTTGCTGCAGGAGGGACTGGTGCACTTCACAAAATAGATGGCATCATAAGGAATGAACATTATGTGGATATATTGAAGCAACATCTCAAGACATCAGTCAGGAAGTTAAAGCTTGGTTGCAAATGGTCTTCCAAATGGACAATGACCCCAAGCATACTTCCAAAGTTGTGGCAAAATGGCTTAAGGACAACAAAGTCAAGGTATTGGAGTGGCCATCACAAAGCCCTGACCTCAATCCTATAGAACATTTGTGGGCAGAACTGAAAAAGCGTGTGCGAGCAAGGAGGCCTACAAACCTGACTCAGTTACACTAGCCCTGTGGGCCAAAATTCACCCCAACCGTTATCCGGTGTGCGGACACGCCTGCGCCGCCGGGTGTCGGGGGAGGAGGGGGTGAGAGCCGCGGGGTGGTGACCGGGGTGGGGCCGGGGAGCCAGGACGGGGGCGTGGGCTCCTGAACGTGCCAAGTTAAACAATTTTAAGGCAATGCTACCAAATACTAATTGAGTGCATGTAAACTTCTGACCCACTTGGAATATGATAAAATAAATAAAAACTGAAATAAATAATTCTCTCTACTATTATTCAGATATTTCACATTCTTAAAATAAAATGGTGATCCATACTGACCTAAATCAGGGAATTTTTACTAGGTTTAAATGTCAGGAATTGTGAATAACTGAGTTTAAATGTATTTAGCTAAGGTGTATGTAAACTTCCGACTTCAACCGTACATCACAGGAGTGTCCAAAAAGCTGGCTACACATCTTTCCCAGGACTTGGTAGCAGAAGTGGCAGTGATTGAAGGCTCTCTCCCCACTTTTCTGACACTAACCACAGAACATACAATTGATGTCCTTGTAATATATTTTGCACCTCCATTTTGCTCAGAAAAATAAATGACCACCTTTGTAAAATACTGCAAAGTATATAACTAAACCAACCAACTACACTGAAAAAAATATAAATGCAACATGTAAAGTGTTGGTCCCATGTTTCATGAGCTAAAATAAAAGATAAAAGAAATTGTCCATACAGACAAAAAGCGTATTTCTCTCAAATTTGTTCACATCTCTGTTAGTGAGCATTTCTCCTTTGCCAAGATAATCCATCCTCCTGACAGGCCAGCATCCCAGAGTCGCCTCTTCACTGTTGACGATAAGACTGGTGTTTTGCGGGTACTATTTAATGAAGCTGCCAGTTGAGGACTTGTGAGGCATCTGTTTCTTAAACTAGACACTCTAATGTACTTATCCTCTTGCTCAGTTGTGCACCGGGGCCTCCCACTCATCTGTCTATTCTGGTTAGAGCCAGTTTGCGTCTTGTTTCATTAGATCAAAGAATCTTGTTTCTCATGGTCTGAGAGTCCTTTAGGTGCCGTTTGGCAAACTCCAGGCGGGCTGTCATGTGCCTTTTACTGAGGAGTGGCTTCCGTTTGGCCACTCTACCATAAAGGCCTGATTGGTGGAGTGCTGCAGAGATGGTTGTCCTTCTGGAAGGTTCTCCTATCTCCACAGAGAAACTCTGGAGCTCTGTCAGAGTGACCATCGGGTTTTTGGTCACCTTCTCCCCCGATTGCTCAGTTTGGTCAGGCAGCCAGCTCAAGGAAGAGTCTTGGTGGTTCCAAACTTCTTCCATTTAAGAATGATGGAGGCCACTGTGTTCTTGTGGACCTTCAATGCTGCAGAAATGTTTTGGTACCCTTCCCCAGATCTGTGCCTCAACACAATGCTGTCTCGGAGCTCTACGGACAATTCCTTCAACTTCATGGCTTGGTTTTTGTCAACTGTGGGACCTTATACAGACAGTTGTGAGCTTTTCCAAATCATGTCCAATGAATTGAATTTACCTGGGTTGTTCTGAACAGAATTAGCCTATTTTTGTTTATTGTGAAGAAAATTTGTCGGGCCACAGACACCTGAATGCACAAGACTCCTTTCTATGCGCACCAAAATTACAATGTTTCTCTGAAATGCCTTGTGGAAGCCTAACACTGTAAGATCGTATTTGATAAATTAGCTAGTCATGTTGGCAATAGAACACGCTTTCAAATCATGCCCACCTGAACCAGATAGCGATTTATAATGGACTGTTTTTTGGATTGCGTAAAATGATTTGTCTTGTAATTTAGTACTTTAAAAAAAACATTATTTGTTATGTTGCACCTACCCCACATTTTCCTGGAATAGTCTTATCATGTTACTGAATGTAACCAGAGTATTTTCAGATTTCGTTATCAACAAATGCGACGAAAAGTACAGTAAATGTAAAATGCACATAAAATGTACAATGTAATGTTTGGATTCAGTCTTGTGTCAGGTGAACTTTTGTGTCCTCACCTTTGGTCTAATAATTTTCACATTATCTCCAAACTGTTCCCTTTCAATTGCTACCATGGTTATGCATATGCTTATCTTAATTATTATTTAAGGAACATTTCAATGTAGCCCTATCCATATAGGCCAATTCCCACGAGTGTAAAGGGTTAAGTGGCTGGTTGCTATTTTGGAATGTGCCCTACCCTCTCCCTACATAGACAGTGCTCCATTCAGCAACACCACTGGGACAATTTAGAGCATGACCTGAAGATATAATATACAGTATGCCATTTAGCAGATGCTTTTATCCAAAGCTACATATAGTCATGCGTGCATACATTTTACATACAGGTGGTCCGGGGAATTGAACACACTATCCTGGTGTTGCAAGAGCCATGCACTCCCAACTAAGCTACAAAGGAAAGTGCACTATGTTGAACTGTGTTGGTATTGGCCTGCCAGACTTAGACTGTCAGTTTGTTTTTGAATAATCCACCCAATGGTAGAATATCTAAAAAGGTCTTACATATAAATATAATTACCTAGACCCTGTTGATGTTAAGATTAAATAATCATGTTGCCTTAAATGTATAAATGCAAAGTCATGTTGCCTTAAAGGTATATAACAGTGGTGTGTTGTTGTGTACATCTCTGTTTACATGTGTCTTGATATGAGCTGCGTAGGGCATATGCCAAAAATGTATCAGTTATAGCCTAATGGGGAATGTGCCTAATGTGGCCCTGATGACATCTAACATGTGTTACGGGAAACCACTATGACACTAATTACATGTTGCTATACACGTGCACATGTTTACCATTATGCTCATACTGAGTGAAGGAAGGATATTTACAAATAGATTCAACTGGATAGATAATGATACATCTAGCACGTCACACTGTTACATAAACGCAGAAGGAAGAAAACAATGCACTGGAAGGTGCATAGCACCACCTAGTGTCATTGAACATGACTGAAACTTAGAATGCCATGCCTCTTCATTCACCGCTGTACATTTTTGTAGTCTGTACTGTAAAGTTTGTGTACTGTATTGTTTGTGTATCATTATGGATTTAAAAAAAATAGTATATTTGTCTTAAACCACTATGTGAAATGTCTGCGTTTTTATTTATTTAAATAAACATGATTTAAAAAAAATCTAGATGTGTTTATATATATTTTGTCTTGCTGTTTTATATAGCATTGGTAAGGTTTTTTGAGTAAAGCTCTAGTTTACTCACCGTCGTAGGTTTAGGTGATGATTATTTTGGTTCCTCAGCGTAGGACTCCGACTCACAGTCAGAGATTTTCCCCACACTGTCCTTCTCCTTCTCTCTCATCTTTATCTTCAGCCTCATCACTATCTATGTCTATTGTCGGAAGATCCTCTAAAAATGTAATTTAAAACATTATCATGTGCGGCTGATGAAATGATGAACATACGCAGTATATTCAATTCTTAATTACAAACTTTCTTCACTGCAATACTTGCACTGATGAAGGAGCAGTGATGAATGTTCTCTGAATATCATTCAAAGACAAATACATATTGAAAACAAAATACCAACCACAGATTGTGTCATATGATGGATAAAGCCTTGCAAGTGATGCAAGCAGAATGCAAACAGAGCACTATAAGCATTTCACCCATGTTTTAAGTGCCTGTTCCAGTGCTGAGCATGCATAGGGCTCTACTGTAGAACTGAGTGGGGGCTGCATGTCTCCGGGTCCGGCGGTGTCCTGAGCCACATTGCTGCTGGGGATGGTGAAGGCTGTTGGGCCTGGGCCTCACTGTGAGACAGCTCACTCACTGGAGCTCCAGGCGATGTGCAATGGGTTCTCATCACACAGCACTACATTAGACACACACAGGGGTGGACAAGGTGAAAGACAGTCAGTCTCAAGCGATACAGAGTGATAATGGATGTTCATGAATAATGGATAATAATGATGCATTTTCAATACGAATGGATAGTAAGCAAGTATAAACACCACGGGACCACGCAGCCGTCATACCACTCAGGAAGGAGACACTTTCTGTCTCCTAGAGATGAACGTACTTTGGTGCGAAAAGTGCAAATCAATCCCAGAACAACAGCAAAGGATCTTGTGAAGATGCTGGAGGAAACAGGTACAAAAGTATCTATATCTACAGTAAAAAGAGTCTTATATCAACAAAACCTGAAAGGCTGCTCAGCAAGGAAGAAGCCACTGCTCCAAAACCGCCATAAAAAAGCCAGACTACGGTTTGCAACTGCACATGGGGACAAAGATCGTACTTTTTGGAGAAATGTCCTCTGGTCTGATGAAACAAAAATAGAACTGTTTGGCCATAATGACCATTGTTATGTTTGGAGGAAAAAGAGGGAGGCTTGCAAGCCAAAGAACACCATCCCAACCGTGAAGCACGGTGGTGGCAGCATCATGTTGTGGGGGTGCTTTGCTGCAGGAGGGACTGGTGCACTTCACAAAATAGATGGCATCATAAGGAATGAACATTATGTGGATATATTGAAGCAACATCTCAAGACATCAGTCAGGAAGTTAAAGCTTGGTTGCAAATGGTCTTCCAAATGGACAATGACCCCAAGCATACTTCCAAAGTTGTGGCAAAATGGCTTAAGGACAACAAAGTCAAGGTATTGGAGTGGCCATCACAAAGCCCTGACCTCAATCCTATAGAACATTTGTGGGCAGAACTGAAAAAGCGTGTGCGAGCAAGGAGGCCTACAAACCTGACTCAGTTACACTAGCCCTGTGGGCCAAAATTCACCCAACTTATTGTGGGAAGCTTGTAGAAGGCTACCTGAAACGTTTGAACCAAGTTAAACAATTTTAAGGCAATGCTACCAAATACTAATTGAGTGCATGTAAACTTCTGACCCACTTGGAATATGATAAAATAAATAAAAACTGAAATAAATAATTCTCTCTACTATTATTCAGATATTTCACATTCTTAAAATAAAATGGTGATCCATACTGATGACCTAAATCAGGGAATCTTTACTAGGTTTAAATGTCAGGAATTGTGAATAACTGAGTTTAAATGTATTTAGCTAAGGTGTATGTAAACTTCCGACTTCAACCGTACATCACAGGAGTGTCCAAAAAGCTGGCTACACATCTTTCCCAGGACTTGGTAGCAGAAGTGGCAGTGATTGAAGGCTCTCTCCCCACTTTTCTGACACTAACCACAGAACATACAATTGATGTCCTTGTAATATATTTTGCACCTCCATTTTGCTCAGAAAAATAAATGACCACCTTTGTAAAATACTGCAAAGTATATAACTAAACCAACCAACTACACTGAAAAAAATATAAATGCAACATGTAAAGTGTTGGTCCCATGTTTCATGAGCTAAAATAAAAGATAAAAGAAATTGTCCATACAGACAAAAAGCGTATTTCTCTCAAATTTGTTCACATCTCTGTTAGTGAGCATTTCTCCTTTGCCAAGATAATCCATCCTCCTGACAGGCCAGCATCCCAGAGTCGCCTCTTCACTGTTGACGATAAGACTGGTGTTTTGCGGGTACTATTTAATGAAGCTGCCAGTTGAGGACTTGTGAGGCATCTGTTTCTTAAACTAGACACTCTAATGTACTTATCCTCTTGCTCAGTTGTGCACCGGGGCCTCCCACTCATCTGTCTATTCTGGTTAGAGCCAGTTTGCGTCTTTTCTGTGAAGGGAGTAGTACACAGCGTTGTACCAGATCTTTAGTTTCTTGGCAATTTCTCGCATGGAATTGCCTTCATTTCTCAGAACAAGAATAGACTGACGAGTTTCAGAAGGTTATTTGTTTCTGGCCATTTTGAGCCTGTAATCGAACGCACAAATGCTGATGCTCCAGATACTCAACTAGTCTAAAGAAGGCCAGTTTTATTGCTTCTTTAATCAGAACAACAGTTTTCAGCTGTGCTAACATAATTGCAAAAGGGTTTTCTAATGATCAATTAGCATTTTAAAATTATAAACTTGGATTAGCTAACACAACTTGCCATTGGAACACAGGAATGATGGTTGCTGATAATGGGCCGCTGTACACCTATGTAGATATTCCAGAAAAAATCTGTCGTTTCCAGCTTCAATAGTCATAAACAACATTAACAATGTCTACACTGTATTTCTGATCAATTTCATGTTATTCTTAATGGACAAAATTAGCTATTCTTTCAATAACAAGGACATTTGTAAGTGACCCCAAACTTTTGAACGGTAGGGTATGTGAGAATGCTATTCACTGACTACAGCTCAACGCCATAGTGCCCTCAAAGCTCATCAATAAGCTAAGGACCCTGGGACTAAACATCTCCCTCTGCAACTGGATCCTGGACTTCCTGACGGGCCGCCCCAGGTCGTAAGGGTCGCTAACAACACATCCGCCATGCTGATCCTCAACACAGGGGCCCCTCAGTGGTGCATGCTCAGTCCCCTCCTGTACTCCCTGTTCACTCATGACTGCACGGCCAGGCACGACTCCAACACCATCATTAAGTTTGCCGATGACACAACAGTTGTAGGCCTGATCACCGACAACGACGAGACAGCCTATAGGGAGGAGGTCAGAGACCTGGCCATGTGGTGCCAGGACAACAGCCTCTCCTTCAACGTGATCAAGACAAAGGTGATGATTGTGGACTACAGGAAAAAGAGGACCGAGCTCGCCCCCATTCTCATCGACAGGGCTGTAGTGGAGCAGGTTGAGAGCTTCATGTTCCTCGGTGTCCACATCCCCAACAAACTAACATGGTCCAAGCACATCGAGACAGTCGTGAAGAGGGCACGACAAAACCTAATCCCCCTCAGGCGACTGATAAGATTTGGCATGGGTCCTCAGATCCTCAAAAGGTTCCACAGCTGCACCATCGAGATCATCCTGACTGGTTGCATCACTGCCTGGTATGGCAACTGCTCGGCCTCCGACCACAAGGCACTACAGAGAGTAGTGCGTACGGCCCAGTACATCACTGGGGCCAAGCTTCCTGCCATCCAGGACCTCTATACCAGGTGGTGTTTTCAAAAACTTCAGCCACCCTAGTCATAGACTGTTCTCTCTGCTACCGCATGGCAAGAGGTACCGGAGCGCCAAGTCTAGTTCCAAAAGGCTTCTACCCCCAAGCCATAAGACTCCTGAACAGCTAATCAAATGGCTAACCAGACTATTTGCATTGCCCCCTCCCCCCTCTTCAACACTGCTGCTACTCTCTGTTTATAGTCACTTGAACTCTACCTACATGTACATATTACCTCAACTACCTTGACTAACACTTTAGACACTTCTTCACTTTGGTGATATAATGTCACTAAACAAAATTTATTTTCTATGAAAGAATCAATGGAGCCTTGTTGTCGCAGCGCAATGGAACCAGAGCAAGATAAAGTTAGCTAACAGTTAGCTAGAAAGAAAGCAGAATATTCAGAGAAAATTACCTTTCCTTGAAAAGTAATGTTGGCAAATAGCTACATGCCATTTTGTGTGAGTGGTAACGTAAACTCACGTAAACTCGTACATCGCCTTGGTCCGTACAATTGCCCTTATTTTAGCGCCCCAAAAACGTAATACTTCCAGATCAACTGTAATGTCAATACCATTGTAAAGCACAACTTCTCCCCTTTCCAACATGATCAATTACATGACCTAAACGCTGCCCGTTTCTGCATAATTCAAGCAGGCAATGAGCCCCGTCGGGTCTTTTTAAAAATGGCGGGTGGGGAAGCGAAACTAATGCGTGATAGTCAGAAGGAGAGATGTTGTGTGGGAAAATTGCTTTTTTTCACTCGATCTGTCCAACTTATCACCTTATCACCTCTAAAATGTAAATAAAACACTATAAAGAGTTTATATAATGTGTCATTACATACCTATTTGAAGGTTTGTGTCGAATTTGAATCGGGTTTTTAGGGCGGTGCTAAAGTGATCTTAGAAGTAATCAGCGGCTTTGAGAATGACCCCCGTCACTGTCAATTTCTTATTTTTAAACGATGAGAGAAGTGCTACACCTGGTGGAGAGAGATTGTAAGACAGAAATAGTTGCTTTATGCTTGCTGTACGTTACGACATGACACGTCACGATGTAACGGAGGGTCCATTTTTTCAACTTTTCTCCAATACTATAGAGCCATTACCATGTCGATCAACGCTTGAATAGAAACCTAGTTCACACCCCCGATTTTGAAGTCAACACAGTCCCATTAGTCTTCTTTGTAGCCTCGTCTGAATGTTGCGGTTGCGCACATTTGTACGGAATTGGGTGAGTTTATGTTATAGGACATGATAGGTCTAATCATACCTCAATTTTGTGAGATACGACAGTTTAGCCAGTAGGACTATATGAAATAGTGCTGAGCGATTAATGCTTTTTGAGGCCGGTTCGGTTTCGGTTAGTTTATTTATTTACGTATCAATTATTTGAGTTAAATGCTGTAACACAGAATAAAACAATTAATAAAAGTCGCATGATGGTTGTGACTGCCCATTACTGCTTATTACTTATTAACCATTATTTATTCACATTACTTTAATAAAATATTTCTGTCGTTGTGTATATTGCATTTGTTTTATTTGATGATTTCATTATTTCATTCTAAGTCATCTCATATCTACTGAGCTACTGCTTATGCTTTCTGACAAAATCACTATTTTGTAGTTTTTCTAAGTAAATAAGGCATATTTTTTATTGCTGAATACCAACTATCAATCACTTAGATAATGTATTTTCAGGTAGGGACACAACAGAAAAAAACTATGAGATATGTGGGGATACCTCGCAAAGCAGCAGCTGTTCCCTCATGATTGCGCATTCTTCTGGCTCCTCTTTAGCTGGCATAAAATAAAAACAGAACAAGTAGATGCGCAATGGATTACGGTCATTGTAGTTAATAACTACGTTTACTGCTCTAAACTATATACAATATTGGTCTGTTGGAAACTACAACTCCCTACTAAATCGCAGAGTTCATGATGGAGTAGATTTTTCTCTAGAGAAACCAAACTGTGCAATATGCGCATTAAGCTTACATTAAAAAAATGAACGAAACGGAATTCAAATAATTGAACCGACATCGGTCAATCAGTTGTTTAAAAAACAAAAAATAACTGACAATTCATTTAATCGCCCAGCACTAATATGAAATGACCAGCTGACTGTCCACAACTTTTCTTATTGGCGCACCGCGTTCAAGAAGTGGTTACATTTTCTAAGGTCCCATCAAATATATTTATAACTAACCCAAGACAGTTCATCTGTGTCGTTTGCAGTGGGAGCAAATGATGCATAGTGGGCAAAACAAGCGTGGCAAGCTTGCGAGAACCTATTGGCGCGTTGTAGCATATCTTTGCATATTTCCGTTAGGGAACGCCTCCTCGGTGAAGTGCGCGTGTGCACAAACTCAATTCGACCTTGCTCTCTTTCTTAAATCGCGCAATTTTTTAAAAACGTTGGCAAAGCCTCAAGTCTATAAAACTTTGTGCACTGTGCTGTAAATAGAAACATTTATTAAGATCAGATGTTTCATCGATGAGAAAAGTCCCAGACTTCCTCTCACTACCACATTTGGTGGTGAGAAAACGTTCTGAACAGATGCGTCAGCTTTATAGCCCCTGTGCCTTGTCTGGGTTACCCCTTCTGTTTGTGGTTCCACAGCCACGAAGTCATAAACCCTGGCAATTATACAGTTTCTCTTCTTAAAATAAGATTTTAAACCTAACCTTAAACACACTCCTAATCTTATGCCTAACCTTAAATGAAGACCAATAAGCACAATTTTGTTTTCATGAATTTTTACGATATTGACTTTTTGTTGACTTCTGGGAAATGTAGTACTAAACGTTGGTGACGCACCTTGTACTCCAGTCATTTGCTTGTAGTACAGTGCTTACGTTCATTAAATAGAAAATGCTGGAAGCAGTTCGACACTGAAAAACTCCATTATTTGTTGATTTATGTTTAATTACTTAGTAGGTAAATAGCAAGAGGCTATATATCTACCACTTGTCAGGCCTCTGAGTTTGCAGCAGAGAACTTGGTTCTAAGCTGGCAAATGTTAGAGGATTCATTGAGGAAATGTAATTTTAATGACTTCAATCAACTCTACAGTGCCCTACTGTTACTGCAATGCATCATTGTAAATAAGAATGTGTTCTTAACTTAATTGCCTAGTTAAATAAAGGTTAAATAAATAAAAAATAAATAAAAAATAAATAGACTGGAACAGAAACACTAGACAAAGTGTACTATTTTGGTGCAAAGCAAACCCAAATGGAGTCGGTTCCTTCAGTAAACACATCAAACAGACAGAGCCTGTTTTGGGCATCAATACGTCATTGACCACTGCACTGCCAAATCCAAATGAATAGTTTTCGTTCCTTACATTTAAAAAAAAATCTCAACTGTCGCAGTGAATTATATTGAAGGTTGGTATTTTGATGGATGATACAACATAATGAAAAACTCAATTTGACTGAAAAGGTGAAAGGTTTTATTACAGTAAATCCATCCAAATCTCAACAGCTTTCAAAACGCAGGTTAAACATACAAAAACACATCTCACTTCACATAGTTATTTTTTATTATTATTAAATATTTAAAAAGCAGGTCAAGTTATTCACAAATAAAATGCAAACATGCAACACGTTTTGGGGAATGCATAATGAGTGGGACGTCAGAAAAAATATATATAATTATTGACAGCACATGTTTACATTCCTTTTCATTTACACAATATATGACTAAAGCATTATGGTGCACTGCCAAGTTCAATAAGAATAAATGCAACATAAAAAAAAGTATACAATGTACGTACTTGGAATATAGTATGTCAAATTACTCAGTGAACTGACTCACAACTTTCCCTAAGACATGTGGTTCAAAAGTCTTATGAAAACATCTGAAATATACCTGACTTCCACTGAATACGAAGGTGGTTAGTTGCTGTTAAAACTAAAGTTGAAAATAATGTTCATTGTGGTCATACTAGGCTACACTAAAATGAGCTCCCTTCCCTTATGATGAAGCCATACTGAAACAACCTTGTTTCTGTCACTGAAGCCCCAAATCTGGTGCAAATTAGGCATTTTTGAGTACACCGATCAATTTATCAGAATTCTTAGAATTCATGAAGATAGACAAATTATGACTAGTATGTGACTAACTCACTACTGCTTTTCATTTATGATTCTCATGGACCGTAGTGGCTCACTTCATGTAGAGAGGCAATATCGAGTCTTCTAAGCTTTAATTGTTTTTGTAATTAATTTGTAATTGTGTGAATTGTGAGTCTATGGACATACAGTATTATCCATTCCAGAGTCAAATGTCAGTGCAACATATGGAGGAAGGTTAAATAGGAGATACTACGAGCCCTTCAGGGCATTTTCTTATTGCATTCTCATGATTAATATGGTTGATATGTAATAAAAAATAAAATAAACAATAACTTTGAAACAACGTACATAATGGAAGGATCACGGGACCGACCGAAGCTGGCAACATACATAACACTTGCTGACAGATAAAAACACTATCTGTCCACTCCATACTACAACATTTTGTCACATCTAGAAATTTGGATGACTTATTTTTTTCACCCTTTGTCACTGTCCTTGGAAACTTCTGTGATGTTCTGAGCTTGCAACCTGCCCACAGCATTTCACAACAGTCACAATAACACACAGAATGTAGAACAGCAGAGGAATATATATTTTAAAAAACTAGGGTCGTGTTTCTTTGCATGAGGTTGTTTCATGTGCTCAGTCTTCAGGAGAACAAAAAAATAAACAAACCACGAGGGGAAAAAATACAAATGAGAAACAAATAAAAAATAAAACCTGTAACAAAATTCTCACAAAACAAAAGGGCATGGTGTTGTGGTGGGGCCAGGGCTGTGGCCAGGAGCAAGGACAGGGAGTGATGGCAGTCAGTACTCATCCTGCTGATCATCAGGAACATCCTCTTCATGGACCCCTAGATCCACATCTTCTCCCTCCACCTCTCCTGCACCTTCCTGAAGGGACACAAGCAGTCATAGCAAAATGTCAGGGCCAGAGCCACCATAGATATTTTCAAGTAATTAACAGCACCAGCAACCTAAATCAATTGATCAATCAAACAAAGGCCTGTGATTACAAAGAAAATGAGGTCCTTGAACGATTAGCAAAACATTTGCTATCCAATCCAGTACCAACCTTCTGGAACCTAAAACAAATGTTGCATAACAGCAACCCACACCCAATCGCCTCTGGGAAATTCCTATGAATGATCAATCAATGAAGAGCCAATCAAATACAGCCGACTGACCTGTTCGTCTGCAGAGTACAGAATCTCCATTAGCCGCTCCACAAACTGGGCGCTCTCCTGACCTTGTTCCTGTGCCAACACTTCCACATCCCGCAACTTTCCAAAGTAAAAGTCCCTCTCCTTCTCCACACCCTCAAGTGCAAGTTTTAATGTGTTCACCTGTACACAAAATGAGGCAAAGTAGTATTAGTATTGCACAGACAAGTTGATATTCTTATCATCATCTATTTGTTTTACTTCACACACCACATTTTCTTTGTGTGGAAACTGTTTTGTATAATGATGAGCAGTATTAATGATTTTTCCATTGTCAATAAAATACAAAATGGTCACAAAGTTGGACAGCGCATCATCTTAAAAATCTAGCTGTAATACACCACTGTTCCTCTGATCCCCAACTGCTTATTACTTGAATCGTTTTCATGTTTAGGGTTTAACAGTAATCTAATCCTATGGAATGATCATTCAATGCAGTTTGTAATTACTTGTCATTTTGGTTTTGCCAAAAACAATACATACACATCCTTCTTACGAATCTAAACAGTGAGTCGAACTTAGATATATTAAATTGTAATGACACTGTTGTAGTAAATTACATATATTAAGTTGTAATTATGCTGTAGTAGTGACTTTATACCTGGTCGTTGAGCCCTGTGACCTGTGCTTCCAGTTCCCGCTCTCCTTTGGCCGGAGTTGTCGTTGGAGTTGCAACTGGGATTCTTTTCGCTGAAGAGGGTCTGGAGGATGGATGGGGGCTGCAGGGGTTTTGTTTCGGGGTTGTTGCACTTGCCCTGGTGGCTCCTGAACACAAAGATAGGTTAGAAAATGTAAATAATCTGGTCATGCCAGGGTGTTCACACTTGGTCCCTTTCAGCCAATTTGTGTGAACTCAACGCGGTTTGTTAATTTTTTGTTCAGTGTGAACACTGACTTGCCTAGTTGAATAAAGGTACAATTTAAAAAAGGAAGTCAGACCCTCAAAAGAGCCCCCGAAGCGAACCAAACTGAGACCAACAAGAGGTGGTCTGAGTTCAGTTCGCTTGAATTCCGTGGTCCGGTTCCCGTTTTTAGGGCAATGCGAACACAAAGCTTCCCAGGTTCGCTTGTCATTATTACTGCACTACATTAATGCAACACCGTTTCCCCTGCCATAATCCCTCACATTGGTGCTACAAAAGAGAAAAGATGATAAGGTTAGTGGAAGAAAACGTGTGCCGTTTTTGGATATTGATTAGCGATTGTCAAGAACGCACAGAAATTCCAAATTATGTGTGGAGTTTTGTACTGACACGACGTTCAGATTATTTGTTTGCACTATGTGATCTATAGGCTAAGAAAGCTTCATACGCTGTTTATTTTGTTTGTGGGGTTTGAATAATGTGAGAAGACAACATATTTGGCGATAATCACAACATAGGATACAAAATCAAGAGACGTACTATCCGGGATCGTTGGGACGTCCCAACTCTGACGTTACCCCATGGAAGTTGACATTTAAAATAGTTAAGGGTTAAGGAAAGGTAAGGGTTAAGTTTAGGATAGGAACGTCCCAAAGAGCCTCGATAGCATTAACCATAAAATCAACGCTAGCTCTTTTTATTTATTTAACTAGTCATTCGTAAAGGGCCAGTGGCCTATATTGGGTGTAAAATGTTCAATCACAGCATTATTTAATCTGCTGTATTCTTCTACCATTTATTCTGTTACCAATCATTTTTACATGTTAATATTATCTTCAAATTATAAATCTCATCTTTTAACTAAATGCAATCTATTAGCTTCCAAAAAGTATATCTAGATGTCCAATAACATGATCTGATAGAATGGCTTTGTAAAAACCCAGAGTGCATTGAGTGAATTTTGAAAAAAGTTCTTGGTTCCTTTATAAACATAGCAATGTGAATGCGAAGAGGACTCAGACCAGGTCAAGTGAACTGGCAAAAGAGTTGAGTCCTTATTCAAAGGCAAGGGCAGTGTGAATACAAAGAGAACATAATTATTTAGCTTTTTATTTTACCCCAGAGTAAAGAGGACTGATATAGGTTAAAGAGGACTATAAGTGAAAACACCCTCAGTCAGTTTCTTAATCTACATAAACAATGTCTGCTGTCCAGAGGGGTGTCCTACAAAACAGGATCAATGAGTTAGCAGGCTAACTTTGATAAACAACCAGAATTAAACAAATGTTCTGGTTCATTAAGAAAGCTAAACTTATGTGTTTTTGGTTGTTGAGTCAGTTAGATCATGCTAATATTTAGGCAAGTTATCTGGCTAACACATTGATCCTGCTTTCTATTAGACGCCTCAGGTAGATGGTCTTACCTGCAGTGGGGGAGCTGGCTGCGTGGTGTTGGGACTTTTTTGGCAGGTTGAAGATCTGCTCACCGGGGTCAGGTGGGGGGATGGCATCCTGACCCTGTCTGGCCTGAAGTGGGTCATAATCTTTACCGTCATAGTTGGCATCAAAGAACCTCTTAAACCACTGGATGAAGTCAAGGTTGTCCTGAAATCTGGCTTTCACAAGCTTCTCCACAGGAATAATCTTTAAAGAGGAGAAGTGGAAATAAATGATCAAGATAAAATAATTGGGGTAATTGTTTAATAATCTGGACTTCATGTGACATGACAAATTAGAAGAAAAAAAATGAACGTTGTGTGTGTTCTATCTAATATAGCCTTGCCAATGCAACTAACTGTCATTAGCAGCTACGGTAGGTCCCGTCAGGACACTACTTGACCTCATCCTCTCACCTTGTCCACATTCATTCTCTTGAAAGAGGCCTGCAGCAGCTTGAAGTTATGAATGTACTCATGCTCGAATTTAGCCTGGAACTTAACCTTCTTAAGATGGACGCAGCCAGGGAATAGCAAATCCATGAACTGGCAGTAGGCCGCTCCTAGAAGGGAATGAAGATGTGACAAAAATTACTGCTTGTTTCTCTTCTGATACAAGTGCAAACTAATTCTATTTTTCAGGCATATGCTTGATGGAAGTGTTTCACGGTACTGCCATTAGCAAACCTGTGCACGACACATCCTTTCAATTGAAAGACAGACTAGAGACCATGGAATTAGTACCATTAGCACACCTTGCGACAGGATAGTGTGTGGTTCAGGAGAGATTGGATTACTTGGGGTAGCCATGGCATGGTAGGCACAGCAAGTGCGCAAACTAATTTTATTAATAGCACAGTCCGTCTTCTCTGTCAGAGCAAGGTTAGGTTAAGGTTGGGGTTACACCAGGTGTCTTTGATTATACATATTACTATGCCTATTAGAGGGTTATCAGCAGAAGTTGGGCATATAAGAGAGGAAAAGTATGGCCATCTGTTTCTCATCCAATACCTATAGTATCATCCTGGATCTCCCTTCTTATGCTAGGCCTATATCCTGAGGTCCTTGGTTCTGGGAGGAAGCACAGTTTGCAGCAGAGTTAACAGGGTAATTATTCTTACCTGAGGAGAGCTGCTCCACTTTAGTGTAGTTCAGACCGAGAAGATCGTTAACCCAGGCAGTGATATCATGCCTGCTCATAGTCTCCTGGGTTATTGAGGTAGAATATACGTTGACCGCCATCCCCCAACTGCAAAAGACAGGAAGGCATCTCTCAGTCAGTTATAATTCATTTTCTACAAAACATTACCATCTCAAAATAAGGAAAAATTTGTGTCTCTCTTTTACATAATGGTTAGCCAACATTCTTTACACACAATTGTTGACCAACAGATAAAAACCTGCATATAATTTTCAACTACTGCCATTAAACAGAGAGATGCAGTAGCAAAGAGTAAGCAAGGCAGACGACAATACAAACCATCAAAGGGAAACTCACTGATTTGACAGAAAGCAAGTAAACCTAGGCATATAACCACAGCTACTAGATACTGTACGAAATTAAGCCACACATATCCCATGTTAGGTCTAGTAATATGATAACATCTTAGTAACGCAAATATAAAGAATGTCCAATTTAACAGCAATGGATACACACTATCAACACTAAACATGCAAATACAATCATAACAGGAGAGGGCTCAAACAAATATGAAAAAAGCATTCAGGAGAGTATTGAATTTGAGCGAAGTTTGAGTATAGTTGTACTACAAAATCTACATGTGATGAGACATTGCATGAGGATAAAAAAAAACGTATCTTCATAATGAAGCTGGCTATTGTGAGTGTTAAGAAACATCAATGGAGCAAAGTGAAATGAAAGTAGTGTAAGCTCTCAGTGCAAAAAAAAGCATGAATAGTATAACGTGTGAAACTGTTGATCACCATAGTGATCACAGTAACTTCAAACATGGTCTTTGACGAGTGTAGCCTACATTATGCAAGAACATTGTAAAGTGCAACAAAATAGGCTTTTCACCGCTTTTAGGTATTTGGAATTATTTCATTCTAAATGATGAGGCTGGAGCCCATAATGTCAAAATGTAAGACCCGAGTTGTTATTGCACCATTTCATATTCTCAGATTGGTATCAGAAATAATAAACGGGCCTACTAATGTCTAGTGTTCTATCGCTCCACCATACCAAACACTTAGCTAATAATCTTACATCCCACTGTCACAGATAACAAGGAGGGCTGGCCACTTAGCGGCAGACGGACAATGCATTTCCATTACCGTAACAGCTAACGTTAGGCTACAATCACATCAAGCGCGTAATTTATTCCAATGACCAAATTTGGACTGGAGTTTCGGTTTCGAACTATCCTCTTTCATTGATTGCGCACGGATAAAAAGGACAGCCGTTCTCGTGTCAACAAAGCCGATGTACTGCTAGCTTTGTTAGCCAGTTAGCTCATTGGCTATACTTGACCTAGACATTAGAGTTTATCATTTGAACAGACTGGTTTTAAAACCATGTCATATAATACAAGGAATAACTAACACAGTAAAGGTGCACCTTTTCCCAGAACACACGATTAGGTAGGGTAGGACCAACAAAAATAGTATAGCAGCTACTTGCAATCATTAACGTTATAGTCAAGACAGTGACTGTGTATGTGATAATGAAGCAAGCTAACGGGGTAGTCTCTTTGACAACGGTCTTATTTCCAACTCGCCACATAATTTGTGCCGTTTTATCACAGTAAATGTCACATATTTCGCTCTGGCAGAATTGTTAACTTGCAGAGGCCTCCTCAAAACGATTTACCCATGGTGAAGAAACAGCACGTACATGTTGGATTTGATAATGACAAGTCAACGAGAAGGCAATACATGCACTATTGCACGAGCCGATTCATTGTAACGGAATCGAAATAGCGCTAGACCGTGGCATGGAAAACATTCAATGCTCGTGAAACAAATGTTCTGGGTTTTGCAGCAACCTTGTGCTCAAAGCCTTGCTATGAAACCACGCCAACTGCGGCATTTGCACTGATTTACCTGTAGGCGCGCTCTCCTCGCACTGTATTTTTTCTGTAAGGAATGCAGTTGGATCCGTCCGTTGGGATGATGTCGTTGTTATTCTCTCCATTTGGGGACAGTGCTTGGGTGGGACCAGGCATTGGGTCTCTAAAATATTGAACAGATTATCTGCTCTCTCTCTATGAAAGGACGATGCAATATAAAGTGACGCACCTCGGGCTCGTTCTCTAGTCTGCTTATTCTTCACAAATCTGTCTCTGGTGACGTCACTGCACCCTAACCAATCACGTGACTGATGGGGTTGCGGTGCGCTTCTTGGAAGGCGGACGGCGAATTCCACTAATAGAAATGAAGGGACATTGGGACCCTTTCTCACCCTTTCTCTCAAACGCAAAATGTTTGTTTATTTCGTGCCTCGGAGTTGGCCTACTTGTAGACATTTAAATGCCAGGTCTTTATTATAAAATTATGCATCTATTGTGCTTCTTTGTTTTCTATCTTCTCATTATTTGGGCTAGTGAGAATTCTATTGCTTGTTGGATTTAATTTACATAACAATATTAATGGTTATTATATTGTTGAAATGCAGAAGAATAATAGTGGATCTGTGACCGGGACATATGGGACCAATTCTGAACTGGAACTCTAGTTAATTTTTTATTTTGCATACTGGTAAGCAGTTTCATTAATGTTGCACTGAAAACCAACCCTCTTCCAGTGATGGCTAGTGCTGAGCATTAACCAATTTATTTTTATTATTTTTTTAAACAACTAATTGATTGATGTTGGTTCAATTACTTAAATTCCATTTTGTTCTTTTTTTCCTGTGAGCTCAATGCTTTAGATAACAGGCCAACAGTCTACATAGTTTAGCTCAGAAAATGTGGTAATTAACTACAATGACCATCATCTACTGCACACCTACTTGTCCAGTGTGTTTATTTTATGCCTGCTACATTAAATGGGACAGACACTGAGAAGAGAGAAAAATGCGATGGAGAGGGATAGTGAGCAGTTGCTTCACAAGGTATCTCTCCCTGAAAATACATTATCCAAGTATTTGATAGTTGGTATCCAGCAGTCATAAAAGTATGCTTTATTTACTTTGAAGAACTACTAAAATAGTGTTGTCAGACAGCATAGGCAGTAGCTCTAGAGATGAGATGACTTGCAATAAAATAAAGTCATTGACAAAAACAAATGCAATATGCAGAACTGAAATATTTTATAAAAGTAATGTGAATAAATGATGGTTAATAAGTGATAAGCAGAAATTGGCAGTCACTACCATCATGGGACTTGTATTAATTGTTTTATTCTGTGTTGTTACAGCATTCAACCACATAATGCATAGTGCATTTCATGTAAAAAAAGCAAAATTGAAACCAAAAACCTGATTTTTTTAGTTTGATAATCGAACCAAAACCGACCTCAAAAAAGGACTAATCGCTCCGCACTATGGCTTAAAAGGATTGCCTTCTAAAGTGCTGTACTGCAAACACAAGTAGCAGAACAAAAGCCTTTGTTGTTAGCCATACTATAAGGTCACCACTCACCAACCTTGGTCCTGGAGAGCTACTGAGCGTGTGCTGGCTTCCGTT
Organism: Salvelinus alpinus; assembly: GCF_045679555.1. NCBI lineage: Eukaryota > Metazoa > Chordata > Actinopteri > Salmoniformes > Salmonidae > Salvelinus > Salvelinus alpinus. The sequence continues at coordinate 23,466,620 of NC_092108.1, forward strand.
CCAACCCAGCACTAACTCTGATTCAACTACTGGTAATAAATAGATTAGTTGAAACAGAATACCTGTATATAAGCCAGTTTATCAATTAGCTCAACTGAAACTTGTCATTTTGCTGAGACAGTACCTACCACAACCATATTTTTATATAGATAGAGGGCTGCACTGGCCCACTAACACACCACATGGCAGGCTGTACCCCTCATTTGTCAAGTTGGTGTCCTACTGTAATCTGCCGAGATGGTGATACACTCGTGTCCCCCGGCGACCGGTTCGTTCATAAAACATCCTCCATTCAGGTTGCAAATGCGTCGGTTACTTGGTTTCCTCCTTGATTTGATTTAATGGTGCGCCGGTCTAAAAACAAAACTGGGAAAATATACATACACTCTTAATAAAACCCCTTTTTCCACCACCATGCTAGTGGCTAATGCCACTTCCTGATGTTGCGTACACTGTTCAGCAGGGGTAAACAGACTGCTAGAACCTGATTAGCTGAATGCGGTACACAACATCCGGAAGCAGCATTAACCACTAACATGGTGGTGAAAAGTGTTTTATTAAGACAGAACGCATATTTTCCTCTGTTTTTTTAGGCTGGTGGCCCATTAAATCGACTTGAAGTGGAAACCGACGCCTTTCCAGCCTGGTTTAAGATATACCTTGCTCTAGGGCACAATGGTTGTAGGTTGCACCAGAGATAGTGATGCAGTTGACTGATTACTGTGAATCCCGCAAGATTCTCCCAGTGTCAGACATAAACTATGATTGCAACCCTCAGATTACCAGCCATCCTCTAACTGCCGCCCTGCCAAACCCTCAGGTGTTAGTGCTGGGCTAGAACAAAAGCCTGCATGCCTTGAGTCTCCATGACAGAAACACACTGTTACAGTCATGCAGAATTTATATACCTCAGGGAACAATATACCTTTTTATTTGTATACAGTACCAGTCAAAAGTTTGGACACACACTCATTCAAAGGTTTCTTTATTTTTACTATTTTCTACATTGTAGAATAAAAGTGAAGACATCAAAACTATTAAATAACACATTTGGAATCATGTAGTAACCCAAAAAAGTGTTATTATTTGAGATTCTTCAAAGTAGCCACCCTTTGCCTTGATGACAGCTTTGCACACTCTTGGCATTCTCTCAACCAGCTTCACGAGGTAGTCACCTGGAATGCATTTCAATTAACAGGTGTGCCTTGTTAAAAGTTAAATTTGTGGAATTTCATTCCTTCTTAATGCATTTGAGCCAATCGGCCAATCGGTTGTGACAAGGTAGGGGTGGTATACAGAATATAGCCCTATTTGGTAAAAAGACCAAGTCCATATTATGGCAAGAACAGCTCAAATAAGCAAAGACAAACAGTCAATCATTTCTTTAAGACATGAAGGTCAGTCAACGAGGAACATTTCAAGAACTTTTCAAGTTTATTCTAGTGCAGTCGCAAAAACCATCAAGTGCTATGATGAGACTGCCACAGGAAAGGAAGACCCAGAGTTACCTCTGCTGCAGATAAGTTCATTAAAGTTACCAGCTTCAGAAATTGCAGCCCAAATAAATGCTTCACACAGAGTTCAAGTAACACACATCTCAACATCAACTGTTCAGAGGAGACTGCGTGAATCAGGCCTTCATGGTCAAATTGCTGCAAATAAACCACTACTAAAGGACACCAATAAGAAGAAGAGACTTGCTTGTGCCAAGAAACACAAGCAATGGACATCAGACCAGTGGAAATATGTCCTTTGGTCTGATGAATCCAAATTTGAGATTTTTGGTTCCATCTACCATGTGTTTGTGAGACGCAGAGTAGGTGAACGGATGATCTCCACATGTGTAATTCCCACCGTGAAGCCTGGAGGAGGAGATGTGATGGTGTGGGGTTGCTTTGCTGGTGACACCATGTGATTTACTTAGAATTCAAGGGACACAACCTGCATGGCTACCATAACACCTCCAGGCTGTGTAAGGGCTATTTGACCAAGAAGGATTGTGATGAAGTACTGCATCAGATGACCTGGCCTCCACAGTCACCTGACCTCAACCCAATTGAGATGTTTGGGATGAGTTGGACTGCAGAGTGAAGGAAAAGCAGCCAACAAGTTCTCAGTATATGTGGGAACTCCTTCAAGACTGATGGAAAAGCATTCCATATGAAGCTGGTTGGGAGAATGCCAAGCGTGTGCAAAGCTGTCATCAAGGCAAAGGGTGGCTACTTTGAAGAATCTAAAATATATTTTGATTTGTTTTACACTTTATTGGTTACTACATGATTCCATGTGTGTTATTTCATAGTGTTGATGTCTTCACTATTATTTTAAACTGTAGAAAATAGTACAAATAAAGAAAAACCCTTGAATGAACAAGTGTCTCCAAACTTTTGACTCGTACTGTATATGAATGAAATATAAGCCAGCCTGAGTAGTAATCCTCTGACAGTGCACACACTGTTTATTCTTGGTACAACTAGAACACAGTGTACTCCTCTGTGCACTGACTGAATAAATATTCAGTCAGTGCACATATGCCCTCAAGAAAAGCAGGAATGAAAACATTGCCAAAGACACAACATGAAAACGTTCTGATGATTAAACACATAGTTGTTCTCCATCTCAAATCTACACCGGGCAAATATGGATAATGATGACTGCAGAAATCATAACATAAGGAAAAAATGCCAAGTTGAATATGCCATTTCAGATCTCTTTTGCAGCTGCTTAGGGGCATCAGCTGTCTTGGACACCTAGCTGCCTGGTACTGAATTACTGTATTGATTTGCACTGTACCATTGTGGTGTCATGCTGTTGTTGTGTTAAACCCGAGCAGCAGTCAGTACAGTGCACAAATGAAGAAGTTTCTCTCTGGTGGCTGAGACTTGTCAAAGGACTTCATAGCTGAATATCTTTTTTACAAGCATTATCTTGTTTGATATCCACGTTGTTGTAGAGAGTTTTGGTTACAATTTGCAGTCCCCTTTCTCGCGGGAAGTGGTTCAAATGTGCAAAATGTCACATGCTAAAAAGACACACACAAACCAAAGTGAAAGTGGAGTAGTGAGTGAAACTTCCAAACTAGTAGGTGGCTAGCAGTCAAACCAAACATAGCTAGCATGCTAGCTAGCTAGCTGGCTAATCAATGTATACCGGTAGCTAGCACTAACCACGGTAACGTACACTGCTGGACTAGCAAGCTAGCAATAATTACAAGCCCACTTTGACAGAAACCGGTAGCCAACATATACAGTATTAACCACATTACATCGAGTACAATTCAACAATATACTGAGGTGTACAGCCCGCCATACATGCCCTAAAACATGTTCAATAAGTTTGACAAAAAATTACACATTGCAACCGTAGATTTTTTGACTCACCAGTGAACTCAGATTTCAGGTTATTCGGTGTTCAAAAGCTGCTATTTTCCTGAGTCACCCCACCCTCTTTCCACTCATTGTAGGAGCTGATGACGCCGACAACGTACACATGTTTCATTCGACAAGGAACTAGCGTTGCTGAAGTCGATTGGCTTGATTGTAACATCTGGTGTGATTTCGACCAGTCATAACTTGATGCGTTGCTCATTGAGTACAACTGACACAACTGACAGCTAATGTACGTGGGCATTGAAGTTGCCTCTGCACTCTCCTTTTTAAGTAACATGATAATGTATTCCTGCATTCCTTTTAGTATTACACAATAAGACAATATGCAATGTATACAGAGAAAATGCAGTATGTCATTGAATTTCTTAATTCTTATTTTTTATATATTACATTTTTTATTTTAAATTATCCAACTAGTACTTTTGTACTTCAAATGAAGGGTTTCACCTTCAAGGTTCCTATACCACATTGGATATGATAAGACTTATCTTGTTTCCAAATGTGCAAAATCAAGCTCTAAAACAAACTTAAAATGTATAGTGTGAGGCTAGGAAAACCATATATAGATTTTTCTCATCACAAATCAATCTCCTTGGAGAGAGAAGCTGTGGTCCAGAGCAAAGGCTTTCAGACACATTTAGTAGGAATCTATGATTTGAGGCTTGTAAGGAATTTGGTTTCAGGCCAAAAAGTAAACATTCACCAGAGCTGACTTGGTCAACTAATTTAATATCATATCAAAATATGTCAAACAAAACAAATGAGATATTCCCACAAGTGTGTGCAAGACGTAAGGTCCACAGTTCCTTGGTTGAGATCTTATCTACAAACAGTTTCCATTATATGTGTAGGTTAATAAGCAGACTTGCTAGAGATTTGAGTCAAAGAGCATATTTCAGCATTCAGCATTGACTGTGCTTGACTGCAATAAGTGGTCTGCATACTGAGCACCTTGATTTGTTTGTAAGAAGTTAACAGTTTAGCAGTTCAGATTTCCCCTTAGCATTTCCCTTAGCACACAGCAATTATATAAGGGGCACTAAAAATGTATCTCAGATATTTGACAAGTCATGATGTATCATTATCAAAATTATGTACTCTTGGTGCCAGTTCCTAGGCACAAATTAAGTTCAATAAATCATCTCCATTGAGAATGTTTTTTTGTCGTTTTTAGAATTTGTATTGGACCCAACAACTGGTTGGACCACTGCTTGTAGGAACAGCCTGGTCTCAAGACTAGATGTAACATAGTAAATGTAAATCCGGGACACTCAAATTAGTATGATTTGTTATGTTTGGTATGGTTACACAAGACAGAAGGTTAAGGCAAAAACAAAAATGTTGGGAAATTAGCAACTTTGGAAGTACTTGCTACTTTGCAACTAAACTCAGGACCCTGTCTTTCAAAGATAATTCGTAAAAATCCAAATAACTTCACAGATCTTCATTGTAAAGGGTTTAAACACTGTTTCCCATGCTTGTTCAATGAACCATAAACAATGAATGAACATCCACCTGTGAAACGGTCGTTAAGACACTAACAGCTTACAGACGGTAGGCAATTAAGTTCACAGTTATGAAAACTTAGGACACTAAAGAGGCCTTTCTACTGACTCTGAAAAACACCAAAAGAAAGATGCCCAGGGTCCCTGCTCATCTGCGTGAACGTGCCTTAGGTCTGCTGGAAGGAGGCATGAGCACTGCAGATGTGGCCAGGGCAATAAATTGCAATGTCCGTACTGTGAGATGCCTAAGACAGCGCTACAGGGAGACAGGACGGACAGCTGATCGTCCTCGCAGTGGCAGACCACGTGTAACAACACCTGCACAGGATCGGTACATCCGAACATCACACCTGCGGGGCAGGTACAGGATGGCAACAACAACAGCCCGAGTTACACCAGGAACGCACAATCCCTCCTCAGTGCTTAGACTGTCCGCAATAGGCTGAGAAAGCCTGGACTGAGGGCTTGTAGGCCTGTTGTAAGGCAGGTCCTCACCAGACATCACCGGCAACAACGTTGCCTATGGGCACAAACCCACCGTTGCTGGACCAGACAGGACTGGCAAAAAGTGCTCTTCAGTGATCAGTCGTGGTTTTGTCTCACCAGGGGTGATGGTCGGATATGCGTTTATCGTCGAAGGAATGAGCGTTGACACCGAGGCCTGTATTCTGGAGCGGAATCGATTTGGAGGTGGAGGGTCCGTCATGGTCTGGGGCGTTTTGTCACAGCATCATCGGACTGAGCTTGTTGTCATTGTATGCAATCTCAACGCTGTGCGTTACAGGGACGACATCCTCCTCCCTCACGTGGTACCCTTCCTGCAGGCTCATCCTGACATGACCATCCAGCATGACAATGTCTCCAGCCATACTGCTCATTCTGTGCATCATTTCCTGCAAGACAGGAATGTCAGTGTTCTGCCATGGCCAGCGAAGAGCCCAGATCTCAATCCCATTGAGCACGTCTGGGACCTGTTGGATTGGAGGGTGAGGGCTAGGGCCATTCCCCCCAGAAATGTCCGGAAACTTGCAGATGCTTCGGTGGAAGAGTGGGGTAACATCTCACAGCAAGAACTGGCACATCTGGTGCAGTCCATGAGGAGGAGATGCACTGCAGTACTTAATGCATCTGGTGGCCACACCAGATACTGATTGTTACTTTTGATTTTGACCCCCCCTTTGTTCAGGGACACATTATTCAATTTCTGTTAGTCACATGTCTGTGGAACTTGTTCAGTTTATGTCTCAGTTGTTGAATCTTGTTATGTTCATACAAATATTTACACATGTTAAGTTTGCTGAAAATAAACGCAGTTGACAGTGAGAGAACATTTCTTTTTTTGCTGAGTTTACTTAGCATGTTAGCTAACCCTTTAACCCTTTAACCTAACTCCTAACCCTATAACCTTAAGCCGAACCTAGGCACCTAGCTAACGTTAGCAACAACACATTGGAATTCGTAACATATCATACATTTAGCAAATTCGTAACATTTTGTATAAACTGCAATATGCAAACATACAAGACCACTGATAATCTCCCTCGATCTGGGGCTCCACGCAAGATCTCACCCCGTGGGGTCAAAATGATCACAAGAGCGGTGAGCAAAAATCCCAGAACCACACGGGGGGACCTAGTGAATGACCTGCAGAGAGCTGGGACCAAAGTAACAAAGCCTACCATCAGTAACACACTACGCCGCCAGGGACTCAAATCCTGCAGTGCCAGACGTGTCCCCCTGCTTAAGCCAGTACATGTCCAGGCCCGTCTGAAGTTTGCTAGAGAGCATTTGGATGATCCAAAAGAAGATTGGGAGAATGTCATATGGTCAGATGAAACCAAAATAGAACTTTTTGGTAAAAACTCAACTCGTCGTGTTTGGAGTACAAAGAATGCTGAGTTGCATCCAAAGAACACCATACCTACTGTGAAGCATGGGGGTGGAAACATCATGCTTTGGGGATGTTTTTCTGCAAAGGGACCAGGACGACTGATCCGTGTAAAGGAAAGAATGAATGGGGCCATGTATCGTGAGATTTTGAGTGAAAACCTCCTTCCATCAGCAAGGACATTGAAGATGAAACGTGGCTGGGTCTTTCAGCATGACAATGATCCCAAACACACCGCCCGGGCAATGAAGGAGTGGCTTCGTAAGAAGCATTTCAAGGTCCTGGAGTGGCCTAGCCAGTTTCCAGATCTCAACCCCATAGAAAATCTTTGGAGGGAGTTGAAAGTCCGTGTTGCCCAGCAACAGCCCCAAAACATCACTGCTCTAGAGGAGATCTGCATGGAGGAATGGGCCAATATACCAGCAACAGTGTGTGAAAACCTTGTGAAGACTTACAGAAAACGTTTGACCTCTGTCATTGCCAACAAAGGGTATATAACAAAGTATTAAGATAAACTTTTGTTATTGACCAAATACTTATTTTCCACCATAATTTGCAAATAAATTCATTAAAAATCCTACAATGTGATTTTCTGGATTTTTGTTTCTCATGTTGTCTGTCATAGTTGAAGTGTACCTATGATGAAAATTACAGGCCTCTCTCATCTTTTTAAGTGGAAGAACTTGCACAATTGGTGGCTGACTAAATACTTTTTTGCCCCACTGTATCAGCTGATGTAAGAAGGGCTATATAAATACATTTGATTTGATTTGATATGAAACGTAACACATCATACCAATTGAAGTCCATTTCCCCCTCGTAACTTAGCCTACTGTTCTGACTTGGTGGTGCACCTGTAGTCTATAGCCTGTTCTAGAGAAATGTCATCATCGAATATTATAAGAGCTTGCATTGTCTTCTTATATGCCCCCTTTATTTATCCTACAGGCCTGACTTGGTATTCAGGCAGAATACTGTAAGAATAGCCCATGTTCCCATGTTCTGAAATCAGATTTACCAAATTTCTATCAGCATGTTAAATGTGCAACCAGAGGGAAAAAAACTCTAGACCACCTTTACTCCACACAGAGATATGTGTACAAAACTCTCCCTCGCCCTCCATTTGGCAAATCTGACCATAATTATATCCTCCCAATTCCTGTTTACAAGCAAAAATTAAAGCATGAAGCAACAGTGACTCGGTCAATAAAAAAGGGGTCAGATGAAGCAGATGCTAAGCTACAGGACTGATTTGCTTGCACAGAGTGGAATATGTTCCGGGATTCTTCCGATGGCATTGAGGAGTACACCACATCAGTCACTGGCTTCATCAGTAAGTGCATCGATGACATCGCCCCCAAAGTGAACGTACATACATACCCCAACAAGAAGCCATGGATTACAGGCCATATCTACACTGAGCTAAAGGCTAGAGCTGCCGCTTTCAAGGAGCGGGACTCTAACCCAGAAGCTTATAAATAATCCCGCTATGTCCTCCGACAAATCATCAAACAGGCAAAGCATCAATACAGGACTAAGATCGAATCGTACTACACCGGCTTTGACGCTCGTTGGATGTGGCAGGGCTTGCAAACCATCACAGACTACAAAGGGAAGCACAGCGGAGAGCTGCCCAGTGACACGAGCATACCAGACGAGCTAAACTACTTCTATGCTCGCATCGAGGCAAATAACACTGAAACATGCATGAGAGCACCAGCTGTTCCGGAGAGCTGTGTGATCACGCTCTCCACAGTCGATGTGAGTAAGACCCTAAACAGGTCAACATTCACAAGAACGCAGGGCCAGACAGATTACCAGGACGTGTACTGCGAGCATGCGCTGACCAACTGGCAACTGTCTTTCTTTACTGACATTTTCAACCTCTCCCTGTCCAAGTCTGTAATATTAACATGTTTTAAGCAGACCAACATAGTCCCTGTGCCCAAGAACACTAAGGTAACCTGCCTAAATGACTACCGAACCGTAGCACTCACGTCTGTAGCCATGAAGTGCTTTGAAAGGCTGGTCATAGCTCACATCAACACCATTATCCCAGAAACATTAGACCCACTCCAATTTGCAGATCCACAGATGATGCAATCTCTATTGCACTCCACACTGCCCTTTCCCACCTGGACAAAAGGAACACATATGTGAGGATGCTATTCATTACAGCTCAGCGTTCAACACCATAGTGCCCTCAAAGCTCATCAATAAGCTAAGGACCCTGTGACTTAACACCTCCCTCTGCAACTGGATCCTGGACTGCCTGATGGGCCATACCTAGGAGCTAAGGGCAGGTAACAACACATCCGCCACGCTGATCCTCAACACAGGGGCCCCTCCGGGGTGTGTGCTCAGTCCCCTCCTGTACTCCCTGTTCACTCATGACTGCATGGCCAGGCACGACTCCAACACCATCATTAAGTTTGCCAATGATGCAACAGTGGTAGGCCTGATCACCTACAGCGACGAGACAGCCTATACGGAGGAGGTCAGAGACCTGGCTGTGTGGGGCCAGGACAACAGCCTCTCCCTCAACCTGATCAAGACAAAGGAGATTATTGTGGACTACAAGAAAAGGAGGACCGAGCACGCCCCCATTCTCATCGACAGGGCTGTAGTGGAGCAGGTTGAGAGCTTCGAGTTCCTTGGTGTCCACATCACCAACAAACTAACATGGTCCCAGCACACCAAGACAGTCGTGAAGAGGGCACGACACAACCTATTCCCCCTCAGGAGACTGAAAAGATTTGGCATGGGTCCTCAGATCCTCAAAAGGTTCTACAGCTGCACCATCGAAGGCATCCTGACGGGTTGCATCACTGCCTTGTATGGCAACTGCTCGGCCTCCAACCGCAAGGCACTACAGAGGGTAGTGCGTACGGCCCAGTTCATCACTGAGGTCTATCTTCCTGCTATCCAGGACCTCTATACCCGGCGGTGTCAGAGGAAGGCCCTAAAAATAGTCAAAGACCCCAGTCACCGTAGTCATAGACTGCTCTCTCTGCTACTGCACGGCAAGCAGTGCCGGAGCACCAAGTCTAGGTCCAAGAGGCTTCTAAACAGCTTCTATCCCCAAGCCATAAGACTCATGTACATCTAATCGAATTGCTACCCAGACTACTTGCATTGCCCCCCCCCCCCCCCCCCCCCCCCCTCTTTTACGCCGCAGCTACTCTCTGTTATTATCTATGCATAGTCACTTTAATAACTCTACCTACATGTACATATTACCTCAACTACCTGGACTAACCGGTGCCCCCGCACATTGACTCTGTACCGGTACCCCCTGTATATAGTCTCGCTATTGTTATTTCACTGCTGCTCTTTAATTACCAGTTCCTTTTATTTCTTATTCTTATTCATATTTTTTAAACTGCATTGTTGGTTAACGGCTTGTAAATAAGCATTTCACTGTAAGGTCTACTGTTATATTCGGCGCATGTGACTAATAACATTTGATTTGATTTGAATTCTGTCGCTGTACATTTCAAAAGTGCTGAACGTATAGTTATTGACTATGTTCGTCCTAGCTCGCTCATTAATAATGTCTTAATGGAAATTACAGATTACCTCTTATTTGCCCCTTATGCCATAGTTTTTACATCTCAATTGTCAGTAGAAACCACATTTGTTTAAGCAAGTCAGCCATATCAGCTATGTTTTTTAAAGGCAGTAAATTAGACTGAATTAACTGTTTCGCTGCCAGACAAGGCTCCGCTGATAGTCAAGTGAAGAAGTGGTAAGGATTAATTCAAAGGTGCTGAAAAGAAAGCTCTGCTGTTGGGGCAGCTTTATGTAGGCCCTAACAGTTTGTGGGTATCATTTGTCACCATTATAGTGCAATTAATGTATTGTTCAGTGTTGTGTTGTGTAATGGCTTAGCTGGCATGCATCTAAAAAAAATTGGGGGAGTTTGCCCCACCAAGATTTACATGCTAAAATTGCTACTGGTTAGGGTAAGGGTTAAGGTTAGGGTTAGGATTTAGGGTAGGTACGTCCCAAGGATTGTAGATAACACTAACATGACCTCCGATATAAACAGAGAGGAAGAGGAAGAGAGGCCCAACTCTGGGTAAAATCTGTCTCCCTCCAGCAGGTGACTCGTTGTTTCGGCCAAGCAAGGAGTATGTATGGCTTATTTGCTACATTATATTTATTTGATTGAATAGAAGTTTCGTAATGCTTAAATTGTTGCTAGTGTACTAATATAAGTAGGACACGTGATGTCCCGGAAAGTTTGATTAACATCCCTTTATGTGGGAGTTGTCTAGAGATGGCTATGCATATTCATGGTATGAGGCTAGTAGCATAGCATCTCTCCATTGAATACAGGCGGTTGATGTCAACTACTCTCATTGAATATTCAAAAAAGGGAGGTGAGACATGCATCTTGTCAGTATGTCCATAATCTTCAATAGAAAGTGTTTTTTTCTCAAAGTCTCCGGGATGTCACGTGTCCTACTTATATCAGTACACGCATAACAACCTAAGCATTAGAAAAAGTATATTCAAGCAAATAAGCCATTACATTTTTTTTAACCAAATTTGACACCCTCATTGACCTCCATACATAATCTCCTCACTTGGTGAGCTAACCCTAACCCTTTTTATAACCTTAACCTAATTCTCCTAACTTGCTAGGTAAGTAAGTACTTCTAACCTGCTACAAAAAGTCAAATCTGACTAAACCTGTATCCCATCTTGTTAAAACCCTGTTGGTCTCTCGTGGCAGACAATATTTGGTTCTGGGGGCTGAGATACTTGTTAAAAAAAATGTTTGTCCCTCTTTGGGTCTTGTCATTAAACCCACGTAACGGAGAGGCGTGGTTGACATATCATGCCCTGACCATAGAGAGCACTTGTTTCTCTATGGTGTAGTAGGTCAGGGTGTGACTAGGGGGTATTCTAGTATAATATTGTTGTGTTCTAGTCTATGTTGGTGTTTTGTATGATTCCCAATTAGAGGCAGCTGGTAATCGTTGTAGCTATTTTTCCCACCTGTGTTTGTGGGATATTGTTTTGTGTTTGTGCATGTGCACCACGTAGTCACGTTTAGTTGTTCGTGTATTAATATGTTTTGTTTAAGTTTCTCTTTTTGAATTAAATATGTGGAACTCAACATCCGCTGCGCCTTGGTCCCGTTCTTACGACAGCCGTGACATGACAAGATGGCAGGTACGTCCCCGAATGGTTGTCGGACTTGGGGATGGAGTCAGAGGAACCCATAGAGGTCGGTAAGAAGGCAGGCAGGAAATAATTTAAAAAGACTATGGTCCATATTAAGAATAAATATGGAGTCCTGCAGAAAGAAATTTAACATGACAAGAGTGAGAATGAATTAACTATGGTGGCAGGTGCAGTGAAGACCGCCAAGTTCGAGCCTCGTCCTTATGGTGATAAAGATGTTTTTTGCCCAGTGCGAGTGAGATTTTTGGAGAATATGGATCCTTGCCTTCTGGCTGATCCATATGTGGTGTCAGGTTGGGTGGAGAAGAGTTTGGGCAATGTTGGGTCAGTGAAAGTGACTCGAAGTTGAATCATGTGGAATTTTTGCATTTCTGCCATCCAGAGGGAGCAAAACATTTGGGATTTTCTACACAATGCTTCTTATAAAAAAGAAGTGACGCAGTCAGTCTCTCCTCAACTCTTAGCCAAGACAGACTGGCATGCATCATATTTATATCAGCCCTCTGATTACAATGAAGAGCAAGACATGCTGCTCTGTTTGGGCCAGCTGCAGCTTAACTAGGACCGACCTCTCCCCATCTTTACAACCATTGAATCTATATGTTTGACCATGACAGTTTACAATCTAAGGTAACACCAAGTAATTAAGTCTCTTCAACTTGTTCAACAGCCACACCATTCATTACCAGATTCAGCTGAGGTCTAGAACTTAGGGAATGATTTGTACCAAATACAATTATCTTAGTTTTAGAGATGTTCAGGACCAGTTTATTACTGGCCACCCATTCCAAAACAGACTGCAACTCTTTGTTAAGGGTTTTGGCGACTTTATTAGTTGTGGTTGCTGATGCGTATTTGGTTAAATCATCAGCATACATGGACACACGTGCTTTGTTCAATGCCAGTGGCAGGTCATTGGTAAAAATAGAAAAGAGTAGAGGGCCTAGAGAGCTGCCCTGCGGTACTCCACACTTTACATGTTTGACATTAGAGAAGCTTCCATTAAAGAAAACCCGTTGAATTCTATTAGATAGATAGCTCTGAATCCACAATATGGCAGAAGTTGAAAAGCCATAACACATAAATTGTTTTCAACAACAGGTTATGGTCAATAATATCAAAGGGTGCACTGAAATCTAACAGTACACCTCCCATAATCTTCTTATTATCAATTTATTTCAACCAATTATCAGTCATTTGTGACAGTGCTGTACATGTTGAGTGCCCTTCTCTATAAGCATGCTGAAAGTCTGTTGTTAATTTGTTTACAGAGAAAGAAAAATAAATCCAACAGTTTGCTAAGAGCTGGTAGTAAGCTTATAGGTCTGCTGTTAAAACCAGTAAAGGCCTCTTTACCACTCTTGGGTAGGAATTACGTTGGCTCCCTCCAGGCATGAGAACAAAGACTTTCCTCTAGGCTCAGATTAAAGATATGACTGATAGGAGTGGCTATAGAGTCAGCTACCATCCTCAGTAGATTTCCATCTAAATTGTCAATGCCAGGAGGTTTGTCATTATTGTTCGATAACAATAATTTTTCCACCTATCCCACACTAACTTTACAAAAGTCAAACTTGCAATGCTTTTCTTTCTTATTTGTTTTTCTATGCATGAATACGAAGGCTCACTGTTCATTGTTGGAATTTCCTGCCTAAGTTTGCCCACTTGAAGTAATCATTAAAATAATTGGCAACATCAAATGGTTTTGTGATGAATAAGCCATCTGATTCGATGAAAGATGGAGTTGAATTAGTCTTTCTGATCATAATTTAATTGAAATACTCAACATTTTCCCCAGCATTCCTTATATCATTGATCTTGGCTTCATAATACAGTTTCTTGTTCTTTTTGTTGAGTTTAGTCACATAATTTCTCGATTTGCAGTAAGTAAGCCAGTCAGATGTGCAGCCAGACTTATTAGCCACTCTTCTTACCCCATCTCTTTCCACCATACCGTTTTTTAATTCCTCATCAATCCATGGAGCCTTAACAGTTCTAACAGTCAGTTTCTTAATAGGTGCATGTTTATCAATAATTGGAAGAAGCAAATTCATCAAGTGCAGCGTCTGGATGCTCCTTATTAATCACATTAGACCAACAAATATTTTTAACATCATCCATGTAAGAGTCACAGCAAAATTGACTGGGGACAAGAACTGTGACATGTTTTTCTCTCCTGAGCAGGGCGCCTCTGTTGAAAGGAGTGATAACTGGACTGGCATTAAGTGTTGAGGAGGGTTTGTTGAAGATGAAGTTGAAGATTCCCGGTGTCTGTGATGACCACCGTTTGGTGCGACACAGACCCGGTGGAGAGTGTGGTGAAACAGAGAAGACACTGCCTGTACTACTGAAGTTTGATGCAGAGTTTTTACCAGATAAAGTCAAGGTAGGATGTGCGAGTTATCCCGTGAGAGATTTTGTCCCAAACCCATTACGGTGTTTTAGATGTCAAGCTTATGGTGTTGGCAACAGTCTGTAGGAGGGAAATTTCTAGATGTGAGAAGTGTGCAGGAGGACATGAGGCAAAGGAATTTGTAGTAACGGTGGAAAAAGTTGTGTGTAAACTGTAGGGTTACGCATGGTGTTGGAGATCAGAGGTGTCTGGTGAGACAAAGACATGTTGAGGTTACTAGGATCAAAGTAGTGCAGAAGGTGTCGTATGCTGAGGCAGTGATGAGAGTAGTAGAGGAAAATGGGTCCAGGGTGAGAGATCCTAAGAGGATCCCCTGTGAGTAGGCAGAGGTCAATAGAGAGTGATAGGAATAAAATATGCTTCAGTAAGATTGGTATTTTTGGCGTTCATGGCCATGGTTGTCAACTGTACAGCAGGAATGGAACATAAATCACAGAGGATAGATGTTGTGATGGCCGCTGCGGAGAAGTACTTGGGTGTATGAGATTTTACTGCAGAAGAGTTACAAGGTGTTTTGAACGATAGTGTCCTGTCCTCCCAGGCTGTTGGCCTGATGTAGGATCAGATAGAGCCAAAGTAGTGGAATAGTGATGAGGTTTTAATGGGTGTAGGGTTAGTTGGTAGGGCAACTTTTTCACAAAGTGTAATGAATTCATTCTCCAGAATATTAGGCTGATATACAGCCAAGAAAGCAGGCGGAGTGATGCACCTATAACATTTGTTTGCGGACAGCCATAATACCAAAGAAGAAGATACTTGTTGAACAGCAGGGGGCACTCAAGTCCTACCTAGAGGGAGGAAGACAGAACAATAGAGTGGCATGTCAAGCAATAGCAGGAGAGCAGAAACAGAGGACAGAGCAGGCAAAGCAATGAAACGATGGTGTCAGTTTCATAAATAAGTTAGGAGCAAGAAAGCATGAAATGTCATTAGCATTTAAGATTACCTTGGCTGAAATGCTTCGGCAAAGGCCTTTTCTTTGGCCCAAGGGGTTATTTGACATACTTTCAAACGTTCAGTACCCAGCTGCTGCGTGCAATTTTTCTACTGATATAAATTCTTAGGGAATCATGTCAACTTGAAGGCTACTTCTGAATTCGACAGAGACCCTATCTTACTGACAGTAGCCAAGGGATACACCTACAGTTTGTGTGAGGTTATACACAAGTAGTGATCTTATCTAGCAATGGTTGTCTGCTCTTTTGTTCTAACTGGGAGGGTGTGTGATGAATTAAATGCAGTGAGCTGGGAGCATTGAACTAGTGACAGATAATAAATTGTGGGGCAGTAAAGCAAACCTATTGGAATTCATAGTGCTATCCTGGAATCCAAACGGATTTTCTCAGTTTCATCATTGTTTCAAACAGATATCAGTTTGGATTCCAGGCTATGCAGGTGCCTTTTATAAGTGATGGATAAAAAGAAGAGAAAGAGCTCATAGGCAACAACATTATCATGTTGTGTCAATTCTTTATTATGCATCATCACCACCATGCAAAATCACTTATACGAACTAGCTTGAAAATCATACTAGATATATTTCACACATTTATTGGCTTGCACCACATATTTTAAAGTAACTGGGTATCATTTGCACACAATGAGCTTGGTTACCAAGTGTGTGACTGTGAGTGTCTTTAAGTGTATGTTGCTGAGAGATTTGTGTGTGAGTGAGTATAAGAACGCTAATAATTTGTCTGAACATTTAAATGACAATGCAACTTCAAAATCTATGGTAAAACAGAGGATATTGATTCTAAAACATGGTAAACAAACAATGTCCTCTGTTCTTGCAAGTGTAAACCTTAGAATCTGGAGTGTTATGAACAATGTTGTCCGCTATACAGTGAGGGAAAAAAGTATTTGATCCCCTGCTGATTTTGTATGTTTGCCCACTGACAAGGAAATTATGAGTCTATCATTTTAATGATAGGTTTATTTGAACAGAGACAGAATGACAACAAAAAAATCCAGAAAAACGCATGTCAAAAATTTTATAAATTGATTTGCATTTTAATGAGGGAAATAAGTATTTCACCCCCTCTCAATCAGAAAGATTTCTGGCTCCCATGTGTCTTTTTATACAGGTAACGGGCTGAGATTAGGAGCACACTCTTAAAGGGAGTGCTCCTAATCTCAGTTTGTTACCTGTATAAAAGACACCTGTCCACAGAAGCAATCAATCAATCAGATTCCAAACTCTCCACCATGGCTAAGACCAAAGAGCTCTCCAAGGATGTCAGGGACAAGATTGTAGACCTACACAAGGCTGGAATGGGCTACAAGACCATCGCCAAGCAGCTTGGTGAGAAGGTGACAACAGTTGGTGCGATTATTCGCAAATGGAAGAAACACAAAAGAACTGTCAATCTCCCTTGGCCTGGGGGTCCATGCAAGATCTCACCTCGTGGATTTGCAATGATCATGAGAACGGTGAGGAATCAGCCCAGAACTACACGGGAGGATCTTGTCAATGATCTCAAGGCAGCTGGGACCATAGTCACCAAGAAAACAATTGGTAACACACTACGCCGTGAAGGACTGAAATCCTGCAGCGCCCGCAAGGTCCTCCTGCTCAAGAAAGCACATATACATGCCCGTCTGACGTTTGCCAATGAACATCTGAATGATTCAGAGAACAACTGGGTGAAAGTGTTGTGGTCAGATGAGACCAAAATGGAGCTCTTTGGCATCAACTCAACTCACCGTGTTTGGAGGAGGAGGAATGCTGCCTATGACCCCAAGAACACCATCCCCACCGTCAAACATGGAGGTGGAAACATTATGCTTTGGGGGTGTTTTTCTGCTAAGGGGACAGGATAATTTCACTGCATCGAAGGGACGATGGACGGGGCCATGTACCGTCAAATCTTGGGTGAGAACCTCCTTCCCTCATCCAGGGCATTGAAAATGGGTCGTGGATGGGTATTCCAGCATGTCAATGACCCAAAACATACGGAGTGGCTCAAGAAGAAGCACATTAAGGTCCTGGAGTGGCCTAGCCAGTCTCCAGACCTTAATCCCATAGAAAATCTGTGGAGGGAGCTGAAGGTTCGAGTTGCCAAACGTCAGCCTCGAAACCTTAATGACTTGGAGAAGATCTGCAAAGAGGAGTGGGACAAAATCCCTCCTGAGATGTGTGCAAACCTGGTGGCCAACTACAAGAAACGTCTGACCTCTGTGATTGCCAACAAGGGTTTTGCCACCAAGTACTAAGTCATGTTTTGCAGAGGGGTCAAATACTTATTTCCCTCATTAAAATGCAAATCAATTTATAACATTTTTGACATGCGTTTTTTTGTTGTTGTTGTTGTTATTCTGTCTCTCACTGTTCAAATAAACCTACCATTAAAATTAGAGACTAATCATTTCTTTGTCAGTGGGCAAACGTACAAAATCAGCATGGGATCAAATACTTTTTTCCCTCACTGTATGTACTGTACTGTCCATTCTATGTACTGTCTACGTACTGTACTCCCTACTCCAATTTAATTTATGTCGTCACATCTTCAAATCTCAAGCAGCTATTAATAAAATAAACTCAACTATAACTCTTAATCAATGTATAGCTATTAGTTAACAAAATCCTTCAGTAGACAATATCACTTTCCAGCATTAGATGTATCATAGGTTCAGCTTCTTTGTCTTTTACTGTCTCATTCTCTTAGTATCGCCTAACGGCTTAATACTCCAGGAGGAATTAAATAAAATTTGCAATGTGGCAAACACAACATGCAGAAGAAGGCAAATAACATTGTTCCTCTGCTGCAAAGTTGTATTACGTAATACAGTACTATTAACTACTAGGCAATACTTGTGGGTGAAATAAACAAAGTGATTTTGACAGT
The DNA here is from genome assembly GCF_045679555.1 of Salvelinus alpinus. NCBI lineage: Eukaryota > Metazoa > Chordata > Actinopteri > Salmoniformes > Salmonidae > Salvelinus > Salvelinus alpinus. The sequence continues at coordinate 23,484,859 of NC_092108.1, forward strand.
GAATGTAAATTTATCAGTGGCTGGAACAATGTTAGCTACAGTACATGCTGCATTGATGGTCTGACTGTACCCCATCCAAAGGTGAGCTAGGCTAACCAGCTAAGGCAAATAAAATAAACTATCTGACAAGCCACTCTTTCAATAGGTCAATCAAAAAGCTAAACGGTCAAACAACAAATACAAAAGCGATACAACACCAGTATCATTCGACTGATGGGCCAACCAGGTCATAGCGTCAGACATACTGTAGCTACCCTCTGGGTTATAGACAGTTGTGCCTCAGTTTACACATATACCAAGTTTACTATTTGGTTTAAAAAGCAATCTCACCAGCAATACAAATACAGCAGGAGTGTCAAACATACGGCCCGCAGGTCGGAGGGTGTCCAATCAGGCCCGTGGGTGGTTTGAGTAAAAATATACTTTAAAATGAAAAAAAGGACTAAAATCTAAGCAAAACTGTGTAGAAATGATATTGGACCTATACTCATACAGTTTCTTGACAGTCCAGCTTGCTAATAAACACTAAACAGTCAGAGAGCATAGAAAATTCCGAAAATTATGGATAGAGGACAATTTTTTGCAAATTTAGACATCAAGGAAATATTTTAAACAATTCAGTGCGACCCTCGTTGAAGACCGAATGTGGCTCCAGGGAAAAATGAACTACAGCATATACTTGCACAATTCTTCAACGACTCATACCCAAAAATAATATGATTAAAAATCAAATAATTCTCAACAAAGTTATTTGATTTTATGGCACCGGTGGTATAATAGACAGCTGTTTTGTTTAATAATCCCTCCATATCGGTTCACAGTATTCACTTAAAAATGCTGTTGGTTTAAAAAATAGATTTTTACATAATATAACTATGTATTCTATTGTTGGATTTAGCAGTGTCATAACTTTGATCCTTCCTCCTTGTCACTTCTTTTTTAGCTCGTCTTGCATGCATGTGGACCATCATCTCTTCACAGCCTTCTCTATATGCCTTCTCTTCTCATCCATCTTCCAGTGTTTTTCTACTTTTGTGGCTTTTCATATTGCTTACCTATTGAGAGGACAGGGAGTTAAATACTCTGCCCATTTGTACTGGAATATAGCGTAGTGAGAAAAAATACATTCCAGGCAGTGAATCAAATAGACACAGAAGAGGAATAGTTATTATTTTTGCGCAGTGAACATCAAATGGTAAGAACATGTCAAATAAATGAATTAGTCTTCTTACCAGGAGACTTGTTAAACAAGGTCATTGCTGCAAAGTCACCTGTACCGCACCAAGAAAACAACCAAAATTAAGAGAGAATAATTCAAGGAATTTGTAAGGAATGTGTTTTGAAATGCACTTATTTTCCATAATAATAACTCAAACCATAGGTCACCATATGGGTTTTCTCTTGCTCCCGTCTGTGTTTTAGTAGTTCCCCCATCTTCAGCTCATCCTCCAGCACCTGAACCAAGTCGTTCTCATAGCACTCCTCCTCAACTCCACCAGGGTTCCTGCCACCAACACTATGGAGGTAAATCCAACATTACCATACTGCAATCTTCTGTATATGATTTTGAGCTTTTATAGAGATTCATACAGCATATCTACACACTGTGCATACTTCATACCATTACCGTGGTTTAGTGGTCATCTGTGCTGGAAGATCGGAAGTGGGAGAGGAGAACAGTTCATCTGTCTGAGAGTCCATGTTGCTCTCTGATTGACTTCCAGCCTCTGGAGAAGACAAAACACACACAGCTTGAAAATGCTCAGAGGATATGAAAGGTATATTTTCATAAGTCAGAGACACAGTGAGACTATAGTATCACCTGAATTGAGCTCTTTAACCAATGAAGACATGGTGTTGGTGATGGAGTCAGCAGCAACAAGGAGGTCATTTCTCAAGTTCCTCCTGGGGCCTGGAGATAGAACAGAGGCTGGTACATAAGCCTACACACACTGGCATTCCAGAACCTGAGGAGGCTACTGCACTCCTAACTGTAAAGGTGTGTGAGTGTGTGTATTACCCTGAGCGAAGGCCTCCTGCACGTCCCCTCCCACACCCATGAGTGAGTCCTGAGGGGTGTGAGTGGGTGTGGTGCCGGCAGACTCTGACTGGCTTGGCATGGGGATGGACCGACTGACTGTGTGGCTGGGAGACAAGCGGGGGGAGCCAGGTCCCTGAGTCTGAAACAGGAAACAGGAAGCATGGGTTTAGTGTGACTCTAGGTGTCACTTCCTGTCACTGTGTCAGTAGTAGCAGTAGTACACCAGTGCAGTAACAACCAGTGATCATCCACATTGATCTATCTAATGTTTGTGGAGCTATTTCTACACTGAATGACTCAGTTATTAGGACTCTCATTAGCTACAGCAGCTACTCTTCCTGGGGTACACATACATGACGAGGTACAGAACAGTAATAGACAAGAACAACATAAGATATTACATTAAATATAAAATAGGGGCCTCCCGAGTGGTGCAGCGGTCTAAGGCACTACATCACAGTGTTGTGAGTCCTATAGGGCGGCGCACAATTGGCCCAGTGTCGAGCAGTGTTAGAGGAGGGTTTGGCCGGGGGGGCTTTACTTGGCTCATCGTACTCTAGCGACTCCTTGTGGCAGGCCGGGCTACTGCGAGCTGACCTCGGTCATCGGTTGAACGGTGTTTCCTCCAACACATTGGTGCAGCTGGCTTCTGGGTTAAGCGAGCGGGTGTTAAGAAGTGCGGCTTGGCGGGTCATGTTTTGGAGGACGCATGACTCGACCTTCACCTCAGTTAAATTAGATCTATAGAAAGAGGAGAGGCGCTGTGGTACAATATGTTTTGTATCTGTTTTATAAAGATAAACATCTGGTGGCAGAGCATTATACAATGACATGGCTCTATACAAAACTAAATCTGTTTTTGGTTTGGGTACCGTGAAGAAACCCATAGTGGCATGTCTGGTGAGGTATGTATGTCTGTTCAAAGTGTATGCAAATAGATTATTTAAGTGATTAGCCATTTTCAACACACAAATGATTCTTAATAAGACTAGAAGAGAAGTCGTCAATTTCTCCTCAACCATGAGACTATCATGCATGTTGTTGATGTTAGCTCAGTTTGTGAAGTTAAGGGTAAGGCTTGTTGCTTTGTTTTGAACCAGCTGCAGCTTTGCTAGGTCTTTCTTTGCTGCACCTGACCATACGGACAGTAATCAAGATCGGACAAGATAAGATCAAAGCCTGAACAACTAGTACAGTTGATTTTTGTGTCAAACCCAAAACAAAACAAACCCAAAACAGACATACCTCTACCATCTTCACAATAACTTTGTCAATATGACTTGACCCTGATAACTGACCATCCAATGTTACTCCTAGGAGTTCAGCTGCTTTGAACCAAATACAATGCTTTTGGTTTAAGATGTATGTAAGACCAGTTTATTGTTAATTACCCATTCTGACACTGACTATAACTCCTAAGAGTCTCATTGAGCTCACTGGCTGTAGGTGCTGATGTGTAGAGTGTGTAATCATCAGCATATATAGTAATTTTGGCTTCTTGTAAGTCAAGTGGCAAATCATTTGTAAAAAATAGAGTAGGGTAACGCCCCAAGGCAACTGCCCTGAGGGATACCACACTGTACATATCTGATGTTCGAGAAGCTTCCATTGAAGAATACCCTCGGAGTTCTGTTGGATAAGTAACTCTCCAACCATGTGATGACAGGTGATGTAAAGCCATAACAAGTGAACTTTTTCAATAACAAATTATGATCAATAACATCAAAGGCTGCACTGAAATCTTACACTACAGCTCCAACTATAATCTTACTATCAGAGTCAGTACAGTACAAGTTGAGTGCACTTCCTTATATGCATACTGAAAGTCAGTAGTTAACTTAAAAAAAAAAAATAGCACTGTATTTGTTCAAACACAATTCTCTCCATCAGTTTACTAAGAACAGGCAGCAAACTGACTGGGCGGCTGTAAGAGACAGCAAAGGGTGCTTTACTATTTTTAGGCAGTGGAATTACTTTAGCTTCCTTCCACGCCTGTGGACACACACTCCTTTAGGCTTTGGCGAAAGGGGTGGTAATACAGTCTGCAACCATTCTCAATATTTTCCCATTTAGGTTATTTATACCTGGTGGCTTATCATTATTGATGGATAACAACTGTTTTTCCACCTCTTTCACACAACATTGTCAAAATCCAAAACAGCAATCATTCTCTTTCATTATTAGATCTTCAATACACAAATATGATGGTTCACTGTTCAATATTGTCATTTCACTTCTCAGTTTGTCCACTTCACCGGTGAAATAGTAATTGAAATGATTGTCTATATCAAAAGGTTTTGTGATAAATGACCCATCAACTTCAATGAACGATTATTTGGGTTTTCTGCCCATAATGTCATTATTTTTATCATTTATTTTGTTTTGGTAAAATATACAGTACCAGTCAAAAGTTTGAACACACCTACTAATTTAAGTGTTTTTCAATTTTTTTTACTAATTTCTACATTGTAGAATGATAGTGAATAAATAAAAACTATGAAATTACACATATAGACTCATGTAGTAACCCAAAACATTTCAAACAAATTATATTTTAGATTCTTCAAAGTAGCCACCCTTTGCCTTGATGACAGCTTTGCACACTCTTGACATTCTCTCAACCAGCTTCACCTGGATTGCTGGAATGGGATGGCATATTGCTTCAGAATGCTGTGGTAGCCATGCTGGTTAAATGTGCCTTGAAATCTAAATAAATTCTATACAATCTCACCAGCAAAGCACCCCAACACCATCACACCTCCTGCTCCATGCTTTACGGTGGGAACCACACATGCGGAGATCATCCATTCACCTACTCTGCGTCTCACAAAGACACGGCGGTTGGAACCAAAAATCTCAAATTTGGACTCATCAGACCAAAAGGACAGATTTCCACCGGTCTAATGTCCATTGCTTGTGTTTCTTGGCCCAAGCAAGTCTCTTTTTCTTATTGTTGTCCTTTAGTAGTGGTTTCTTTGCAGCAATTCAAACATGAAGGCCTGATTCACGCAGTCTCCTCTGAAAAGTTGATGTTGAGATGTGTCTATTACTTGAACTCTGTGAAGCATTTATTTGGCCTACAATTTCTGAGGCTGGTAACTCTAATGAACTTATCCTCTGCAGCAGAGGTAACTCTGGTTCTTCCTTTCCTGTGGCAGTCCTCATGAGAGCCAGTTTCATCATAGGTTTTTGCGACTGCACTTTCAAAGTTCTTGAAATGTTCGGCATTGACTGACCTTCATGTCTTAAAGTAATGACTGACTGTCGTTTCCCTTTGCTTATTTGAGCTGTTCTTGTGGCCTTGGTCTTTTACAAAATAGGGCTATCTTCTGTATACCACCCCTACCTTGTCACAACACAACTGATTGGCTCAAACACATTAAGAAGGAAATTCCACAAATTAACTTTTAACAAGGCACACTTGTTAATTGAAATGCATTCCAGGTGACTACCTCATGAAGACTACCTACGGAAACACTGTACACCTGGCGACAGTACATGTCAGCATGCATTGCACCCAGCCCATCACAGGCACTAGTACGTGACAAGAACATCCCTGCTGGCCAAACCCTCCCCTAACCCAGACGATGCTGAGCCAATTGTGCGCCGCCCCATGGGTCTCCCGGTCACGACCGGCTGCGACAGAGCCTGGACTCGAACCAGGATCTCTAGTGGCACAGCTAGCACTGCGATGCAGTGCCTTAGACCACTGCACCACTCGGGATGTCCATGTCCAAGCTTTTGACTGGTACTGTATATAGAGTTGAAGTCGGAAATGTACATATCCTTAGGTTGGAGTCATTTCAAATTTCTTGTTAACAAACTATAGTTTTGGCAAGTCGGTTAGGACACCTACTGTGTGCATGACACAAGTCATTTTTCAAACAATTGTTTACTTCCAGATTATTTCACTTATAATTCACTGTATCACAATTCCAGTCGGTCAGAAGTTTACATACACTAAGTTGACTGTGCCTTTAAACAGCTTGGAAAATTCCAGAAAATTATGTCATGGCTCTAGAAGCTTCTGTTAGGCTAATTGACATCATTTGAGTCAATTGGAGGTGTACCTGTGCATGTATTTCAAGGCCTACCTTCAAACTCACTGCCTCTTTGCTTGACATCATGGGGAAATCAAAAGAAATCAGCTAAGACCTCAGAAAAAAAATTGTAGACCTCCACAAGTCTGATTCATCCTTGGGAGCAATTTCAAAACGCCAGAAGGTACCACGTTCATCTGTACAAACAATAGTACACAAGTATAAACACCATGGGACCACGCAGCCATCATACCGCTCAGGAAGGAGACGTGTTCTGTCTCCTAGAGATGAACGTACTTTGGTGCAAAAAGTGCAAATCAATCCTAAAACAGCAAAGGACCTTGTGAAGATGGAGGAAACAGGTACAGAAGTATCTATATCCACAGTAAAACGAGTCCTCTATCGACATAACCTGAAAGGCCGCTCAGCAAGGAAGAAGCCACTGCTCCAAAACCGCCATTAAAAAAAGCCACACTATATGGTTTGCAACTGCACATGGGGACAAAGATTGTACTTTTTGGAGAAATATCCTCTGGTCTGATGAAACAAAAATAGAACTGTTTGTCCATAAGGACCATCGTTATGTTTGGAGGAAAAAGGGGGAGGCTTGCAAGCCAAAGAACACCATCCCAACCGTGAAGCACGGGGGTGGCAGCATCATGTTGTGGGGGTGCTTTGCTGCAGGAGGGACTGGTGCACTTCACAAAATAGATGGCATCATGAGGTAGGAACATTATGTGGATATATTGAAGCAACATCTCAAGACATCAGTCAGGAAGTTAAAGCTTGGTCGCAAATGGGTCTTCCAAATGGAAAATGACTCCAAGCATACTTCCAAAGTTGTGGCAAAATGGCTTAAGGAAAACAAAGTCAAGGTATTGGAGTGGCCATCACAAAGCCCTGACATCAATCGTATAGAACATTTGTGGGCAGAACTGAAAAAGCGTGTGCGAGCAAGGGGGCCAACAAACCTGACTCAGTTACACCAGCTCTGTCAGGAGGAATGGGCCAAAATTCACCCAACTTATTGTGGGAAGCTTGTGGAAGGCTACCTGAAACGTTTGACCCAAGTTAAACAATTTAAAGGCAATGCTACCAAATACTAATTGAGTGTATGTAAACTTCTGACCCACTGGGAATGTGATGAAAGAAATAAACGCTGAAATAAATCATTCTCTCTACTATTATTCTGACATTTCACATTCTTAAAATAAAGTGGTGATCCTGACTGACCTAGACAGGAAATTTTTCCTGGGATTAAATGTCAGGAATTGTGAAAAACTCAGTTTAAATGTATTTGGCTAAGGTGTATGTAAACTTCCGACTTCAACTGTACATATTTAGTCACAATATTTCTCAATTGACAGTATATAAACCAATCAGATTTATAATGTTATAAGACCCAGTAATGGAGCAAAAATTGCTCAAGTTCAGGCTAATAGAATTTTCTGCTGAAAAAGCTGTTACGTTAAGCATGTTTATCCAAAAACACATCCATGGTTGGTGAGCAACAGACATTGAGCACGTGCCATAATGCATTTTAGGTCCATTTAGCAGCACTTTACATTAAGTCAATATTATTTAAATATCTAACATGCTGTTAGTTCATCTGACTGCTGCATTTTCAGTTCCCATGAGAACTGATCAAATATTGTCAGCAAAACCACAAACATCACATTCAGAAGTTTCTTTGTAAGAAGCATTAGTTATTTTAGGTTTCACTGACAAACTTACAGCTTGCTTCCTTTCCTCCTCCTGTTGAGAAAAACGTTATTCATGTACTGTCCCAAAAGCACACAATAGTATAATCATTCAATGAAGACAATTTCTTTCATATGTAAAAACTTATTGGGATTTTCCCCCATATAGTAGGCTTTAGCAAGTCTGATGCTAGCATGGTTATGCTAGGTGGGGCTAACTGGATTAGCATTGATCCCTTCATTGGAGTAATTAGATTGATAGCCTTACCACTTAAATCAGTACAGTAAGCAGTTTATGTAAGGCTTCTTAAACCATTTCTCCATTGACTGTTGTTGTGTCTGACTGACTGAATTGTATCCTATATCCAGTTTTATTATGTGAGTTTTGTTGTTTGTATGTTGTCAGTGGTCATAACATATGATCAAAACACTGTCCTTAGTAGAATGACCAGTAGAAGGTCTGGAAAAGGTTATATCTCAAACATTTTAACATGAAGAAACTGGGGAACACAAACACATTTTTTGTAAAGAGGCGTATGGATTATGGTAAGAAGATGAGAAAGGAAGACTTGTCAAACCAGAGCAACTCAGGATTTACTGAAGATATGGAAAATTCCTTATGATGAAGCCCAGTGAGATTTGAAGAAGTGCTCTCTCTAGTGGTGGGATAATGAAAAGTGTGTTGGATTTTCTACCCTTCTCATTAGCAGGCCTACATTACAGTAGAAATGAAACTGTATGACTTCTCACGCACCTTCAGCAGCAGCATCAGCTGCTCCAGCTGTACCATGAGTTCCCTGCGACTCTCCTGCAGAGCAGACATCCTCTGCTCCAGCTCATCTTTGCGTTGCCTGGTAGAGGAAAAACAACCATAATAAACGTCCCTTTTTCAGGACCCTGTCTTTCAAAGATATTTCGGAAAATCCAAAACTTCACAGATCTTCATTGTAAAGGGTTTAAACACCGTTTCCCATGCTTGTTCAATGAACCATAAACAATTAATGAACATGTACCCGTGGAATGGTCATTAAGACACTAACAGCTTACAGACGGTAGGCAATTAAGGTCACAGTTATGAAAACTTAGGACACTAAAGAGGCCTTTCTACTGACTCTGAAAAACACCAAAAGAAAGATGCCCAGGGTCCCTGCTCATCTGCGTGAACGTGCCTTAGGTCTGCTGGAAGGAGGCATGAGCACTGCAGATGTGGCCAGGGCAATAAATTGCAATGTCCGTACTGTGAGACGCCTAAGACAGTGCTACAGGGAGACAGGACGGACAGCTGATTGTCCTCGCAGTGGCAGAGCACGTGTAACAACACCTGCACAGGATCGGTACATCCGAACATCACACCTGTGGGACAGGTACAGGATGGCAACAACAACTACCCGAGTTACACCAGGAACGCACAATCCCTCCATCAGTGTTCAGACTGTCTACAAGACTATCAGACTGTCTACAGGCTGAGAGAGGCTGGACTGAGGGCTTGTAGGCCTGTTGTAAAGGCAGGTCCTCACCAGACATCACCGGCAACAACGTTGCCTATGGGCACAAACCCACCGTCGCTGGACCAGACACGACTGGAAAAAAGTACTCTTCACTGACAACTCGTGGTTTTGTCTCACCTGGGGTGATGGTCGGATTCGTGTTTATTGTCGAAAGAATGAGCATTACACCGAGGCCTGTAGTCTGGAGCAGGATCGATTTGGAGGTGGAGGGTCCGTCATGGTCTGAGGCGGTGTGTCACAGCATCATCGGACTGAGTTTGTTGTCATTGCAGGCAATCTCAACGCTGTGCGTTACAGGGAAGACATCCTCCCTCATGTGGTACCCTTCCTGCAGGCTCATCCTGACATGACCCCCCCAGCATGACAACGCCTCCAGCCATACTGCTTGTGCGTTCCTGGTGTAACTCGGGTAGTTGTTGTTGCCATCCTGTACCTGTCCTGTACCTGTCCTGCAAGACAGGAATGTCAGTGTTCTGCCATGGCTAGTGAAGAGCCCGGATCTCAATCCCATTGAGCACATCTGGGACCTGTGGGATCGGAGGGTGAGGGCTAGGGCCATTCCCCCCAGAAATGTCCGGGAACTTGCAGATGCCTCGGTGGAAGAGTGAGGTAATATCTCACAGCAAGAACTGGCACATCTGGTGCAGTCCATGAGGAGGAGAGGCACTGCAGTACTTAATGCATCTGGTGGCCACACCAGATACTGACTGTTACTTTTGATTTTGACCCTCCCTTTGTTCAGGGACACATTATTCAATTTCTGTTAGTCATATGTCTGTGGAACTTGTTCAGTTTATGTCTCAGTTGTTGAATCTTAAGTTTGCTGAAAATAAACACAGTTGACAGTGAGAGGACGTTTCTTTTTTTGCTGAGTTTATATACGCATTTAATTGTCCATTTAAATGGTCAGATTGTTTTGTAGAAAAATTTGAGATGGGTCTACCTGAGAAGCCGTAGCTCGGCCAGCAGAGTGGGGTTCTGTTGGGACGTGCATGTGGGAGGCTGGGAGGCCTGCTCGTGCTGCACTCTCAGACGCTGGATCTCCTGCAGGATCTCTCTGTGACACACACAAACACAGGCCAGTTGAAACTAGTATGTTGATTGATTGATTGATTGAAAAATTTATAGTATGTCACATATGTAGGCTTTCTGAAGTAGTTTTGTTTGTGTGATTTAGATGGTGTGATGGATTACAGGGGGGTCTACCAGCTAGCTTGACGACATTAAGACTTGAGTTGCTTTTGTATTTTTCTGGTACTACCATGCAAACAGGGCTACAGCCCTTTGGCACATTGAGTACCACATTAAATAACCTATCACATTCCTTTCATGTAATTTGGAACGATGGCAGGGCTGGAAAGAATAGGTGAACAGAGAGAGAAAAGCAAATTCAGATGGAAACCATCCCTGACCTGTTTTTGCTCTCTAGCTCAGCAATAAGCTGCCTCTGCTGCTTGTTGGCATCCAGAGAGAAAAAGATGTCGTTGGGGACCCTCTGCTGCTGTTGCTGTAAGACACATGACATTATCATTACACACAAGGACACATGATATTATCATTACACACAGGGACACATACCATTATCATTACAAATGGGGACATTATGACATCATCGTTACACAGGGACACATGACACCATCATTACCCACAGAGACATGACATTATCATTACATACAGAGACACATTACATTATCTACAGTACTGAGGTCATCTGGCTGATGTTATTTCCTTATACACTACTACATAGCAGTGACATAAGCAGCCACAGCGAACACAGATGGGTCAAGATTACAGGCACAAGCTTTTCCTGAATGGATAACCTGACTAAGGAAAACAGGCATTTGGAACAAATGTGTATTTGTGCTGAGCACATGTCAGGATGCTATTCATGGTATTTTCTCCCACTATGACCTCAGATAGCATGTGTGTCTCACCGCGGCGGCTGCGTCAGAGGCCAGTCTAGCAGCGTAGCGGGCGACGAGACTGTGCTCTTCCTCCTGGTGGGAACTGCTCTCCAGCAAACTAATCAACAGGTGGAGAGAGGAGGGGAGACAGTCATCTGTCATCTACATATCTACTGCAGTGAGGTAACTAGACACACAGACACAAAATACTGCTGCCAAATATAAAGAGTAGTTCTGTACTTACTTACATTACTGTACATCAATTTCAAATGATAATTGGAACAGTATCTGTATGATTGGTTAGTTAATTATAATGTATTTACATGCAAACACTGGAGAGTAGTTTGTATTGACTCCCATGTCAATTGTTGATGCTATTTACAGATAAATCTATAAAAAGGGTCTCGGCTGCACATTTTTGGGACAAAATCACAGCCATTTTGCTGAAGCCTTATAGCAGCTACATACCAATGCGTGCGTGCACACGCGCACACGCACACACACTATAAGCACTAAGGAACAACATTCAGCTTATACAAATGCTAAGGAAAGTTACATGCAGTTGAATCTGTAAGTATTTTCCATCTGCAGAAAGATCTCTAAGATGATGCTACTACAGAGTCCACAGAGGCGGAGCGAAGCAGGAGAGAAGAGCAGGAAGGACCCAAGCAGATGATTCCTACTAATCTTAGCACCCTCACGAAATAGTCCTTTCAGATGGCTACTTCAGTAAATGGTCAGTAGCTTCCATGTGATAATTTTGTAAAGGTCTGAGTTTCCTTTCAGAGAAATGAACAACATTACGGGTAGAAATAGTTGAGATTTATCATACAGCATTTATTGAAACTCATAAAGACGCATTAAAGTCCAAGAAACAAAATCCAATCAAAGTATTTACTGTAACAGTCCAAGATGTTATAATAAAGGACAAACATAAACACAGATATTCTCTACAAATAACTGATTACTGCCACAGCAAATAAGGAAACGCAGCAAAGTCTAATCTGTCATCATAAGCACATTAAAATGACAATTCTAGGGCAAGAAACTAGGTTTTTACTATATGAAGAGCAAAACAAATGCAACTTTGTACAGCCCTGTAACAACTTAATGAGCAAAATAGCGTTAATTTAGCCTTCAAAACCTCTTGCTTAGTAACAGCTGGTGAAAGCAGTATAGTTTATGAAAAGTGTTTAGCTACATTACTGTATGCCAACTTTTAAAAGACAAGTCAATGGTTTGTGAATGCACATACAGTGGCTTGCGAAAGCATTCACCCCCTTGGCATTTTTCCTATTTTGTTGCCTTACAACATGGAATTAAAATGAATATTTTGTGGGTTTGTATCATTTTATTTACACGTGTAAACCTTAGTGACCTTAGTATTCTATGTTTTCTGTATTATTTTGGTCAGGTCAGGGTGTGACGAGGGTGGATATGATTGTTTTGTATTGTCTAGGGTTTTTGTTTGTCTATGTGTGTGTGTGTAGTCTAGGCATATGTAGGTCTATGGTGGCCTAGATCAGAGGCAGCTGTTTATCGTTGTCTCTGATTGGGGATCCTATTTAGGTTGCCATTTTCCAGTTTGGTTTGTGGGTTATTGTCTATGTGATGTTGCATGTCTGCACTCAGTGTTTATAGCGATCACGTTCGTTTTCTATTAGTTTGTTCAGTATATTTCTTTATTAAAAGAAGTATGTATTTTAATCACGCTGCGCCTTGGTCTCCTCTCTACGATGGTTGTGACAACATGCTTACCACTTTGAAGATGCAAAATATTATTTATTGTGAAACAAACAAGAAACAAGACAAAAAAACAGAACTTGAGTGTGCATAACTATTCACCCCCCCCACCTTTTGCAGCATTTACAGCTGCAAGTCTTTTGGGGTATGTCTCTATAAGCTTGGCATATCTAGCCACTGGGATTTTTGCCCATTCTTCAAGGCAAAACTGCTCCAGCTCCTTCAAGTTGGATGGGTTCGGCTGGTGTACAGCAATCTTTAAGTCATACCACAGATTCTCAATTGGATTGGGCTTTGACTAGGCTATTCCAAGACCTTTAAATGTTTCCCCTTAAAGTGTTGCTTTCGCATTATGCTTAGGGTCATTTTCCTGCTGGAAGGTGAACCTCTGTCCCAGTCTCAAATCTCTGGAAAACTGAAACAGGTTTCCCTCAAGATGTTCCCTGTATTTAGCTCCATCATTCCTTCATTTCTGACCAGTTTCCCAGTCCCTGTCGATGAAAAACATCCCCACAGCAGGACGCTGGCACTACCATGCTTCACTGTGGGGATGGTGTTCTCGGGGTGATGAGAGGTGTTGGGTTTGAGCCAGACATAGCGTTTTCCTTGATGGCCAAAAAGCTACATTTTTGTCTTATCTGACCAGAGTACCTTCTTCTATATGTTTGGGAAGTCTCCCACATGCCTTTTGGTAAACACCAAAAGGTTATTTTTTCCCCAAAAAAGCTATGGATTTTTTCCTGGCCACTTTTCTGTAAAGCCCAGCTCTGTGGAGTGTACAGCTTAAAGTGGTCCTATGGACAGATACTCCAATCTCCACTGTAGAGCTTTGCAGCTCCTTCACGGTTATCATTGGTCTCTTTGTTGCCTCTCTGATTAATGCCCTCCATGCCTGGTCTGTGAGTCTTGGAAGGTTATAATAATGGATTTAATGGTGCTCCGTGGGATGTTCAAAGTTTCAGATATTTTTTTTATAACCCAACCCTGATCTGTACTGCTCCACAACTTTGTCCCTGATCTGTTTGGAGAGCTCCTTGCTCTTCATGGTGCCGCTTGCTTAGTGGTGCCCCTTGCTTAGTGGTATACTCAGATCATGTGACAGATCATGTGACACAGATTGCACACAGGTTGACTTTATTTAACTAATTATGTGACTTCTGAAGGTAATTGGTTGCACCAGATCTTATTTAGGGTCTTCATAGCAAAGGGGGTGAATACATATGTATGCATAACTTTACTTTTTAGATTTTTTTCAACAAGTTATTTTTTTAATTTCACCTCACCAATTTGGACTATTTTGTGTATGTTCATTACATGAAATCCAAATAAAAACCTATTTAAATTACAGGTTGTAATGCAACAAAATAGGAAAAACGCCAAGGGGATGAATACTTTTGGAAGGCACTGTACTTCCTTTATTCAGTTTGATGTGAGTAGTGTATGGAGTATTAATGCTTGTAGCTAAATTAAAAAAAGGGAGAACAGTGCCAGGGGTGGTGTAAATACTGTGTGAATACTCTAGCTAGTAGTTCCCACTGTGTTTACTTTACAGACAGAGGAATCCAGACTAACCATGACGTGGGGTTGTTTTGCATGAGATTCACATACAGCCCAATGAGAACATGTTCATCAGCCAGTCTATCGGCCACATCAAGGCTGTAGTTTAACCTGGAACAGTGTAGGGTTTCAGAACACAAATGACACACATGATGAGAATAGGGAGGGGAAGAGAGTACTGGGCAAGCACAGGTCTGGAGAGAGCAATATGCCTTGTCTGTCATTGAATGAGTCAAAAGATGAAAACAAAGCTGTGTTAAGCTATCCCTTTGGGATACGTCTGTTGAATTCTCCTGTGAAACAAATACTATAGATATGAATGTGATACTGAACCTGTACTGCATTTTCAAATAATCTACAGTACACAGACAGAAAAAATAGGCATTTATATCTTGTATCATAATCTCCTTATGGGAATTTGATCTAAATAGTCAGTGTTTGTGTTTTCAACAGTGAAAGTATTGTAAGTAAATTAATGTCAAAACTTTAATATGTCATTGGTTTGACATTTAGAAAAATTCCCAAGTGACCTATAGCTCCAAGATGCAAAGCCTAGTCATGCACTAACTGCCACTCTGTCTAATAAGGCTAATGATTTCAATAAGCATTTCAAGATTGAATGAGTGATTTTTGCTAAGTACTGTTTGCTTACTACAGACTCCCAAGACCAAAACCCAACGTTAACCACGTTGTCAACAGCCCTGAAATGCCAGAAGAAGAGAACATGCCACCATTCAAACTCTACTAATCATCACATCCACGCAAGGTACTATGGATCAGCATGATTAGGGCTGTGGCGGTCATGACATTTTGTCAGCCGGTGATTGTCAAGCAAATAACTGTTGGCCTCATGGTAATTGACCGTTAATTAAGATAAACACATTTAGCATCTTCTGTCTTCCACACATAGCCTACAAGACACTGATGCTGACCTTTGGAACATCTACATTTTTAAAAGTAAAAACAATCCATGTAATATAGCCTACACCATCACAATAAATCTATTATTTATTTTAGAGAGGTCTAAAGAAACATCATATGAAGAAAATGTAGTTTGCCTGTGATAATAAAGTATCACTCTTTGAGAATAACTTTTCCAGACGGGAGATGCGCATCACTTCGCAGTGGCATCTTTTTTCCTTTTGGAAAATATTCTGTTATATTACATCGTTTTTTTTACTATAAAATAGGTGTCTTGACTGTGATAAGGGCTCGGGAAATAAGAGCGTCTTGTCTGCTAAATTAAAAAAGCAAGGCTATGCAATTGCACGGTCACAGGCTTCTTCTACAAGCAAGCGCCACTGCTGAGGTTACTGCCTTTTTGAAGATTGTGTTCAAGATATAATATAACTAGTTGATATCAAGGATTCAATAAATGTATCTTAAATGGCACTTGCTTTTTTATTGACTGAATATATATATGGAGCAATTTAGCAATTAGGATTTGATATTTGTAATGGTCATGATCAATTTGGCATCGTCGAGCACTATTGGCATAGGCCTATATATAGATAAATGCGGACATATTTATTTCCAGTGCAGGCCTTGAGTTCTAAAAATATATAATTAAAAAAATTCAAATACTTGAACAGTCAAACAATGTCAAAGCCCATCCCTAGAAGGTACATATCTTTACAAACCTGGCTCTATGAATGGAGTCCGTGTTTAAACCAATGTAGCCTTTGTCTCATCAAGCGCAGGTACAGTTCCTATATGTAGAGATGGAGGACTCACTGATGCCAGAAAACTATGTGTGTAACTTCTCCTGTAACTTTCCTTGGTTCTACCTGGCTCGCTCAGTCAAATCAAATCAAATGTTATTGGTCACATACACATATTTAGCAGATGTTATTGCGGGTGTAGCAACATGCTTGTGTTCCTAGCTCCAAAAGTGCAGTAATATCTAACAATTCACAACAATACACACAAATCTAAAGTATGTGTGTGCGTGTGTATCTACCGTGTACTTATATTATTCCTGAGTCCAAAGCTGACATTTACGAGCCAGCAAAACAGAAAATAAAATAACTTACAAGTATGTAAAAAGGACTGTAGTTGTATGTCAATCATTGTAAAGAATTACAGAGAGTGATTAAGTTAAGTACATGTTCAGTATACTGAGAACAGAAAAAAGGAACTTGAGAGAGACTCAAAGCTAATATTAGTGACTTGTAGCAGTTAGTTTAATTCTCCCAGGTAATGTGGGATGCCTATGAAAAGTATTGTAATAGATACTCTACCCTAATGAACGGTTAATGGTCTTTACTATGCATGCACCATCTAGCATATTTCAGATATATCCTTGAGTATCACTTTGTAAACACATAGGAAATCAGAAGAGTGACTGGTTCCACTGTATGCTCTATAATGACTATGTCTGCATCTGAAGAAGCACCATATTCCCTACAATAGAGCACTACTTTAGACCAGTCCTGGCCATGGTCAAAAGTAGTGCACTATATACTGTAGGGAATAGCATGCCATTTCGGCCCCAGCCTCTATCCATTTAAATTAGTTCACGTACGCATTTGAGCTACCTGTCACGCCCTGATCTGTTTCACCTGTCCTTGTGCTTGTCTCCACCCCCTCCAGGTGTCGCCCATCTCTCCCACTTATCTCTGGGTATTTATACCTGTGTTTTCTGTCTGTCTGTGCCAGTTCATCTTGTTTGTCAAGCTTACCAGCGTTTGTCCTGTCAGCTTCTGTCTTTCCCAGCCTATATTTTTCTCGTCCTCCTGGTTGTTGAACCTTGCCTGTCCTGACCCTGTACCCGCCCACCTGACCACTCTGCCTGTCCCTGAGCCTGCCTGCCGTCCTGTACCTTTGCTCCACCTCTGGATTACTGAACTCTGCCTGTCCCTGACCCTGCCCGCCGTCCTGTACCTTTGCTCCACCTCTGGATTACTGAACTCTGCCTGTCCCTGACCCTGCCCGCCGTCCTGTACCTTTGCTCCACCTCTGGATTACTGAACTCTGCCTGTCCCTGTCCCTGACCCTGCCCGCCGTCCTGTACCTTTGCTCCTACTCTGGATTACTGAACTCTGCCTGTCCCTGAGCCTGACCCTGCCCGCCGTCCTGTACCTTTGCTCCACCTCTGGATTACTGAACTCTGCCTGTCCCTGACCCTGACCCTGCCCGCCGTCCTGTACCTTTGCTCCTACTCTGGATTACTGAACTCTGCCTGTCCCTGACCCTGAGCCTGCCTGCCGTCCTGTACCTTTGCTCCACCTCTGGATTACTGAACTCTGCCTGTCCCTGACCCTGAGCCTGCCTGCCGTCCTGTACCTTTGCTCCACCTCTGGATTACTGAACTCTGCCTGTCCCTGACCCTGAGCCTGCCTGCCGTCCTGTACCTTTGCTCCTACTCTGGATTATCGACCCTTGCCTGCCTTGACCTGTCGTTTGCCTGCCCCTGTTACAATAAACATTGTTACTTCACACAGTCTGCACTTGGTCTTACCTTGATCCCTGATACCACCAAACCATTCTCCAAGGCAGTACGCCCGCTTGGGTCACTTACCCCCTTCCTTTCAACAGATCTGAAGCAGCCCTAGCCAATGTTTTTTTTCTGCTCAACTTCATTATTCTTGGTACTATAAGGCAGCTATTTACACCAGACAAAAGAGTGATACAACACAAACCTCCACAAATTAGCTGCATACATCCAAAAATGTTTAGAAAAATAAAGATTGGTTAGTAGGATTCATACTGACGTGTGGATTTTAAGGGGGCTTAGAAGTGTTCATTTTCATGACAAATATGTACAGTTAGGTAACCTAACTTGATTCTGTCTTTGAAAATTCAGCATACCCGGCATTATTGCAGTCTTTCTGACTGATATATCAGATACTCACTTCTTAGTGGAGTAAGGGTTCCCTGACGTGGGCATGGAGTGGGAGAGCATGAAGTCATTGGTGCTATTCATTGGTCTGGGAGGCCTGTAGTGCAGGAGACAAACATGATCATGTTCAAACAGCCATCATCATATGGAAGAGAAGCAACTGTCGCATAACTGTGTGTGTTTGTCTGTGTGTGCGTGCATCGAGATCTCAGAGGGCCGAAAGAGCATTGAATGGGGCTAGGGAGTCGGGACACAATAGCTGCAGTTTCTGATTGTGACACGTCACATAAAGAATGTGTGCTGCGTGTGGATTTCCTCCTCACTCATCCGAAGGTCATTAACTCCTCATAATCTTATTGTTTACATGACCTAAAAAGGTATTCACATGTGGCGCAAAGGAGGAACGGGATAATTGATGCAGAAACCTGTAGTGAACTGCACACAAGTTGGTTGTGTTAAAATGAAGGTGCCACTTTGAGGAACTACAGGGCATAGTATATAAGGATTGACCCTGGAGGATCAACATGATCCGATTTAAACAACAGACAAAATAATATGGCACTAGCTACTAGTAATATAATACACTACCTTCTATAGAACTTGAGTTGATCTAATTAAAAGGAATAGCAGCATATTCTACATATTCTAGCAAGTATTCAAAGCAAACTTACCAAGTATCTCTATTTTGCAGCAAGAAAAGAACAAAGAGATTTGTTACAATCACCCATGCATGCACTACAACGGCCACAGTGAGTGGTACAACTGAATTCACTTTCACATGAAAATAATCTACGTAGGTGTCAAAATCAACATTTGTCTCAGATTCTCAGCCCTTAGAATGCATTGCCACTCCTTTCCACACTACAGCTTAGACATCTGACTAGGTTTGCTAAATTCTGGGAACTTTCAATAAATTCCCTGGTTTTCCAGAAATCCTGGTTGGAGGCTTACATTTCCTGCTTATTCTCTCCTGATTCCGGGTATCTTCCAACAGGGATTTCGGGAAAACCAGGACATTTATTGAAAGTTCCCGGGATTTAGCAACCCTACATATGACTTGGTTTAGCTGTTAAGGGTTGGAAAAGTAACGCATCAAAGAGATACTGTAGCACTACAAGACCGTGGCTTCATATTGTCATTGTTCTTTTCCAGAACACAAAGAAAAATGGAGCAAAGATGAAACATCTGTTTTACCAATTGTGGTTATTACTTTGGGGATACGGGGCTGTAGTATGGGATTATGGGATGGATCTGAAATTGACTGGAATTTAAAAGGATGACTGTGGTCTTGAATACAAGTGATACTGTATGAATAGAATAGCCCCATACTTACACAATGTGGGCTAGGTTCAGAGGTTTCTCTGGCATGTCAGGAAACATGGGGTGTAAAGGTTCTCTGCTGGATGCACAGCTCAGTGACTTGCTGAGAGCATTAGATAACTTCTTAGCAGGCGATTTCTGGGAGAAACACAAACATATGCTATGTATGATTTCCGAGGGCAAGAAGAGGTACTTAAAACAGAGTAATTACGTTCAAAATATTATATAGGAGTAGATGCCACTGACCAAAATGTCACAGCACATACAGTACAATCCATATCTAAAATGCATTTCTCCACTGCCTATCCATATCATTTAAATGTATCTGGCCACATGTAGAACATCAGAGATCAAGGGAAATACACTGCATGTAATATTCCTTGCCACAGGTGAGGGAATCAAACCACAGTCTCATCATCATCCCCATAGCACTGTATTGTGTTGGGTGAAGCGGAGCAGAAATCGCTGGCTGGCTGGTCACCCCCCTTACCCATGACGTGTACTCCTTCATTTGGTGTTGGTTGCTATGGGAACCGCTGGCATGCCCCCTCCAGAAGCAGTCCTGACAGAGCTGGTAATTATGACATTGTTGGCAGCGGTAGCGGAAGCCCATTATACTCTCACTGTGGCAGTAGGAGCACTCGACCGGGTGGAACACTGCAGGGGCGGAGGGAGCAAGGTGGGGGGGCACACACACCAACATGTGCATGCATGTCCACACACACACACACACACACACACACACACACACACACACACACACACACACACACACACACACACACACACACACACACACACACACACACACACACACACACACACACACACACACAGACACACGGCGTACATATACACACACACCCCAAAAGTTGTTAATACAAACACAAATTGGTTTGCAACTGATATCTTTATATAAGACAACAGCACTGGGATGTTTTGCAGGTCTCTCAGACAGCATTCTTCAAATAAAGAAGGGTGTTCTGTGAACATCAGTGTGTGTGGTGAGACTAATGACTAATTCTGTACCTTGTCAATCACGAGGGATTGTGCAGGGTGATGTGATGGTGGAAGGGTGTGTATGTGTGTGTGTGTTTGAGCAAGTGTGTCTACTATGTGGTGGCTCAATGTGATGGTGTGAGACAAAATTCATACCCAGTGCTACCCAGTAACGTGTTAAATATGCCGTGGTGGCGGTGATGGCTCACCATTCTCCACATTAGCCAAGCGATGCATGAGTGGTAACCACACCAGACACTGAGGAGGAGGATCTGACATCATCGTGTCCAGGAATGTGTTGAGGGAGACCTTTTTCTGTCGACATGCAGTAGAGGACAGGGTTACACATCACATGCAGGTTATGCATATGGGGTAGCTAGTACTACAAAGAAAATATAGTTTTATAAAGGATGTTTTATACACAATTACAACATACATCCAGTCTCTATACCTAGAGTGTGTTATTCATTCATTCATTCATTTACTTGAAAATGTATGTTCATTTTCAGTGTAGATGAGGACTCTTACCTGCTGTGTAAAGCAGGTTCTTGTGGCTTGCTCAGTATAGCCAAAGGAAGGCCCCTCAAAAACAGTCATTGGCAATTTGAGAACCTCCCTCAGAAACTGGTCGAATTGGGAATACACCATTATGCCACCAGGGTCTGATATCTGTGAAAAAATATCTGGGAAGAAAATGGGAGGGGAGGCATTACTGCAAAATATATAAATATATATATATAAAAAATGTATCAAATTAATTGTCAGCTGTCACCATTGTTAGCTAATTGCAGCATTAGACAGTGCAATCATGCTGTGTATTGCATTTACAAAGAACAAAAACAAATTAAAGCTGTGTAGCAATACATAGTAATTACCACAAAACATAAGCTAAAATACCCTAACCTTCCATTTACTTTCCCCATGAGTTGCTGCGGCTGTCTGATGCACTAGATTTGGTGGATTATGTAATAAACCCTATCCTTCAAATTATAAATAATGACTTCTCACAGCCGTGGAGTGTTAAGGGCCACTGTTCTCTTTTTCATCTAGGAACAATAGTGCAGGCAGACAGACTTCAAGGAAAAAACCCACTGGAACCAAATTTTGTTGTATCACTAAATTCCTCAATAGAGAGAGACTTCACTGACTAAACACATTTTAAATTGTGCAGGATAACTATTAATAAGTTAACAAAAAGCTAACATTGACAATTAATTCTCTGCAAATGGTTAATTCTCTCTCCAATGTATTATTCTTAACAAAGATGAACGGGTGAGCTTACATCTTAATTTATCCAAAATCTTTCCTCCGCAGATGGTTGCCAGGGCCATCTTCACAACAAAGACAGACATTTTTCCGAGGCCTTCCCTAAAAGAGGAAATGTGTTTAGTACTTGTGCACTTTTATAATTTGAACAGGTCAAGAATATACAGTTTGAGAATAATACGTGCAATGATTTAAACACTTTAACATTAAAAGAATACTTCAAGATTTTATCTACTTCCCCACAGTCAGATGAACTCGTCAATACCATTTTTATGTCTCTGCGTGCAGTTTGTAGGAAGTTGCTAACTAGCGTTAGCATAACTGCTAACTACATTTACATTTAAGTCATTTAGCAGACGCTCTTATCCAGAGCGACTTACAAATTGGTGCATTCACCTTATGATATCCAGTGGAACAACCTCTTTACAATAGTGCATCTAACTCTTTTAAGGGGGGGGGGGGGGGGGGGGGTTAGAAGGATTACTTTATCCTATCCTAGGTATTCCTTAAAGAGGTGGGGTTTCAGGTGTCTCCGGAAGGTGGTGATTGACTCCGCTGACCTGGCGTCGTGAGGCAGTTTGTTCCACCATTGGGGTGCCAGAGCTACAATATATATACAAAACTACATAGACAACCCTTCAAATTAGTGGTTTCAGCTATATCAGCCACACCCGTTGCTGACAGGTGTATAAAATCGAGCACACAGCCATGCAATATCTATAGACAAACATACTGAAGAGCGCAGTGACTTTCAACCTGGCACAGTATTAGGATTTTAAAAATATATATATTTAAAAATCGTCTCTTCCTCTGGAAGCAACATCAGCACAAGAACTGTTCGTCGAGAGCTTCATGAAATGGGCTTCCATGGCAGAGCACCCCACACAAGCCTAAGATCACCATGCGCAATGCCAAGTGAAGGGCTGGAGTGGTGTAAAGCTAGCCGCCATTGGACTCTGGAGCAGTGGAAACGCATTCTATGAAGTGATGAATTACGCTTCACAATCTGACAGTCGGATGGTTTGGCCCCTTAGTTCCAGTGAAGGGAAATCTTAACGCTACAGCATACAATGATATTCTAGATGATTCTGTGCTTCCAACTTTGTGGCAACAGTTTGGGAAAGGCCCTTTCCTATTTCAGCATGACAATGCCCCCGTGCACAAAGCGAGGTCCATACAGAAATGGTTTGTCGAGATCGGTGTGTAAGAACTTGACTGGTCAGCACAGAGCCCTGACCTC
Source organism: Salvelinus alpinus (assembly GCF_045679555.1). Lineage (NCBI taxonomy): Eukaryota > Metazoa > Chordata > Actinopteri > Salmoniformes > Salmonidae > Salvelinus > Salvelinus alpinus. The sequence continues at coordinate 23,508,018 of NC_092108.1, forward strand.
AACCCCATCAAACACCTTTGGGATGAATTGGAACGCTGACTGCGAGCCAGGCCTAATCACCCAACATCAGTGCCTGACCTAACTAATGCTCTTGTGGCTGAATGGAAGCAAGTCTCTACAGCAATGTTCCAACATCTAGTGGAAAGCCTTCCCAGAAGAGTGGAGGCTGTTATAGCAGCAAAGGGGGGGGCCAACTCCATTTTAATTCCCATAATTTTTGAATGAGATATTCGACGAGCAGGTGTCCACAAACTTTTGGTCATGTAGTGTAGCATTAGAGAAATGACTGGAAGTCTATGGTAACTGCTAGCATGCTAGTAAATACCATAGAATTCCAGTCATTGCACTAACCGTAGTTAGCATTGGTTCACAAAACTATGTTTAACTTCCTTCATACTGGATTCAGAAACCTAAAAATGGTATCCATGAGTTCATCTGACTCTGGGGAAGTAAATAAAGGACTTCATTGCCAAAATCCTTACTATCCCTTTAAGTTGCTCTGTGCAACCTGTGCAGCCTGCCTGAGGCAGCAGGTAGCCTAGTGGTTAGAGTGTTGAGCCGGTAACTGAAAGGTTGCTACATCAAATCCCCGAGCTGACAAGGTAAAAATCTGTCCTTCTGCCCCTGAACAAGGCAGTTAACCCACTGTTCCTAGGCTGTAAATAAGACTTTGTTCTTAACTGACTTGCCTAGTTAAAAAAAACAAAAAAACACTTAAAACAAGCAAAAAGGACCCAATTGCACGTCACTTTTTACTGTTTACTTTCTCTTGTCTTTCATCAGAAGTAAAGAAGAATCAATGGCACAAGAACATTGTGAGACCATTGCATCGTTATAACAACAGTCAGTCTGGACTTCCATTCTCCCATGAAAGACTGTGTGTACTGTGGACAGATTTATCACATATCAACACTTCACTTCAATTAAATGACACACGCGCACACACACTCTCAACTAGAGATAAACGGCCCATCATCATGCTCAGTGAACGTCCCACAGTAATGAGGTGATGGTGGATACTCACGGGTCATAGGCAGCCAGGAGAAAGTTGAGTAGCAGATTGATGGACTGTTCCACATTGATCTGGTGTGTGGTGGGCATGCGCTTGTTGAGCTGGTAGAAGATGGTCGATAGTATTGCTTCCAGGCGAGCCACAGTGAACTCTGTGTTGAGGTCCATGGTGTTCAGACCGTTCTCTCTGAACGCCTCGATCACGTTCCATATGTCCACCAAATGGACTGTAAAAGAACAGAATGGAGTAGAATCCAATAGAAATGCATGGACACTGTTCTCTTTTAGCGGTAATTTTTTAGAGAGAACTTTACAACTATTACTATCAAACACAGGATATCACACCATACTCACGACTATTACTATCAAACACAGGATATCACACCATACTCACGACTATTACTATCAAACACAGGATATCACACCATACTCACGACTATTACTATCAAACATAGGATATCACACCATACTCACGACTATTACTATCAAACATAGGATATCACACCATACTCACGACTATTACTATCAAACATAGGATATCACACCATACTCACGACTATTACTATCAAACATAGGATATCACACCATACTCACGATTGCATTTCTTCTGAACAAATCTGAGTTTGCAAGCAGTTCTATACGTGGACAATCTTATGGAATCCAACTCTTGCGCCCCTGTAGTAAAAATACATTAATTGTGAAAGGCAATATGAAAGACAGTAACACAGGAATGCTGCTGAGGATAGACTGTGCGGGGCTCTTGGGAGAAAAGTGTTGCTCATAGGCTATTCATGTGGACATTAACACTAGATGTCTGTCTAGTTTTCCCAATGAACGCTGTTCTTCTGTGTAGGCCTATACTGGATGTTAATGATATTCATATTTTGTAGAAGTAACCTAGTAAATGACTTGGTAAATGTCATTAATAACATTATTATGTATACTATAGTTATAATACTTTGAATGTGTGTCTCTCTTTAGAGATGGCCCTGGACACTTACGCATCTCTGCGAACAGTTGTCGTCTCTCCGCCATGATGTCGCCACTCCTCCCACAATCTTCAATCATTCTGATCAGAAGGAGAGGAAAACAGAGTGACTATTCATTAGTAATGACTTAGCAGGATTACACCTACTGGGCCATGACAGTTTACTTTTTAATAGTGATACCTTTGTAATGGATGAATGTGTGCAGCAAAATATTGTGTGCAGCAAAATATAGTGCTTCCCAGGTAATAATTTTGTCATTAGAATACATGAATGTAACACTACTAACTCAACAGCTTGTTAGTAGTTGTAGTATTATTCACATAGTAGTGCTACTGCTCAGCTGTAACTTCTATCATGTAATGTACGTCCTACGGTCCTACTGACTGACTCGATGCATTTAGCAAGCCCTCAGTACAGAGTTAAACACACTATTCAACAAGCGCAACACTATCCCCTTGGCTATCACCACCATTACACTCTACATACTGTATCATCATCCACTTGATGTCACTATCCACACACTATTTTCTAAATTCACTTCATTGCCTGAATCCGCACAAGATACTGTATCAGTAGTTCCAAGAGGCCATCACTAAACATTATCTGTAAAATTATTGACACTTAGGGTAATTTTTTTCATCAATGCTGAGCATTTTTGGCCTCCTCACACTGCCCATCTTCACTTGAATAAATGGTGGCATGCATGACCAGTGTTTCCTCTATATTTACTTAAATTGTGTCCGCCACACCAAAAAATATTATGTAAAATGTTTTCATTGTAAACTTAAACGACTAAAACCAGATATACTGTAACGTATGTAGAAAAGATAATGGAGCTATGCATTTTAAATAAGGTCATCTTTGAGAACTAACAAAACTGTCCAGTGTTTCCAGATTCCTATGAAATATGACCTATAATTACCTACAATATGAGTGAAATAGTTTTCCTTCCAAAAACTGGTAGCTAAGTATGTTAAAAATCAGATGTTCTATGTCGGAATGGTATGTGTGTCACGCCCTGACTTTAGAGATATTTTTATGTCTCTATTTTGGTTTGGTCAGCGCGTGAGTTGGGGTGGGCATTCTATGTTTTGTTCTATGTTGTCTAGTTCTATGTGTTTGGCCGGGTGTGGTTCTCAATCAGAGGCAGCTGTCTATCGTTGTCTCTGATTGAGAACCATACTTAGGTAGCCTTTTTCCACCTATGTGTTGTGGGTAGTTGTTTTCTGTTTTGTGTCTGCACCAGCCAGAACTGTTACGGTCGTTCTCGTTGTTATTTTTGTTATTTCAGTGTTCAATAAATAATATGAACACGTACCACGCTGCACCTTGGTCCTCTCCTTCCAACAGCCGTTACAATGGGTGTACCCCAACAACAGAATGGTGTGGGCATATACCAGTCATTAAAAATATTAATACAGTAGACCACTGATTGGCCAGCTCATCCTCCCCAAGACCACTGATTGGACAGCTTATCTTCCTCAGGAGTATGACATCATATTCTATAGCCTTGGTCACACTGCAGGACTTAATGCTCAAATCGGTTTTGTTTTTCAAATCGGTTTTGGAATATTGACTGTCCAAATGGCAAATTACAAGTGGCAAATGGGATTTGTGTGTGTTCAGACAGCAGTTATTTGCTAACATGGCTACGCTAGTTGTCAGAGTAATGACGGGTGTGTGCGCAGTGGTGTAGGCTGATTGGTGGTGGTGCTCGTGCTTCCTATCACTCAGAAGTTCTGTAGCAAACTAAGGTGACAACAATGCCTGCCATGGACGAGTCCCAGTTGCTTTGAATTTTCAAAATCAAAGTATAAGAACACTTTTAAAGCCTCAAAGGATAAGATGATCCAACTTTCAAAATGAGTCATTTTTGTCTAGCCACAGCAGTCAACTATCTAGCTAGGTAGCTGTTTAGCTTTCTAGCACATTAACTAATTTGTTTGTAAACAATGAACAAGCTAGTTAGCTACCACATGTTCTTGTCAGACTGTCAACAGAGTAACTAGCAAGCAACAAGATATACCAAATTACAGTCAAAAACCCACTTTAGGGCAAATAAATCAGATTTGACCGTTCAGACACAAGCCGTATGGCCAGGAATCAAATTTGTATCTGATTTCAAAAGAACCTACGAAAGTGGTTTGAAATGTGGCTTGAAATATACAATTCCATGTGCTTTTTGGCTGTTCGGAATGCAGGAAAAAGAACAGATTCGAGTCGGATATGCCAAAAAATAGGATTTGAGTCCCTTCAAACTGCCAATGTGAACAAGGCTTAAGAGAAAATAGCAAGCATTTTTTAAACAGTCTGTTTGAGATGGGGTTCATCTCCAATTTATGCTTTGGCCACAAATGCGAGTATAGGTTGAGTCAACAACATTATTTGGGTATGAGTTAACAGAATATGAACTTTTAAAAGTTAGATTTTCACTGGACAGTTACTTCAAAAGTCCAAATGTGTAGAATTGCAGGAAATTAGCTTTAACTGAAAATGTTCTTTTTTTTGTAGAATTACAGGAAACTAGCTTTAAAACTGTAAAATATTATCTTTGCCCCATGGTAAAATGTGTAGAATTGCAGGAAATGAGCTTTAAAACAGCAAAAAAACAGTCTGTGCAGCCAAGAGGGACTCTAAAATCCTAGGGGAAACACTGATGACAGATAAGTTCTTACCGGTTGACCTTCAGGACACACTAAAAAATGTAAGTATGTAAACAAAAGTCAGGGCATTGAAAAACTTGAGTCAGACAAGGAAGAGTGTTTCACAGGGGCAGAGTGGCAGAGCTAGCGAACGCTCACATCATGCCTCGCTGCACTGTCCAAGGCAATCTAATACACATAGTCATGTGCTAAGTTGCCATAGTAGCAAAGAATCTAGTCACTCCATTGTCCATTTAAAAAAAAATAGGGTGCAATGTCTTCGTATCCCCTTAGAGAATGGTCCAAGTTTGTGGAGCAATGTTTTTCATCACCCTCTCGTCATACATCTTCTCTTGAAGATCTAACAGGCACCATTAATGTTTGAATCAAGATTTGAATACATTGTAATTACAAATAGAATAAAACTAGAATAGAACTTGTCTATTATACAATGAGAACAGACATTATAAACAACTTTGACTCATTACACTCGTTCTACTTAGACTGGCCACTTTTCAACAAATAAGGCTTTAGAATTTATATAATTGAAAGTGATAAATATGCAAATATTATGCAGTGGCCTCAGGTTACATGCAGGAACTTCTAAATATTTCATTACAAATTCTAATTCAAGGTACTGTACACAAACAAAGATGACAACTATTTTTCTGCACACAGGTCCTTTTCTGCAGAGTTACTGGTAACACTGGGTAAAATTGGTTAAAAAAATACTGAATTCATTAGACACTGTATTTATAGAATAAAGATGACTGTAAACAAAAACTATCTGTCTGTTATGTAAAGTTTTAGTTTAAGTAATTTACAACAATGTTAAACACTTTTCAGTTAATAATTAATTAATCATCCAAGAACAATCTACGGTAGATGTCTCATATACAGCAGTGCAGAAACACATAACTAACTAATAATAACATGTTAACATACTCAAACTCCCTTTTCATATTACAAAAGTAAGAGACAAGTTCTTGTGCTAAGTATTTGACCTTACAAAGGCTATTTTTAAACTGTGAAATAAATAGCTAAGATTGACACAACTACTATTCCCCTGGTGAAGATTGAAAACTACAAGCAACACAAATCAGGAGATTACAAACTTCTCAACAACACAAATCAGGAGATTACAAACTTCTCAACAACACAAATCAGGAGATTACAAACTTCTCAACAACACAAATCTGGAGATGACAAACTTGTCAATGTTGAACTTACCCTTCAGAATGTACCATGTTCCTCTGTTTCCTTCTCCTTGTCTGTCTGTGTGCTACTCCAAAGGCTTGTCTTTCTTAACAACAACTGTACAGAGTATAAAGCCCTCTCAACCAGACAAGCATGACAACAAAAGCAGCCAGCCTCAGTTGGACGGTGGTTAGCTTAGCTACAGTCAGATATCTGAAATTAGAAACTGTCAGGACACAGCTTGTGCTGCTGCCTCTATCTTTAACTTCAAATGAGCAGGCTCCACATTCTTGTACAGATTTGCTGGCTCTCCAGTTGCAGTCCCTTCCAACCTCTCGCTTGGCGCCTGCCCAGCAAGCATTACTCTTGCTCTGTGCCAGTGTCAAATACACTTGCAGTATTAGAAAACAACTGCCCTGAAATGAGCAAATCATCGTACACCATAAACTAAATATTGCAGATGACTTGTAACTCTCCACCTCTGCCAGAATCAAACTGAGGCTATAAAGTCAGTTTCTCTCAGCGTTATTAAAATGATCACATTTATTGCTGCAGTGGTTAGATACTCTCTTGCCCAGTTATTAACTGAGTTCCAGGCCCACTGAACCATTCCCTTATAAGTCTCTTATTTATATTATGGCTCTATTTTTACCACAGGCGAAGAAAGAAAAGCACAGGAGACTGTGGTGTTTTTAATTTATATTCTTAAACTACTTGGATCAGGTTGTCATACAGTATTTCCGGGACACGAGCAGTTGCTTGAGTTGTGACCCTGCATATCCCCATAGCAGACTGAGTCATAAGCTACATATTGCAGCTGTTCATGTATTGACTTTCATCCACTGATTGCCCAGTGTTATTTTTACATCATTAGAATATAATTGATGTTGGCATCTGATTTCCAACCACAGTGTAGAGCTGTCTACTTTGTTCAGTTATGAAGTTAACTGTACAGAAATCACCAACAAAAACACCCATCACATATTGAAATGGTGTATTTATAGCAGCCTATATAGTCAGTTAATAAGAAGTCTAAACGGTCTTATGTTGTCTGTCTGGGAGTCTATTACACTGGACACTGCACTGTCTCTGAGTTGCACCAGTCAGTTATCTGCTTGTGGGGCCTCTGGCCTGGGCAGACAGCACTGAACTGGTACAACTCAAAGACATTGCAAAGAGGCCATGGGTCATTGCTCCACAAGACAAAAACTCCTGAGTGTTCTTGACGTGTTTATGGTTGTTGTTCCTGAATAGAACTGTGTGGTTCCTGAACTGACACGGTGTTCTGTGTTTATGGTTATTGTTCCTGAATAGAACTGTGTGGTTCCTGAACTGACACTGTGTTCCGTGTTTATGGTTGTTGTTCCTGAATAGAACTGTGTGGTTCCTGAACTGACACTGTGTTCCGTGTTTATGGTTGTTGTTCCTGAATAGAACTGTGTGGTTCCTGAACTGACACTGTGTTCCGTGTTTATGGTTGTTGTTCCTGAATAGAACTGTGTGGTTCCTGAACTGACACTGTGTTCTAACGTGAACTCCTTGGTGGAGGAAAAAAAAACTCTGATACTGGCAGCTTTACCCTGGTGATTAGTGAAGCTGCTTCAGGTAATCTCTGCAACAACAGAAACAACTGGATGGGTAGGAAATGTATGCGCTATATACCAAACTGTTGGTTAATGATGCCATTACAGTTTTACAACCAGCCATGACGGCCATGTCAATGACGAGATTATTTGATCTAGAATGGATCATGCTCAGCTCTCGTGTATTTCAGAGATAATTGAGAAACCGTGTGATATTTCAATGTTTTCTGTCAAACACACATGATGAGTGAAGAAAGGCAACAGGCAGCAGATGACAGATTTATATGCACATCGATTGCAAAATAACCTGTATCCCTGTAACGACAGAAGCATCTCTACAAATGAGCGATATAACGGTGTCATTTTTACAACATCCAAATAGTCAATAGTTTAACCCTATTAATTGGCATGCATTTTGCCTCGTGATAAAAAAAAATCTCGATCTCACTAGTTCCCACTACACAGTAACTTGGATTTTAAACGAGTGATAATGTCGTTTCACTACCGATGTTGCAGTGCATTTGTGCTGTCTATACTTACCAGAACATCGAGGCATGGTCATAAAACTGCATTGTTTACATCCAGGAATTGAAGTGTTAGCCGTATCCATATATATGATTACGATTCATTTAGATCAATTCACCATTACACCTAGAACGCTGCTAATCCTGTTATTACTAACGCTTTTTGCAGTGGTGCTGTATTCGAAATGTTCGCGTAACGTTAGCACTACCCAACATTTGCTTCGAGTATGTGGCCTCTGCCGATGACGTAATGCGGAATCTCTTAACTTGCGTTAAGAAGTTGACAAAAGAAACATAAAACACATAATGATTCAACCCACCATGACTACAATGCACAGGAAGTATACGTGCCGTGTCTGGAAACAATCCCCATCACATTGTTGTATTATTATCATTATATATACACTACCGTTCAAACGTTTGGGGACACATAGAAATGTCCTTGTTTTTTAAATGAAAGCGCATTTTTTGTCCATTAAAATAACATCAAATTGATCAGAAATACAGACATTGTTAATGTTGTAAATGACTATTGTAGCCGGAAACGGCAGATTTTTTATGGAATATATATGTTTACAGAGGCCCATTATCAGCAACCATCACTCCTGTGTTCCAATGGCACGTTGTGTTAGCTAATCCAAGTTTATAATTTTAAAAGGCTAATTGATCATTTGAAAACCCTTTTGCAATTATGTTAGCACAGCTGAAAACTGTTGTTCTGATTAAAGAAGCAATCAAATTTGCCTTCTTTAGACTGGTTGAGTATCTGGAGCGTCAGCATTTGTGGGTTCGATTACAGGTTCAAAATGGCCAGGAACAAAGCCCTTTCTTCTGAACCTAGTCAGTCTATTCTTGTTCTGAGAAATGAAGGCGAGAAATTACCAAGAAACTGAAGATCTCGAACAATGCTGTGTACTACTCCCTTCACAGAACAGCGCAAACTGGCTCTAACCAGAATAGAAAGAGGAGTGGGAGGCCCCGGTGCACAACTGAGCAAGAAGACAAGTACATTAGAGTGTCTAGTTTGAGAAACAGACGCCTCACAAGTCCTCAACTGGCAGCTTCATTAAATAGTACCCGCAAAACACAAGTCTCAACGTCAACAGGGATGAGGCGACTCTGGGATGCTGGCCTTCTAGGCAGAGTTGCAAAGAAAAATCATTATCTCAGACTGGCCAATAAAAATAAAAGATTAAGATGGGCAAAATAACACAGACTCTGGACAGAGGAACTCTGCCTAGAAGGCCAGCATCCCGGAGTTGCCTCTTCACTGTTGACGTTGAGACTTGTGTTTTGCGGGTACTATTTAATGAAGCTGCCAGTTGAGGACTTGTGAGGCGTCTGTTTCTCAAACTAGACACTCTAATGTACTTGTCCTCTTGCTCAGTTGTGCACTGGGGCAGGTAAAACCAAGTATATGTTATTTCCAAATCAAGTAAAAATGTATCTGATGATTTATGCATGGGTACTTTGGATGGTGCCCTCATTGATCGCCCTGCTTATAAACATCTGGGTATCTGGATTGACAAAAAGCTATCTTTTAAAAAGCATGTTGATGAGTTAAGAAATTAATCATTAAAATAGGCTTCTTCTATAGGAACAGGTCCTGTCTTTTCTTAAATAGTAGGAAACAAATAATTTTGTCAACATTCATTCTGGTTATTATTATATGGCGATATCGTCTATATGAATGCTGTATCGAAGCCATTATTACGGCCGATAGGTTCAGTACACATAATTATGTTTTGTATCAGAAAGTAGGCTGGTCATCCTTGAAGTCTCGTAGACGGATGCATTGCAGTATTTTTGTCAATAAAGCCCTCTTGCATAAACTTCCACCATATCTTACCTCATTGTTAACCTTCAGACATAAGTTACCAGACTCAGGGATGGAAAACACTGGAGATCCCGTCAATCTCTACTGAGTTAGGTATATCTGCTTTTAGGTTTTTTTTGCGCCCCTCATATGGAATGATCTCCAAAAGTCCTTAACGGTGGTGGAGTTGGTGCCTGTAGGTCAATTCCAGCTTGGTCTCATAGACCAGACATAACATAGTAAATGTACACCCGGGATACTCAAAAGAGTATGATATGTTACGTTTGGCATGGTTACATAAGACAGTTGGTTACTTAAGCCAAAAACTAAAGTAGGGTGGTTGGGTGGGTGTATAACACAAATGTCTAGTTACCCAAAGGTTGTGAGTTCAAATCTCATCATGGACAACTGTAGCATTTTAGCTAATTAACAACCCAACGCAAACGTTTAGCAACCCAAAGGTTGTGAGTTCGAATCTCATCATGGACAACTTTTGCATTTGAGCTAATTAACAACTGTCTAGTGACCCAACACAAACGTCTAACAACCCAAAGGTTATGAGTTTAAATCTCATCATGGACAACTTTTGAATTTTAGCTAATTAGCAACTGGGTGGGCGTATAACACAAACGTCTAACAACCCAAAGGTTGTGAGGTCGAATCTCATTACGGACTTAGCATGTTAGCTAACCTTAACCCTGTAATGATCGTCTGTGGTGGTAGAAGGATCGGACCAAAGCGCAGCGTGGTTAGTGTTCATCTTATTTTAATAAATTCAAAACTGAACACTACAAATACAAAAACAACAAACGTGAAAACCGAAACAGTTCTATCTGGTGCAGACACACAAAGACTGAAGACAACCACCCACAAAACACAATAGAACACAGGCTACCTAAATATGGTTCCCAATCAGAGACAATGACTAACACCTGCTTCTGATTGAGAACCATATCAGGCCAAACGAGAAACCCCACATAGAAGCAGAAAACATAGATCATACCCACCCAACTCACGCCCTAACCACACTAAAACAAAGAAAATACAAAATAACTATGGTCAGAACGTGACAAACCCTTTTAGCTAATCCTTCCCCTAACCCTAACCTTAACCTTTTAGCTAACCCTAACCCTTTAACCTAACTCCTAAACTTAGCCCAAATGTCTCAGATTTACGTACAGAATAACACAAAATGCTCTGAGACCAGGTTTCCAATTTAGGCAGATGTTAGAGGGCCTCTGCTTTGATGTCAGAGGGCCTCTGCTTCAGCACAGCTACCGGTGCATCAAGTCACCAACAGGCTCCTGAACAGCTTCTATCCCCAAGCCATAAGATTGCTAAATAGCTAACAAAATGGCTACACAAACGGAGTTTTTTATTTGATTTATTTCACCTTTATTCAACCAGGTAGGCCAGTTGAGAACAAGTTCTAATTTACAGCTGCGACCTGGCCAAGATAAAGCAAAGCAGTGCCACACACAACAGAGTTACACATGGGGTTGTTGACCCTTGTATTTTATATTTTAGTCTCTATGCACACTCACAGGACTCTACACACTCATGCACACTGACACTCCAACACACACACACACACACACACACACACACACACACACACACACACACACACACACACACACACACACACACACACACACACACACACACACACACACACACACACACACACACACACACACACACACACACACACACACACACACACACACATAAAATCATCATAAACGCTGCTGCTACTTTGTTAATCATGTATCCTGATGTCTATTACTCCAGTATCCCTGCACATTGTAAATATGGGATTGGAACTGACCCTGTATATAGCTTACTTACTTATTGTGTTCTTCTTATTTCTTTGTATGTGTGTGTTTTTGTTCTGCCTTATGTTATTTTTAGTACTACATTGATATTGATTACTGCATTGTTGGGTTTAGAAAGACATTTCACTGTACTTGTGCACGTGACATTACAACTTGAAACTTTACTGAAGAATGTGTTTGTTTCATATGGTTGTTTTACTTTTCATATTTTGTCCCACTGGGCACACACTGGTTGAATCAACGTTGTTTCCACGTCATTTCAAGGAAATTACGTTGAACCAACGTGGAATAGACGTTGAATTGACGTCTGTGCCAGTGGGGTGTAATTGATGTGTTTATAGATATGTATAGTGTAATTGTTGTTTATTGATGTGTTCATGCAGAGCTCATGTGCGAAAGAGACTGCGTTCTCAGCATGACTCCCTGCTTAAATGAAGGTTAAAAAACAACCTAAAGAATAAATGGTGGCTGTGTCGAGTGGAGTGGACTTGAGACAGCTGAGGCAGCAGAGGTGTGTATTGTGTTTAATAGCTTACTGTTTTTTGGGGGGGGAGATTGAGAGAGCGTGCAGTTTTATGCAAGTAACACTTTAGTCTGTTAGACCTTTGCTGTGCTTCCACTTAAAATTTGCTGTGTTTTGTTTCAGGCCTTTGTAAAACTGTAAATTACCTTTGGTGACATCCAAATTACACCTGCCCAGTAAACTGGCGTACTGTACTATATTTGTAATACAATCTATATATTTTGTGATAGTCCTGTCTTGCATGCCTCCATACCAGTATCCAGTTAAGGTCTTATTGACCCTGCCCTATCTTAGAACCTGTCTCACAGATCTAAGAATGGTAGGCATATAATATCTGCTCCTTATTTTGTTTAACTTCTAGAGCATTCAATTGTGCTTTAAGTGGAAATGGCATTGATTGCCAGTAGGAAGTGACATGTATTGTGTTGGTATCTCATCAATTAATGATCAACAAACAGATCATTTTTATGTTGTACTTGTAATGAATACATGTGCAATTGCTGCTTCAGCACAAATGTGATGCCCCATTGTCCTTTCATTCATATGCTAACTCGCTTCATGACTCATTTCTACAACAAGCCTTACTTACCCTAGTATAATTACATTTGTTAATCTAGTCAGCCAAAACTTCCTGCAACTTATCATCCTAAAATGCTGTTATAGTGTCTCAAAATGTCTAGACTTTAGCCTAACCTTGGTGAAAACGTTCCTCTGAATTAATACAACGCATAATATGTCCCTATAACTTAGATGGCAGACGAACAATGCCTGTGCCATGCAAAGGGCCTCGAGAAGCCGTGAAAAACTACAAAAGGGGTTATTATTTGTCATTTTATAAAGTACAGTGAACAAACCTCTGCTACTGCTCTTGAATGCAGCCCTTTGCTTGTTGCTTAGCAACCATGTGACACGGGTAGTTTACGCAGCCATTCAAGACGGAATAGAATCATACGGGACATAACAACTAATTTTTTGTAACTTTCTGGTCATAAAATAAAGTTTGTTGAAAATTTCATCGGATATATTGTTTCCAGATAACGTATCGGTGGTAGTTACAGTAGCGCCTGAATCAGGATGTTATAATTTTAAAAGAACGAAGGCCTATCCATTCTGGGAACAAGTAAGTTAAGTTGATAGCCAACTCGCTCACGCTTCGACTTTCTTCCATGCCATAACATAAGACATGACACACAGCTAGCCTGCTTTTTTCCATTAGTTTGCACAGTGGCAAGATGTAAAGGTAGCAAAAAGTGATTTAATTTCACCAACATTGATCTAACTAACAATAATTTGTTTTTTGTACAGTATTGTGGAGATTGCATATTGCGACAATGCCTGAAGTTGAACCACTCAGATTTCCATCAAGGGAGGACGGGCCAAGTTTACAAGGTTTGAAAGAAATTTTGCACAAATAATAACCCCCTCACACACCTAAACACTTGAAAGGCAATTGAAACAGAACAGAGATACAGGTGGTAGCATTGTTATACAATGGGGATACTGTCTGTCATCACACATTGTCTTGCTTCTAAAGAGACACTTGATACAGATTGCCACAACAGCAGGTAATGTACTCTCACATTACAGTCCATAACAAAAGGTGAAAGTCGCCCACTTGCTTAATCATATTTCCTATGAGCGCTCCAGCTGCAGCATCATCTTACATAGAGTGGGCTATGTTGTGCCTTGAAAGCACTGGCCTAAAGTGTATGTTAGCCTGAGTAGGATATCTGTTTCAATATTGTGCATTTAGGCCAGGAGCCATACTGCAGCCAGATGGCACCCTTCCACCGCTAAGCCTATATCGCCCTTGAGTCTGCCACAGGAGGCTCAAATTAGGCTTCCCTGGCCCTTGGCCTATTCACTGATGCTTACAATACATTGATTGGTTATATGGACATTTATGGGTGATAGTGAAAATGACATAAGATCATTGTCGTATTGTCATAACACTGTGTACAGTAAGTCTCTTTCACACAAGGTGGAATACGTGTCCGATATACTATATCTTTGTGTCAGATTTTAAGGGATACAAATGTCATATTAATTATTCCTTATGTTATACTGTCATACTGTTGTTTGTATGTATCATATTTATGGAAGCAGTAATGTGTTTTTGGCTTTTCATCAAGCCAACCCAAAATGATCATGAATCGGGGCATAGGTCTAACTCTTCAATTTGATTTACGGCTGGTCATTTCTGATATCTTTTAAGATCAGGTAGATCTTCAAGCAGTGTGCCCCAGCAGACGTCGCAGTTGTGCCCTGGTTAACACCCCCTCACCGTGCGTCAACAAAGCTGTTTGCCATATTCAGGAGCTGAAGAGGAAAGTGGAGAACTGGTGTCAACAGGTAAGATTCAAAGTGTGATCATGCAAAAAAGCTTTTTGAGTTAATTATTATGGGCCAAAAATATATTTAAAAAACAACAACATGGTGGACCTCCCGGGTGGCGCAGTGGTCTAGGGCACTTCATCGCAGCGCTAGCTGTGCCACCGGAGACTCTGGGTTCGCGCCCAGGCTCTGTCGCAGCCGGCCACGACCGGGAGGTCCGTGGGGCGACGCACAATTGGCCTAGCGTCGTCCGGGTTAGGGAGGGTTTGGCCGGTAGGGATATCCTTGTCTCATCGCGCACCAGCGACTCCTGTGGCAGGCCGGGCGCAGTGCGCGCTAACCGAGGGGGCCGGGTGCACGGTGTTTCCTCCGACACATTGGTGCGGGTGGCTTCCGGGTTGGAGGCGCGCTGTGTTAAGAAGCAGTGCGGCTTGGTTGGGTTGTGCTTCGGAGGATGCATGGCTTTCGACCTTCGTCTCTCCCGAGCCCGTACGGGAGTTGTAGCGATGAGACAAGATAGTAATTACTAGCGATTGGATACCACGAAAATTGGGGAGAAAAGGGGGTAAAATATTTAAAAAACAATAAAAAAAAAACATTTCTGTCATTTGTCTGCCTGTCTCCTCTACCAGTCAGGAAATGTTCAGCATCAGATGTCTCATGAAAAACAGCAAAAAAGCAAAACTTTTAGGTAAGATGTATCTTTTTGGTCCTATGTTATGTCCTATGTGTCACCTCCAACCCTTACACACACACACACACACACACACACACACACACACACACACACACACACACACACACACACACACACACACACACACACACACACACACACACAGAGTCAACGGTGGTGTTCTATTATATACTATTGTCAACTGAGTGACCAAGACAGGATATTTGTAAATACAGTCATACTGGACATAGCACATTCATGATCTATACTGATCTATGCATACTACCTCTTCTATTACTTGTTGTTTTTGACTTGACTCTTATTATTGATATTTATTATTGATTATTGTACTGTAATGTTGAGGGAGTTAGCACACAAGCATTTCACTGCCCCTTTCAAACCTTCTTTAAACTATGTACCTGATGAATACAATTTGATTCCATTTTTTTTTTATTAGTCTTCATTTTAAGCTTTACATTTACAGCATTGAATGTTCCTATTTCTTCAGGTATGTGAAGAAATGTGTTCCATGTTTTCCAGATTGATTTCCAGTGAATCTGTGTCTTCAATGATACCTACAGAGTTATACATCGAAGGCATTGGACTAAGTGCAAGAGGTGAAAGAGGTAAATATTTTTTATTTATTTTCTCAAATGAGAGGGATACAGTACACAGCCTTGTGTCACGTGATGAAGTCCATGAACACAACAGAATGTGTCTAGGAACAAAAATGTACAGTGTAATGGCATCTATAACATGCGCACTATTTTGAATCAACCATATACAGTACAGCCCCTATTGTTTGCAGATGCTTTCTGTACTATGAGTCCTCTTGTAGTTTATTATATTTTAGCTTAGGTTATGTGACAATTATCAATCTTTTTCAATAGATAAGGCTACTGGTATACTATACGAGCATCTCTCTTCCTTCATACAGAGGGTGACCTGTTGTCTCCGCTGCGTAAGGAAACCACGGACGTCCTGGTAGAAGTAGTGTATCTGATTGAACGTCTGGAAGCTGATCGCCAGGATGCAGAGGAGGCTCTACAGTCGGAGAAGAAGAGAAGGAGAACTTTAGGGGGGAAAATGTATAGTATTTCACTGTGGAAGCAGCAGGAGTTCCCTGTAGCTGTCCAGAAAGGTCAGTCAGTGGCATAAAGACAAAGATCCCTAAAAGAAAGGTCATTCATGTTATTATCACTCTTTTATTAGGAGTATTATTCTGTAACACTTGTTGTTGAAGACAAAATAAACTGTAATCTAGTAGTTGGTAAGTTCTTTATATATTGCTTACAGTGCAACTTTACTTGAAACCTGGATATGTGCTGTTTCTCTCCAGAGCATGAGGCCTGTACCAGAGACATCAGTGAATTGAAATGGCATCTGAAATTGAGAAGAGATAAACTTCACCAAGTGACAGATAGAATGATCAAGACAGAGGTTCTGAATCAGCGGTTAAATGAGGACATTGATTTCATCAAGAAAAATGGGCCTCTTGTGAAGGAAAAACTGCAGCTGGAGAGTGATTTCATGATCCAAATTAATACGGCTCAACGTAAGGTACTGTTCACAATGAATTTTGTTCTAGTTTTTTTCTACACTGTTATTGTCACATATATATTGCATATATTTATATATATTTTTATTTTAGGCCCTTGAGACATTTTCAAAGACCTTCAGTGAACTGAAGAGTTTTCAAGAAGACATGAGAAAGGAAGAACTGAAAGCAGATGAGGATAGAGGTTTGATGTTCAATGAACTTAAGGGCATCAGGAATCTGCTAAATGACAGACTGTGAGTACAGTATACAGCATATTAAATAGTATTACAGTGTCACGCCTGCTCCCACTCCCTCTCTCTGGCACTCAAGGGCGCCAGGCTGCCCATCATTATGCACACCTATCACCATCATTATGCACATCAGCGCTTCATTGGACTCACCTGGACTCCTTACTTTGTTGATTGCTTCCTCTATATCTACAGTTGAAGTCGGAAGTTTACATACATCTTAGCCAAATACATTTAAACTCAGTTTTTCCACAATTCCTGACATTTAATCCTAGTACAAATTCCCTGTTTTAGGTCAGTTAGGATCACCACTTTATTTTAAGAATGTGAAATGTCAGAATAATAGTAGAGAGAATGATTTATTTCAGCATTTATTTTTTTAATCAGATTCCCAAGTTTACATACACTCAATTAGTATTTGGTAGCATTGCCTTTAAATTGTTTATCTTGGGTCAAACGTTTTGGGTAGCCTTCCACAAATGTCCCACAATAAGTTGGGTGAATTTTGGCCCATTCTTCCTGACAGAGCTGGTGTAACTGAGTCAGGTTTATAGGCCTCCTTGCTCGTACACGCTTTTTCAGTTCTGCCCACAGATTTTCTATAGGATTGAGGTCAGGGCTTTGTGATGGCTACTCCAATACCTTGACTTTGTTGTCCTTAAGCCATTTTGCCACAACTTTGGAAGTATGCTTGGGGTCATTGTCCATTTGGAAGACCAATTTGCGACCAAGCTTTAACTTCCTGACTGATGTCTTGAGATGTTGCTTCAATATATCCACATAATGTTCCTACCTCATGATGCCATCTATTTTGTGAAGTGCACCAGTCTCTCCTGCAGCAAAACACCCCCACAACATGATGCTGCCACCCCCGTGCATCACGGTTGGGATGGTGTTCTTCGGCTTGCAAGCCTCCCCCTTTTTCCTCCAAACATAATGATGGTCATTATGGCCTAACAGTTCTATTGTTGTTTCATCAGACCAGAGGACATTTCTCCAAAAAGTACGATCTTTGTCCCCATGTGCAGTTGCAAACCGTAGTCTTTTTTTTATGTTGGTTTTGGAGCAGTGGCTTCTTCCTTGCTGAGCGGCCTTTCAGGTTATGTCGATAGAGGACCCGTTTTACTGTGGATATAGATACTTTTGTACCTGTTTCCTCCAGCATCTTCACAAGGTCCTTTGCTGTTGTTCTGGGATTGATTTGCACTTTTCGCACCAAAGTACGTTCATCTCTAGGAGACAGAATGCGTCTCCTTCCTGAGCGGTATGACTGCTACGTGGCCCCATGGTGTTTATACTTGCGTACTATTGTTTGTACAGATGAACGTGGTACCTTCAGGCGTTTGGAAATTGCTCCCAAGGATGAACCAGACTTGTGGAGGTCTACAATTTGTTTTCTGATGTCTTGGCTGATTTCTTTTGATTTCCCATGATGTCAAGCAGAGGCACTGAGTTTGAAGGTAGGCCTTGAAATACATCCACAGGTACACCTCCAATTGACTCAAATTATGTCAATTAGCCTATCAGAAGCTTCTAAAGCCATGACATAATTTTCGGGAATTTTCCAAGCTGTTTATAGGCCCTTTTAGGGCTATGCGTCCAACTAGCGGGACAACCTCCGGTGAAACTGGAGGGCGCGCACTTCAAATAAATAATCCCAAAAATGATGGATATTAAACATTTAGGTACATATAAGTGTCTTATATCGGTTGAAAGCTTAAATTCTTGTTAATCTAACTGCACTGTCCGATTTACAGTAGCTATTACAGCGAAAACATGCCATGCGATTGTTTGTGGACGGCGCCCCATATCAAAATATTTTTCCACCGGCACAGGTTTCATAAATTCACAAATAGCGATTAAATATTTACTTACTTTTTGAGAATCTTCCTCTGATTTGTAATCCAAAGGGTCCTAGCTATAACATGTAGTGTCGTTTTGTTAGATAAAATCCTTTATATCACAAAAAGGCAGTTTAGTTGGCGCCATCGATTTGAGTAGTCCACTCGTTCAACATGCGGAGAAAGGAATCTGAAAATCTACCCCGAAACTTTGTTTCAACAAGTCAAAATACGTTTCTATTTACTACTCAGGTACCCTAAAATGTAATCAAACTATAATATTTCTACGAAAAGAAGTATGTTAAATAGGAAAACGATTTTAGCAGGTCTTCATGGCGCGCCCAAACACAAATTTCCAAGACTGTGTCCCTGTCCTAAAACTGATATTTATTTTTTGTTTTTGAAGTTACAAGCCTGAAACCTTGAACATAGACTGCTGACACCCTGTGGAAGCATCCAGGGAGCTAATTATCAGTATGACCTTATTCTTGCCATTGTAAGAGGATGGTCTCTCAAAAAACAAAAATTCTGGTTGGTTTTTCTTTGGATTTTCTCCTACCATATCTATTGTGTTATTCTCCTACATTATTTTAAAATTTCTACAAACTTCAAAGTGTTTTCTTTCCAATGGTACCAATTATATGCATATCCTGGCTTCAGGGCCTGAGCAACAGGCAGTTTACTTTGGGCACGTCATTCAGGCAGAAATTGAGAAAAAAGGGGCCTAGCCCTAATTAAAGGCACAGTCAACTTAGTGTATGTAAGCTTCTGACCCACTGACATTTTTATACAGTGAATTATAAGTGAAATAATCTGTCTGTAAACAATTGTTGGAAAAAATACTTGTGTCATGCACAAAGTAGATGTCCTGTCCGACTTGCCAAAACTATAGTTTGTTAACAAGACATTTGTGGAGTGGTTGAAAAACAAGTTTTAATGACTCCAACATAATTGTATGTAAACTTACAACTTCAACTGCATCTGTTCCTCAGTTTGATCCCTGTGTCAGCATTAATGTCATTATGTTTCACCTATCCAGACGCTGTCCGTGTTTTGTTTCATGTTTGTTATTTATTAAATGTTCACTCCCTGTACCTTCTTCTCATCTCCCAGTGTCTGTCCTCACATACAGTATCTGACAGTTACCCAACCTTACCCAACCTAACCTATTTTAGGTAAAGGTTAGAAGGAACCAGAAGGAACCAAAGGAATAATTGTCCAAGTAATCTGTCCTGTTAAATCTCAAATATTTCTGTAATCACGCGGTAACTTAACCTGACAGTGTTGCTATAAAGTACTTACAACTGTTGCGCCATGCTTGCAGTTTATTAATAATTTCACTTCAAAAGATGATTGTATTATTTTGTCCAGAACTGAATTCCAGCAGCTGATAGATTATTGGGATGGCTACTGCATTACATTGAAGGAGACAGAGGAGATGGTGGCTTTGAAGGAGGAGGAGTGGGGAGACATGTCACAACGTATCCCTGTGCTAGAGGTGAAGGAGACTGCAGTCAATGAACTGGTGAGTACTGTACTGTGCTAACTGTGTACTGTATGTTACATCAGCACATGTGAGCCAGTCTGTAACTTAAATGATTTTCATCACTGTGAACAACTGCATTTATCATAATTAATGAATGAACGAATGAATGAGGAATTTTACTTAAGGAATATGCTGAAACATGCACCAATGTTCCTTACACATTGAGAATACAATGTCTAGTTATTTTTTGGTCACAGGTTGTGGAGTTGAACATATTTATTGAGGTTGAAGGTAGAAAAATTGCACAATTAAAGGAAGAGATTTCAGAGCTGCAGAAAGAAGTCCATGCAACTGTAAGTGATGTCATGATAGTTATTGTTGATGTTGAATATTTCTCACAATACTTTATTTATTGCATACGACTTATTGCATATTTATTGCTTCCTAACGTTGCATCCGGGGCATATTCCAGAGACTTGCAGGTGAAGCGGCGGTCTCTCACTCCGAGGAGGTGTTCTGTAAGAAACATCAGGACATCTTGGCTCTCCACGAGGAAAACAAAGAGTATGAACTAGAGACTGAGGACTACAGTAACATGATCTATGAGAGGTACTGCATGTAATTTGTGTGTATGTGTGTGTGTGCATACTTACGTAGCTGTGTGTGTGTGCATACTTACGTACGTCTGTGTGTGTCCATCAGTGAACAGGCAGTGAAGCAGCTTCAGAAGGAGAGGAAGCGCATGCTACAGAAGATCAGTGTGAATGAGGAACAGAGAGAAGAGGCCAAGGAGGAGTTGTCCCAGGTGGCAGCAATGCACGCTAACACCAAGGTCAACCTGGAGGAGCTGGAGCAGCAGACCTTCATGGCGGAGCAGAGGATGAGGGTCCGTGTGGAAAGAGACATGCACTTAACTCGACATCCATACACTCTTACCTGTAGTATGATCAAGGCTACAGATGTAAGATCTTAATTTGCAATGCAGGACATTTAAAACTTGTGGTGTATTTGAGGTTTAAAAAGGCTTGTGAGGTTTGTAATTTCCACTTTGAGATTTCAGACTTGATTTTCCCTTATGAAAATTGTATCAACCACTACAAAAATGTCCATGAATTATAATCCACATAATAATTTACATTTCTTGTTGCTGCAGGATTAATTTCCTGCTGTAGCAAACTGGCTCAAATGAAGATCTTACATCTGTAGAGATCCATGCACTCTTACCTGTAGTACCATGCACATAACTAGAGATCCATTTTATCAGAATTTATGAGGGTAAGTTAGAGAGACACTGATTTATAAATGAATCCTACATAAAGAGAAGGTTGCATATCCTCATTGACACAAGTGTCTGATGTTTAGATTCAAATTCCGTTAGATTTTGTCAATCACATAATCTGCATTAGTTGTCGGTGACAGAAGCACATGCTTTTAGAGATTCATCCATGCTTGGAGGCTCTATCAAGGTGGGTTTGTGAAAAGAGCCCTTGCAGATAGACATTCAGATATGCACTAGTAGATTCATGTACCATGATGAAGTGGGCTTCTTTACTAGTGTTACTGATGCAACACATATACATATCTCCTCAGAAAGTGATTGAGAATCTGAAGAAAGACATGATGAGCGAGATGAAAGCCATGGCCATTCTGAAGGTAAATCTCTTCTGTCTGTCTTCTGTAGAGTTTCGACTTTCATGGTTGGTTCTGTCAAGCATCTTTTTGCAATCAGCTGTGTTCTAAAACCAGTAATCTCGTAAGACTGATCTTGGAAGGTGATATGATTCCTTGTGTACAACAGTTTTGTTACGTTTTTAAACTGTATTTCAGGATACATTAACAACATTTAAAGCAGAATTACATCAGGAGCAAACCAACACAGAAAACGCCAGATGGGAACTTCATAAGGAATTTGAAGAGGTGTCATCAGCTACAAAACAACTGGAAATTGAAATGGAAAAACTGAGAAAGATTTACAATGATAAATCTGAGGTAATCTAACATTTTATGTTCAGTTTACTGTATTTCAAATGTTTTAGTGAGATATGTTGAGTGTTTTAAATTCAATTGATTATTCATTTCTCTGTTTCAGAAAATTGAACGTTTAAGGGAGAAACTCTGTGATGTTCTAACAGAACACAAAAACACTACAAATTGTCTGAAAAAGGAAAGAAACCTGAAACTTGACCATCTAAATACAGTCAAGGTAAGATAAAGCAAGGATTTACACTCAGTCACCATATTTTAAAAAATGGTGAGAAATGTAATAGATATTAGCACAACACATTTCATGATATAATGTATTACACCTAATACACACGCATGATTTACAAGTGATAGTGTAATGTATTTGAAATCACAAGGTGGGTGGTGGGACTTAATAAAAGTTATTGATGTTGAAATCATGCTGCCAAGTTTCATTGTGGCGCATGGTTCATTCATTTCAATCTTGTTTATTGTTGACAGGAATTACACCAAGATGTTACCAAGAGGTTTGACCACGCCTTGAGCAGAATCACAGTCCTCACTGCTAAGTCCAAAGAGTACAGAACAGAGTCTGACAGGATGGAGGAAACAGCAGCCACAATGCCAGATGTCATTGAAGAACTACAGTAAGAATCTCTCCTCTCCTCACAACCACCCTCTGCTCTGCCAATATAATATAATAGGTCTTCTACCCTATCTAGATTATTTAGAATGTATTATCATTGTAAGCCTGCTGCACCAGAGACCCTGGAAAGCTTGAATGTATTAGTTTGATTCATGCTGTGCTCAGAGCGTGAAGCGTCACCATTAACTTTGAAGCCTTGGCTTTTCCATCATTGATATTAGCACAGGAATCAGCTTGGTATTATTCCAAATCAATTGATTGTCGTTCACCTGTATTTATCAGGTCCGTCTTTGATGCCGTAGAGTTCAAAAACCAAACAGCTACGTTGATCATGAACACCTTAGACCGTGATATCACCAACTGTCAACAACGGATTGAGCAAGCAGTGCAAACTCACACTACTCTATTCACAACCAGACAGCAAAAAATGGAGGAAACCAAGGTAAAACACTGGGTCATTTGGTTAATACAAGGTGGTTTGGTTTATGTTGTACTCATTGTATTTGATGTTAGTGTTACTGCTATTCCTCATACAGCTAATCTTACTGGAATTGAGACCATGCACAGTAACATTTAGGTAGGCTAAAAGCAGGTAGGCTAAAAATATTTGTTAGTTTCCAAACATGCCCATTGGCAATTGTCTTCAAAGTGGTATATTGGTAACAAACACAAGAGAAAGTCTGAAAGGGTCCTCAGCTTATTGTGTAGTTATTTGTGGATTAGTGTCACTAGAATTACTCGCTACAATCCGTTGTGAGAAGACCACAACAGCGTCCTAAGCAATTAGAATTATAAGTCAAGGTCAATCGTGTTGTGTTTTTTAAAGGAGTGACAACTAACTGTTGGAAAGTATTTTTCCAAACTGATAAGCAACTGAGCACAGACGTCAATTCAACATGTATCCCACGTTGGTTCAATGTAATTGTGAAAACAATGTTGATTCACCCAGTTTGTGCCCAGTGGGAAGGCCTCTCCTGTATTGGTGAATCTTTCTTGGTTGGACATTTGCTGTATTCAGTTACCTGTATGTTTAATCATCATATTAATTTAAATACAAACCTATTCTTCCCAACCTCACACCATTGACAAAACACATTTTTACCAATGTAATATTTTTTGTATTCACCTCGAAAAGGAGTGTAAAAAATGTCTGTGGTGTACATTATTTTATATTTAAGCTTTGTTTTAAAGTGGCAATCAGCAGTTGAAAGAAAAACCAAGGGTGTCCCCGCTCCTGTTTCGGTAAAAAGGTGAGGAATGGGACTGGAGAAATGTTACCACTCTCAAATTCATAGACAGAGCTATGGATGCAAGGAGTGACCATCAATGATATCAACATTATAGTTTTAACCATGTTTAGAGGCTATAGAGTTTGTTTACATTTACTTTGTTTACAAACATTGCAGTAAAACAAGCTTATATTTTGGGTTCTGGTGGGGTAAGACAGTTGAATTAAGCTCATGAGGCATTTATCAGTTATATTCTTCAATAAACTTATAGGTATATATCATTAATTTATGAGTCCAAAAATGGATGTAGCAACTGCAGATTGCCACTTTAATGGGAGAGCCCAATTTATTGTAAGGTTTTCATCTGCAGCATGCAGGATTATCAGCCCAGCCACCGCCTCGTGGCTGATGGGAGTCTCACATGGCTTATCTAATGTGAAATCGCCATGTGGTATAGAGTTTCATTAAACGGTGATCAAGAATGCATTAGTTCAAAACAAGAAAAGGCAATGGAGCTAGGCCGCCATGCATCCGCGAGCGCAGCAACTTTAAAGAAGTTGTTGGCGTGAGACAATTTAAGAATTAGGAAGTCTTCCTCATAGACACAAGTCCCATTAGCCTGATAAAAGGCAATCATGCAAAAATAGCTTTAGCCTTTTTCACTTGAAAAAATGTAATGGAAACAACAATAGGCCTATCGCCCCTCTCACCAAATAAAAAGATCAAGAGTTAGAGCGAGTGTTAAGTTATAAGGAAATTGGTTAATTTGATCATTATGTTCATTAGGTCCTATATAACTAATGCTGTACACAGTTTCTATTCATATACTGTCCATACTTTCTATACGCGTTCTGAAATGTATTAACTTCTTTCTTTTTACTTTTTGGATTATGTGCGTAATCGTTTTGTATTGCTAGGTATTATTACTGCACTGTTGGAGCTAGAAACACAAGCTGCAAATCGCACCTGCAATAACATCTGCAAATCTGTGTACGCGACCAATACACTTCGATTTGATTTGAATATAAAGCACACACATAATGTCCACATTAGCATAACGTAATAAGCACACTAAGCATTTGGAAACCGCCGTGCGTGACTCAGTGAACGAGTAAACACAGTAATGACTGGACACATTGAGATATAAAATTACACAGGAGAAAGATGCTGACCTCATATTGTCATTGGAAGGCCCCAGAGGTCACCATGGATGTTGACTGTTGGGATGTTAAATGTCAGGTAGAGCACATTAGTATTGCTAACAGCTCAGAGGAGGCTTGTGTTTGTGTGTGGGGAGACACTAAGGGGACTTTTCTGACCTGCATCCCATTGACAGCCCAACTAGCCAAAATATATAACTAACCCTTACCTTAACACTAACCTTAACAAAACCCTTAACCCTAATCTTAACCTAATTTTCACCAAAATACTATTGTGTATCTACAAACAGTTCCATTGAACTCATGAAGTCGCCCCATACACTGAGTCAATTGAAATTAAATGAATCAAAATCAGCTGAAGTCCAATTATTCAGCAGGTACAGTGCCTTCAGAAAGTATTCACTTTTCCCACATTTTGTTGTGTGACAGCCTGCATTTAAAATAGATTTAATTTCGATTTTGTGTCACTGGCCTACACACAATACCGCATAATGTCAATGTGGAATTATGGTTTTCAAAATTTTAACAAATTAATTAAAAATGAAAAGTTGAAATGTCTTGAGTCAGTAAGTATTCAACACCTTTCTTATGGCAAGCCTAAAAAAGTTCAGGAGTAAAAATGTGCTTAACAAGTCACATAATAAGTTGCATGGACTCACTCTGTTTACAATAATAGTGTTTAACATTATTTTTTAATTACTACCTCATCTCTGTACCCCACACATACAATTATCTGTAAGTGTAAGGACAGATGCTGGGAGACTAGAGGCAAGTACAGGGAGTGAACATTTAATAAATAACGGACATGAAACAAAACACGGACAGCGTCTGGACAGGGGAAACAAAACAACATTAATGCTGATGGGATCAAACTGAGGAACATACAGATATAGGGGGGGCAATCAACAAAAAGAAGGAGTCCAGGTGAGTCCAATGCAGTGCTGATGTGCGTAATGATGGTGACAGGTGTGCGTAATGATGGGCAGCCTGGCGCCTTCGAGCGCCAGAGAGGGGGAGCGGGAGCAGGCGTGACAGTAAGGTTCCTCAGTCGAGCAGTGAATTTCGAACACAGATTCAACCATAAAGACCAGGGAGGTTTTCCAATGCCTCGCAAAGAAAGGCACCTATTGGTAGATGTGTAAAAATAAAAAAAGCAGACATTGAATATTGCTTTGAGGATGATGAAGTTATTAATTACACTTTAGATGGTGTATCAATACACCCAGTCACTACAAAGATACAGGCGTCCTTCCTAACTTAGTTGCCGGAGAGGAAGGAAACCGCTTAGGGATTTCACCATGAGGCCAATGGTGACTATAAAACAGTTACAGAGTTTAAGGGCTGTGATAGGAGAAAACTGAGAACGGATCAACAACATTGTATTTGCTCCACAGTACTAACCTAATTAACAGAGTGAAAAGAAAGAAGCCTGTGCAGAATACCAATATTCCAGAACATGCACTCTGTTTACAACAAGACACTAAAGTAATACTGCAAAAATGTGGCAAAGCAATTCACTTTTTGTCCTAACTAAAAAGTGTTATGTTTGGGGCAAATTCAATACAACACATTACTGAGTACCACTCTCCATGTTTTCAAGCATAGTGGTGGCTGCATCATGTCATCGGTATGCTTGTAATCAAGGACTGGGGAGTTTTTCAGGATAAAAAAAAATACAGAATGGAGCTAAGCATAGGCAAAATCCAAGAGGAAACCCTGGTTCGTCTGCTTTCCAACAGACACAGCAGGACATTAACTTACAACACAAGGCCAAATCTACACTGGAGTTGCTTGCCAAGAAGACAGTAAATAAAAAAATATATACAGTATATATGGGGGATTGGAAATTATGCAAACAATTACAATGATAGAATCCACAATCTATCTGTAATTTTGCAATTTTATAGCCGAGTTAGTTTAGACATAAATCTGCTTTGACATCTATTGTCACACCCTGATCTGTTTCACCTGTCCTTGTGCTTGTCTCCACCCCCCCCCCCCCCCCCTCCAGGTGTCGCCCATCTTCCCCATTATCCCCTGTGTATTTATACCTGTGTTTTCTGTCTGTCTGTGCCAGTTCGTCTTGTTTGCCAAGTCAACCAGCGTTTTTCTACTAGCTCCTGTTTTTTTCCCCAGTTTTTCTCGTCCTCCTGGTTCTGACCTTTGCCTGTCCTGACTCTGAGCCTGCCTGCCTGACCATTCTGCCTGCCCCTGACCTCGAGCCTGCCTCCCGCCCTGTACCGTTTTGGACTCTGACCTGGTTATGAACTCTTGCCTGTCCCCGACCTGCCTTTTGCCTACCCCTTGGACTATAATAAATATCAGAGCTCAAACCATCTGCCTCCCGTGTCTGCATCTGGGTTTCGCCTTGTGTCATTATATTTATGCCAAGACTCTAGCAATAATCAACAACCAATTTGACAGAACTTTAAGAATTTTGAAAATAATAATGAGCCAATATTGTACAATCCCGGTGTGCAAAGCTCTTAGAGATTTATCCAGAAAGACTCACAGCTATAATCAGTGCCAAAAGTGATTCTAACATATATTGACTCTGGTGTGAATACTCTAAATTCGATATTTCTGTATTTCATTTTCAATAAATTAGCTAAAATTCTAAAAACATGTTTTCACTTTGTCATTATGGGGTATTGTGTGCAGATGGATGAGAATTTTTTTATTTATTTAATCCATTTTGAATTCAGGCTGCAACACGACAAAATGTGGAATAAGTCAATGGGTATGAATACTTTCGGAAGGCACTGTAAATGTCTGTCATGATCTTCAAACCCAAACGTTTCCAAAGCGTTTCCACCATCAACATAGTGTCTTCCTTCATTAATGTAATCAAACAGCTAGCTGGCGTTCTGTGTAGTTGTCACCGTGGATAAAGTAAACAACGCAACCAAACTACAGACTCCATAAGTTTCTTCTGGGCAATGAAGTGTAATTCGTTCCATTTACACTTCAGATAACAGCAGCCATCAGATGGGCTTAGTCAGTAGTGCTGCATGCCTTGCCTGCTGTAATTAAAACTGGAATCAATAGAAAGCATTTGTCATGTTTACAGCCCCCCCCCCCCTCTTTCTGCTGGGTTAAACTCATCACCTTAGTGCTGCTGTTGTGTTTTACTGCAGAGACACACATCATTATGTTCCTTCGTTCTGCAGGTACAGCACAGTACAGTCGAGACCAACAGGATACAGCAGCACAATGGATACAGCAGCACAGTGATCAAATACTCTGGGAATGAATGGTGTTGAGACTTGACAAGAGGGCAGGCAGAGAGAGAGACAGTTACTCAGTCATTGTTATTTATTTGATTTCCAGAATAGTGTCCAGTCAGTGTTTGTCTGTATTTGTCCCTGTGTGCCCTAGATTGTAAGACTCACACATCCAGTAGTATGCACACACATATAGTCTCACACAGGTGTACTTGTTCCCCCTACTAAATAACCTATGACAAAATATGTTATTGGAAATTCATTTTAAGTCTGTCATAATTCTGAGTATACAGTATGCCCTAAATACACACTGTACATCTATGGATTCACTCCCAGGCCTATTGGTTCATAAGAATGTTTATCTATAGCCATAGCCTGGGACAGTGATCCATATCTTTGATCGCTCATAACAGTAGCTGACATTCAACATGTACTGTATACAGTGCAGTATAACTGCTACTTCAGCATGTATTGTTCCTTGGTCCTTGGCAGCTCTCCTCCACTAGGGGTTGATGGAACCATCCACCATGATGGCCTCCTCAGTCATACTATGCTGCAACCTGCCATGTCTCCTCAATATTTTCTGACTGTGGACCACACTCATAAGTCCTGTCAAGTGCTTAAAATTGTCAGGACACCTTGTTATCAATATATGTGAAACCGTGTAACTGAACGTGTGTTTGTATGTGTATGTGTTGTAGTCTGACCTAAAGGTAGCCCTAAGAGAGAACGTTGAGTTGGCCCACGAGTACAGAGCCCTTCAGAAAGTCCTGATGATCGCCAAGCAGGGGGCTGTTGGGGTGTTTGACGAGAGGAATCGAGCAGAGGCATCTTTTTATGATCACAAACAGGTAGGCTCTCTACTGAACGTGTCTACTTCCTAATGTTATAAAATTATAGAGCTTTACATATTGAATCATAATCACTATCATTGAATCATACATTTAAATCATTATATGATATTATATCCAGTTTGCCGTTTGATTGGAATGTTTCTTAGCATGGTCAGTCATTTTCAGATTGTTTTAGTTGGGTAACCAATGAGATGACTGCAGTAATCTGATCTTGATGAGATAACCTTAGTGTAGGAGGATGATGGATGTGATATAGTAGTATTTCTGCCCAGGGGGAGATTAGAGAGAGGATAGGTGGATGTAATTCATGCAAACACATAAAGACTAAGCTCACTATACAGGTGTTCCAAGGTGACATGTTTCATTATGTTTGCTTCTGTTCACTAGGTTGTCCAATGGGCTGGGTTGGCCAATGGGCTAGGTTGGCCAATGGGCTAGGTTGGCCAATGGGCTAGGTTGGCCAATGGGCTAGGTTGGCCAATGGGCTCGGTTGGCCAAAGGGCTAGGTTGGCCAATGGGCTAGGTTGGCCAAAGGGCTAGGTTGGCCAATGGGCTAGGTTGGCCAATGGGCTAGGTTGGCCAAAGGGCTAGGTTGGCCAATGGGCTAGGTTGGCCAAAGGGCTAGGTTGGCCAATGGGCTAGGTTGGCCAATGGGAGGGAGACACATAGCAGGCACAGGTCAATAATAGAAAAAGAGAATACACTCTCAATGCTAATACTCCCAAAGGTCTTAAATGGAAACTACAGAACAACGTCTACTCCTAAAGGTGTTGAATCATTGTGAGAGAGGCTACAGAAAACAACATTTCAACTGTTTCGGTTTTTATGGTCCGGGACGCAATTTAACTTTGATCTTAAAAGAAATTGCAAGTGAAGACCATATTCTATAGCCTAAACAGGAAATAAAACATGCACTGCTTCAGGCAATAAGCAATAGACATGATTTGTTTCTCCAAAATGACTAATACCTTTACTTGAGCAATTCCTCATCTAACTGAATGAATGTTATCAAGTGAAAAATGCAGAAATAAAATCCTGTGGGCAGGATTCTCCACGCTCATGATCAAAGCCTGATTTAGCCTTCCTTAACCATTTCTGTTTGTTTCAGCTCTAGACATAGACATTTAGTACAGAACCACCTACCAACATCTCTCATTTTCTCATTCTAAATAGAAACAGATTTAATGTAATGTAATTCCTTTTAGTTTTTTTGTTGCTGATTTTCATATCCCTCTGACAATCTAATTTCTAACAGTTGTTATTCTCAATACCCAATGTTACAGGGTTTTATTCATAGTGGCTAACTCACCTGCTTCTGTCCCAGAGAAGAAAGACTAGCTTCAAAGGACCCAGCACACTGGTGGGATCATAACATAACACACATGTTTTGACAGCCCATAGCAATACTGTGTACTGGAATGACTTGATTCACTCCAAACATGGAAGAAGCTCTCAGTTGTTTGAAGAGCCTGTAAAATATTTGATATTCAGCAGAGGGAGCCAATGGAAGCTCCTGCTAAGGCGCTCTACTGGCCTGACTCAGCGAGCCAAGGTTTACAGGCTTTGGCCTGTTATAATACAGACGTAGTTAGCACCATAGTAATAAGACATTGTACACAAAGATACATTCTGAATGTATGGCATTTGTTATTAGTTGACATTATACAGTAAGTTCCTGTTACAATTGGTACATGTTTTAATCACCTGCACATAGCTGAATGCTTCAATGCTCCAACCCAACACTTTCCTCAAATGTTAGGCAATATCATTATCAATAGCAATATATTTAGCAATATATTTTGTATAATGGTTACCTACCATACCTACCCCCATCTACTAGGATAGCACTAACCTAAAAGTGGTTTTCAATGGCGATGTGTTATTTCTCCTCCAGTAGCATCAGTTACCTTATGGTTCATTTAAGTGGCCTCATCACTGCATGTAAGCATTGTTTTGTTTATGTGGATGGAGCTCTCAGCACAGGTTTTTAACAGGGCATGCTATGAAGAAAATTCCTGTTATTGTCTTTCCTTCAGCAGTAGATGGCTGAGCTAATTCGCTTTAGTTTCTCTATGCACTGGGGAACACATTGCCAAGCAATGATAAGCTTTGCAGGAAGAAAACAGAGATGGAGGGAGAAAAAGCAATGGCATCTATCAGAATTGAAAGAAACCTCTTTGCTTGAAACTGTGTTCAAATAATAAAGCAAGCGAGCATCATGTCTTTCCAATAGACTAGGAATAATTTCTAGTTTCGGTGGGGGGTTCATGACTCTGTGTGTATGTGTAAAATATGTCTTGAGGGGATTGATATAAAGTTAAACTGGGTGAAGTAGAAATATTTTACTCATCAGCTTTGCAGTCACAGAGTTTGCCTCAGCTAGAACAAAACTGCTGAAGCATTTAGAGAAAATTAACCCCCCATCCTGGCAGCCAGATGTGACTGGATTCTGATGACTGCACACGAGTGGGCAGAGAAACCAAGAGACTGTGAAATTCCTGTCAGGCCTGTGTACTGCAGAATGGGCTATTGACTGCTTTCTCTATTCCCCTCCATCATTCTTCTTGAACACTGCCATTAATTTCCTCTCCTGCCTTACCAATTCCTTTTTCTCTCTTCTCTCTTCCCTTCCTTCTTTCTTCCTGTCTGCCCCCTCCTAGATTTCTTTGTTGCAGAAGAGGATGCACAAAGCTGTGGTGAAATACTTCAGACAACGCAACCTCTATAGCCAGGCTGAACTGGCCCGCTTCCAGACCCTCTCTAATGAGAACAACCAGAAAATAAAAACTGTCCAGGTATGTATGTTTCACAGACTTTTTCCTTGTGAATCCACACACATACAACATTACAACCATTCCAGTTCAATGGAGTTTTCTTCAATTCTTCAATCCGCCTGCCTAGTCCTGCAGTATATCACAATCATTTTTTTAAGCGTTGGGAGGATTCATTGGATGAGTAGATTTTATTAATTTAATGGGAGTATAATAATTTATGACAGTATAATGACTTCATGTAATGCCTTCATGTAATGCTGAGCATGTGTGGCATCCCAAAGTTAAAACATGTTGAGCTGAGCGTCATGCCTCCATTGGCAGGGAACTAACCAGTCCACTAACCCACAGTAAAACATTCACCAGTCACCACAGCCGTCTGTAGTGTCATCACACTAGAGTTAAAGACACCACCATCACCCTTCCTCCATATATCCAGTCGTCACAACGCCGGCACAGTGACGTGATTGACGATGTTTCGGTGTGAGTGCCTATGACAAGCTGCGACCCGGCATCTGAAGCTAGCCCTTTCTCCTCTCCAGAGAACTATACATTCACTCTGTTAGGGCGCATATTTATTCACGTTTGGCTGTGTGGCTGCCTTATGTTTATTGTGTTGTTACTACTGGATAACTATCTATGGTACAACTACAAACCCTCCTGTGTTCCTATGTTGAATAACCCCTAGCTACCTTTCTCATGTTTTGCTGAAAAAGTAGTAGGCACGTATTCTGAATCTGCAGGGGTGCATGGAGAAGTGGAGATCTTCAATTACTGGATAATGGGTGGCTAATATGTAGTGAGATTTGAGAGGAGGTCAAAGCGGACAGAAGTAGAGTGATGAATCTTTATCAAATGTCCTGTCCTGTAGCACCCTCACCGACCATCATAGTGTAGCAGGCAGGTGCCATTCAACCATGGAACCATTCACATTCTCTCACCCATTATATTTTTTATACAGAGGTGTTTACATTCAGCATTGTTTCCTTGCCCCTGCTTTCTATCCAGGTGTGACAGCCAGCCATGTTTATCGGCAGCTTTTCCCAAGCTAGCACTACCATTACCTATGTCACAGTCCCACAGACTTAGACAATACAAGTTTTGTCTAGGTCTTCATTGCGATTCAAATTATAATTCAACTGATTTGATTCGATCAGACTTCTTCCCAGATAGAATTGATTTGACATCATTTCAGACCCTCTGTGTCTAGTCTTCTCTACACAGTGAGCAATAACACATTCAGTCATTATTTCCCTATCCATCCATTCCTTCCCCCTTTGTATTGCCGACATGCTTTTTGATTGGTCTTATCCAGCCAGACATTACAGCCAGTCAGTCAGGGAGGGAGGGAGCAGTCATGTCTCCCAGGTCTAGCCCCGAAGAGAGGAGGGGAGGCCCTAGGCAGCTGAACACAGAGCAGAGGGTAGAGCAGAGCAGGGAGGAGTGGAGCATGGAGGAGGAGGAAAAGGAGGAGGAGGAGGGAGGAGCTATCTGGGAGCTGCAGAGTGTGAAGGACAAAAGAGCTGGTGTATTGAAGCGCAGCGCACCGTCACCCGTCACAGCCCAGCACAGGGTCCCTCAGAGCAGAGCAGCTACTCACATTAAACCCCCAACCCGGCTCCTGCTGACTAAAGCAGGCTTTACTACGCACTATGCACAGCTTCCTTACTAAGCTTCCTTACTCAGGGTCCTTACTAAGAGTAGTGCACACCCCTTAGAAAGACCCCTTAGAGTAGTGCACACTTTAAGCACAACGACCCTCAGAGTAGTACACACTTAAAAATCAAAGACCCTCTAAGTAGTGCACACCTACAAATAATGCAGTGCATACTTTTAACAGAAAGACCCTCCGAGTAACGTTTATGTTAAAACCAAAAGCCCCTCAGTGATGCACTGCATATTTTACATACTGATGGTGATGGCCTCATAGCAGTTACCACCAACAGAACAAACCATAATGAAACAAATGTACCAAAATGGAGTCTTCATGGACTGAATCCTGCTGGGTACTATACAAATCCATCATGTCCACTTAACCTATTTGGCAGAAGATCAGAAAGGTCAGGTCTGCACTTCCACCACCAAGGCACACTAGCATTATGAAGCCAAATGTAACTTATTTTCTTGCTTTGCAGTAGCTACAGAGGAGGAGGCAATGGGCGGTGTGGGATGGTGGGTGTGGGATGGTGGGTGTGTGTGGTGGTGGGGGCGCTGTCATCCTGTAACACCGCTGCCAGAACTGGCAGTTGAGTTTTTGTGTTCTGCCAGTTTACACCAGGGATGGCATAATTGACAATGGCTAACAGCGGCGAGGCTCACAGTACAGAGTGCTTGTTGAATGGCCAGTAATGAAAGTAGCAGACGCCCACTAGCCCCAGTCTCCAGGGACAGTAATCCAAGATCCTGTTTCTGATATAATTGTTAGTCAGAGAATTTCTGCATGGCTAGGCCGGTTCAGATTCCCAAGTTGGTTGACAGTGCCAGGCAGTTTAATAGAAAAACTGGATGCTGAGATTTTTAAAACACAGGCGCACTGAACCTGCACCATGGTTCAACCAGGAGCCTCTCTCTCTTGTACTTGTTCTCGCTCTCTCCTTCCACAAAATAAAGAACAAGACGCTGGGCGTAACTTACTCTCACTATCTCTAGACAGCACGTCGAGCAAGCAGCAAGTAGTGAAACAGACAGAGAACGGAGAAAGCATCACATCAACACTGGAGTTGTCTTTGTCTCCTGTATGTCTGTCATCAAAGCTGCTGCTCTCCCTCTCTAATCTCCCCAACTCAACGTCGTCTGACTACTGTCGTCACTCTGTTTTCTTAATTAGAATGTATTCATTGATTCTATTTGCTCCCTTATTCAAACAGGAGGAGTTGTCAGAAGCAATCCGGCGCATTTCTGCCTTTCTGCACTCTCTGGCAGAAGACTCAACAACCAGTGATGATGCTGCGACGATGGAGACAGCAGCAGGGAACAAACAAGCGGGTCTGGATGCCATTGGGTTGAACAAGAAGAAGATGCCTACAGTTCAGATAACAGTGTAATTGGACATTCACCTGGTGCCAGACAACTTACTTACCCCAGCACGCTTCACTCTCTCTCTCTCTCTCTCTCTCTCTCTCTCTCTCTCTCTCTCTCTCTCTCTCTCTCTCTCTCTCTCTCTCTCTCTCTCTCTCTCTCTCTCTCTCTCTCTCTCTCTCTCTCTCTCTCTCTCTCTCTCTCTCTCTCTCTCTCTCTCTCTCTCTCTCTCTCTCTCTCTCTCTTACTAGCAGCAGATCCATAACAATGAAACAGGTGACTTTCATGCTGCTGCCAGGACTGATCTAATTTTAGCAGGGTGAATGATTGCAATTGGCTTTGCCTCATCAGATAATTAATCTATGTCACCATTAATTGGAAAAGAGAATAATTACAGGCAGTGTTGACAGAAATTCTAAGCTTCTCCAGATTTGGAGATCTAATCAGGACTACTAAAACCCACCGTGACCTTAACTACCACTTAGTACACTACCTCGACCACCCGGACCAATGCCTGAGCAAAACACTTCCTCTCAGGAGACAAGCACACTTGTTTTTGTTGTTTCATTTTTTTTCTCCCTCTCATTTTCTCTCCCTCTTCTAGAAAGCTGTCTCCCTCAATCACTTTTCAATATTCAATCTTAATTTTGTGGAAGTTTAGCATTTTCAATGAGCTGGAGATGAATGATTAATGAATAAATTTAAATGCTTCATTTTGTCCATGGATCATTAGTTAAGTCCTTTGTGGGAAGGACCTGAGAAAGGAGTGAACATTATTGAGACATTAGCCTGGAGCAATCCAGGGGTAAATAGTGTGCACATTACCAAAGGATGTTGTGTAGCGGGGTGCAGTAGCCTACTGGCTTTCTAACGGAAGAACCCCCAGGTAACGCTGCTTTCAATTTGCCACATCTCACCTGAATCACACGTAGTATTTCTTTGGAAGAGAAAAAATATGTTTATTATTTCATCAAGCATGTTCCCATTGCTTCACAGGCCTAACAATGATGTGGCACATTCATATTTATTAAACACACTTCAAAAGTTTTTTTTTCCTCTTTCATAAACATTAGTGATACAAGTATTATTACCACTGCATTGTTTATATTTTGATTATTGTGATGGGACAATTTCAGACTATGGCTGAAATGGGCTATTAAGCTATGGAGATGGCCATTGGATTCATGTAAGATCTGTTCTCACCAAGATGTTCTTGAACTCACCTCTAGTAGTGACAGTGATTTCCTATCAGGTCACTCAGCCAGGTGATAGATATTGTTGGTCCGGGTCTGCAGTCTTCTGGTTGATAGAGACGTTTGTATGTTGATGACACCTATCTCCTCCCTTCCAGCCAGCCAGGGCAGAGGGGGGCAGTATGAAACAACAAGCTGAGAGAGGGAGACAGTAGCTCGGTTTCCATCCAATTGGGGAAAGATTTCCATGCTAATTTTCAAAAATCTGCATAAAGAAAATATGTTCAAAAGTTCAATGTTTCCCTCACATTTTCAACTCTGTTGCGTTAAAATAGAACATTTGCCTGCTCTGGTCTAAGCACTTGCTCTCTAGTCAACAAGTCGCAGAAACAGGTGCTCTAGGCCTACATAATGAGATTATTATGGATAATATTTTTATTTGTCAAACGGCAGTCAAGTATCGATCATCATGTCACCAGAATCAGACCATCGATATTTATTGAAAAGGAGCATCAAGATTACCGTGCACTTTCACCACCCTGTGAAGTTCATCATAAGTGATTGAATCTGTAGCCTAATAAACTGCATGGTTTCCCGAGTCCTCGTGTTTGAACCACACAACATATTGCATGACTCCCAACTTTACTTCCATATGATGATTATTATATCAATATTTGTGCGTAAAGGCATTTCCACGTCCATTTCTCGCAAAATTAATTTTACAGATAAAAAGATGTCAAACAAAGGAATTATCTGTTGCCATTTATAAAATTGTACGGAAACGTCCTGTTTCTATCACAGCTGTGGTGTTTTTTAAAATAGAATTATGACTTTACTCACATAAAAACCTATGGATGGAAATGTGGTTATTGAAATCACCATTGACTTTAGCAACACATGCTCCATTTCCACTGCCATGCCATAGAATAGCATCTTATTGAATCACCTGGTAGTCAAGTTGGCCTTATGAAAGTGTGTGTTTACTAGGATCTTTTTGACTGTAAAGACCAGTAGTTTAAAGATGTTCCTGTTTGGGGAGTAAGGCACTCTAGGTGCACTACTACTGAGTTGTGTTATTTTCATCACATGTCAAGGGTAGCAAATTAGTTTACTATAGCTTGTTGTATTGTGTGATTCCTCAACAGGCCTGTTGTCTAAGATGGCCATGCAGGTTAATGGATCTAACACAGTCTTTCAGATCAGCGCCTTACTAAGCTGGGATCCAGCTCTTTCCCCCAAAACACCTTGAGAAAATAGGAGTATTTAGAAAAATGCACTGACTCTGCTACAGATGTATGATCCTAATTTGAGCCTGTTTGCTTCAAAAGCCTTTTTAAACGTTAAATACACTACAAGTTTTAAAGTTCTCCTGCAACAGGGTGATCAAATCAAGATCCTACATCTGTATCTCTTAAACATTATAGCAATATCTCAAATGAAGGCTACATCCCAAAACATTCATCACCTTTCCTTGCATCTAATCAATCCCCCAAATAAATGACACTGAACCAGAGCTGGCTGTCATCACATTTGTCTGGAGACAAGACTAGGTACACACACCTGAATGTTGCTACTTTTTAGTATGTGTGTGTGTGTGTGTGTGTGTACTACTGTAGTGTGTGGAGATATTGATGTAAAAATTGCTAGGCCTACTGTACAGTATTTTATGTTTATTACATGTTATACACACTGGTGTTATTATGTAAAGTCTATGATGAGTAAATACAATTCAGAAAATGCGTCACAAACAACACAGCGGGCATACACTGTACAGTACCTCTGGTATTTCATTGTAATCATTTGTGACATGCCAGTCAGTGAAGGGGCTTTCACTATAGCACACAGACAGGTTGTACAGATATTGTGGTAGGACCTGATTTACAGGTTATCTATTACTGGGTGTTTGTTTGGAATCATGGATAATGGGGGTCAGTTTGCTACCCGTACCCTCGAGCCATCATCTCTAGTTGTTTGTGAAAGAGAAAAAGTTGAAGATGAAAAATTATTCAGCATATTTGACAGTATGCTTTAAAAAAAAAAATTTACCAGGTAAGTTGACATAGAACACATTCTCATTTACAGCAACGACCTGGGGAATATTTACAGGGGAGTGGAGATAAATGAGCCAATTGGAAGCTGGGGATGATTAGGTGGCCATGATGATAAGTGCCATGGGCTCTTTAGTGACCACATAGAGTCAGGACACCCGTTTAACGTTCCATTTGAAAGACAGTACCCTACACAGGGCAATGTCCCCAAACACTGCCCTGGGGCATTGGGGTATTATAATTTTTAGCAAGAGGAAAGAGTGCCTCCTACTGGCCTTCCAACACCACTTCCATACAAAATACAGTAAATATATACAATGCACATTTGAATGTTGCTTAAAAAAAGTATGTATTTATTGTTAAAGCCAACGTGTTTCAGTGCAAGCCTTCAGCAGGGTATTTACAGAAAGAACACAATATGGATTTATGTACTTTTCAAAATGGCCAGAGTTGGGAGCCAAAAGGGTTCTATGTGGAACCAAAATGGGTTATCCTATGGGGACAGCCGAAGAACACTTTTGGAACCCTTTTTTCTAAGAGTAGAGAATTGAGCCATGGGGGCAAAGGAATAATTGAGTGGAGAGAGGTACTACTGTGTCTAACATATCAATGAGTGAGACACTGCTTTGTTTTAGTGGACACAACAAGGATAGGGCCTGGACTTGACAAAGAGATGACCAAATAGTACTGTGAAGGTTCCTAGATTAACTGTTTCAAACTTTTAGTCGTGCAGACAGTGGAGCTAAGCAGAGTTGTCAGTTTCTGTCTTCCCATCGTCTCAGTGGGAAACCATTTACAAATTGCCATTTGTCGTTTCTTAGACCAGTGTTTCCCAACTCCGGTCCTCGAGTACCCCATATAGCATACCTTTTTATTGTATCCCCGGACAAAAATACCTGAATCAACTTGTCAAGGGCTTGATGATTAGTTGACAAGTAGAATATGGTGTGCTTTCCTGGGGCCACAACAAAATTACCTACTGTTGGGGGTACTTGAGGACCGGAGTTGGAAAGCACTGTACGACTTAGACAACTGAAGTTTGGATAGTACACAAGTTTCCATTCATTGATACTAATACCAATCTTGTCATATTTTGAGAATAAATGTGAAATCTGCAT
This sequence comes from Salvelinus alpinus, assembly GCF_045679555.1. NCBI lineage: Eukaryota > Metazoa > Chordata > Actinopteri > Salmoniformes > Salmonidae > Salvelinus > Salvelinus alpinus. Next base: position 23,547,489 of record NC_092108.1, read on the forward strand.
ATAAGCTTTGTAGGCTACTTTTTCCATCGTGTGGTAACCACATGGAAAACATGCCAAACAAAAATGATCACGGAAATAATATTACATGTTCCCTGTGTTTACACACTCCTTTGATTTCCAAGACATTTATCTTAACAGGATAGTAATTTGTGAATGTCTGTGACATTGTGGCTAGCTAGCATGATAATAAATCCATGGCTCGGAACATTTTTTTGTTAATTAGAGTCAATCAATCCAAACTTTGCTCACTTACCGATGTGAACCCAGAGTATAATGAGCAGAAATCAGCATGGTGATTGGAAAACACAAATTACAGCTGTTAAAGAGAAACCCATCCACTCTTTCTGTTGATGCCAAGTCCTGCTGTGAGGATTTAAACATGGTGTGACATTCTTTTAATGGATGTTGGAAGGGAAAAAAGTGATCCACAATCATTTTTTAAATAAACCTTTCAACATCTCCCATGGTAAAACTGCATGTCGATATTGGTTGGTTGATCAACACATTACAAGTAATCCTTTGATTTTATATAGGAAAAGCTTTATCTGCAGTAAGTGTAATGGCAACTCTTACCACAACCCCTCAAACTTTATGTCTTGTGTGTTGATATTGTGATTGTGTGCTTGTATTTTGAGCGTGTGTTATATTTATGTCCTATATGTCTGTGTTGTGTCTGTCTATGCTGTGCTCTTATGTGTGATTGTGCTACCTATGCGCCTGTATGTACAGCACCATGCCTCTGTGGTGGTCAGTGGTGACCCTGCTTGAGTTGCTGGAAGTTGTATGTACTGTACTGTATATTTATGGTCAGGCTGTATTCATATGTTTCTTGGCATCCACCAGAGCCACAGCATTAGCTATGTAATGGTGTGAGTAATAACCTGGTAATAACCTCATGTTATTAATGAGCTCTTGTAATGGGATTTATATCCATTCTATGGACAGGAAACCAGACTGTACAGGCATGTCTGTCCATGGTGTGGACTGTGGTGATTACATCATCAACTATGATGACCTCACAGACTTCTGACTACATCATCAGCTATAATGACCTCACGGACTGTGTGGTGTCTATATCATCAACTATGATGACCTCACAGACTGTGTGGTGACTACATCATTAGCTATGATGACCTCACGGACTGTGTGGTGACTACATCATTAGCTATGATGACCTCATGGACTGTGTGGTGACTACATCATTAGCTATGATGACCTCACGGACTGTGTGGTGACTACATCATTAGCTATGATGACCTCATGGACTGTGTGGTGACTACATCATTAGCTATGATGACCTCACGGACTGTGTGGTGACTACATCATTAGCTATAACCTCACGTGTAGCTGGAGGTAGTAGTTTCTTCTCGACAATTGTTCTAAATGGGAGAGCTTATGTTCTTGAGCTTATGTCGCCGGGGTCGGTAACAGCGGCTTGCCATTGTCTTAATTATTGTCGGAGGAATCCAAGGGGAGTCGATAATACAGAATGCACTGGTTGGCCCCTGTTTGTTTCACTTGTCAGTGGAGTGAATAATTGGGAGTGCTGACCATATTAGACACAGAGAATTTTCTAGAAGATACGACTGCGAGAGTCAGAAACAAAAGTAGTGGCAAAAATTTCCTTGTTGCCAAGGGAATTTACTAAGGGGGTTATATTTTCAGTCGGCTTTGAGATACCAAATTATGCAATACATCCCCTTTCATACTACTATGGTTTTCATTGACATTCATACTGTAAATGAAATTATTGATTATATAATATGGTTAAAAAAGTATGCATCATTTAAAAAAATCTGGAATACACCATTTTCTTTGTGGATACCACAATTTCTTTGGACCCCTAAAAAAATCACACTTTCAAGGCTCAACAGCATTGATACAATTTGGGTTGTGTTAGTGGGGGGGAGATGGTAATACAATGGGGCTCATCTCCCAATTCTCCCAAGGAATAACTATCAGTCATGCAACAGCAGCTCCAGCGTCCCTAGGTGACCGCGCCAGTGAGCCTGTGCTCGCTCCACCGCACCCCACTCCACGCCTGCTGCCACCCTGAAGGTAGATGCATCACGCTGGGGAGAATGCACATCGGCACCCCCTTACTCCCCCCAGCCCCCACACAGTTCTCCACTCTAGACTACTACCACCATGGTTTGGCTTGGCCCCCTGTGCCCAGTCCTCCACACCTTGGTGTCCTCTCCAGTCTCCCCCACACCTCTTCCTGTCCCAGTAGTCCAGCTAGCCGCTCCCAAGGTGAGTCTTCACTCCCTCCGTACAACTTTCCCTGTTCCCTCCCTCTCTCCCTCCTCTATTGCTCATCCACTCTCCTTTGTCATTTGAGAATAGAATGCCTCAGTCACACACACACACACACACACACACACACACACACACACACACACACACACACACACACACACACACACACACACACACACACACACACACACACACACACACACACACACACACACACACACACACACACACACACACACACACACACACGTATGCTTCTGTGCTCAGTCTGGAGGGGACACCGCCTGTTCATCCCTCTGCTCACCTCCCGGCTGCTGGCTGACTCTGTGAGCCTTGTCTGTGTCTGTGGTGCCTACACTACACCATGTGTCTGTGGTGCCTACACTACGCCATGTTTCTGTGGTGCCTACACTACGCCATGTGTCTGTGGTGCCTACACTACGCCATGTGTCTGTGGTGCCTACACTACGCCATGTCTCTGTGGTGACTACACTACGCCATGTGTCTGTGGTGCCTACATTACACCATGTGTCTGTGGTGCCTACACTACGCCATGTGTCTGTGGTGCCTACACTACGCCATGTGTCTGTGGTGCCTACATTACACCATGTTTCTGTGGTGCCTACACTACGCCATGTGTCTGTGGTGCCTACACTACGCCATGTGTCTGTGGTGCCTACATTACGCCATGTGTCTGTGGTGCCTACACTACGCCATGTGTCTGTGGTGCCTACATTACGCCATGTGTCTGTGGTGCCTACACTACACCATGTGTCTGTGGTGCCTACATTACGCCATGTGTCTGTGGTGCCTACACTACGCCATGTGTCTGTGGTGCCTACACTACGCCATGTGTCTGTGGTGCCTACACTACGCCATGTGTCTGTGGTGCCTACACTATGTCATGTGTGAAGATCTGGTGGTTTGAAACAGCAACCAATAAGAGCACAATAATTAATACACAGTAGACTTTGGATGAGTACTAACACTAACTTTGAACTGAAGGGAAGCTGAAGGGAAGCTGAAGGGAAGCTGTACTGTAGATATGTTGATAATTCACAAGGGTTATGGTCTACATGGTACAGGAGTTTATCATGTTATTTAGTGCACCGCTTTAGTTCTCCTTAAAGTGAATAATTAGCAACTGGTGCTATACAGACAACAGCACCTTTCAATCTATAAACAATGAATCTCCTTCCTATGGTTATGGATCATTTTCAAAAACAGTTCAGGCCAATAACGGGCCTTATCGAAAAACTGAATTTTATAAATGGAATGATTTTGTCTCCAGCAAACTCCACCTGCTCTTTTTATGACTAGACTGTGCAAAGGACAGATGATTCAACTGGTAAACTAGTGTCTGAGACAATTAACAATGAATAGGGTTCTGGAGCAGTGAACTGGATTTGTACCCCACTACATCTTCAATTTTCTTTATTCACACTAACAATATAACTCCAGTTGTGAAGCTCTTATCAGATTTAATGAAAGCATACAGTGAGAGATTAAACGAAGAGGTAGGTGGGACAGGTGCAGGGGTCATTTGAGTTTACAGTAGATATCAGGTGCAGGGGCAATTTGAGTTAACAGTAGACATCAGGTGCAGGGGTTATTTGAGTTTACATTAGACATCAGGTGCAGAGACAATTTGAGTTTACAGTAGACAGGTGCAGGGGTAATTTGAGTTTACAGTAGACAGGTGAAGGGGTAATTTGAGTTTACAGTAGAGAGGTGCAGGGGTAATTTGAGTTTACGGTAGACATCAGGTGCAGGGGTCATTTGAGGTTACAGTAGAAATCAGGTGCAGGGCTATTTTGAGTTTACAGTCGAAATCAGGTGCAGTGGTAATTTGACTTTACAGTAGAAGTCAGGTAAAGGGGTAATTTGAAGTTACAGTAGACATCAGGTGCAGGGGTAATTTTAGGTTACAGTAAACATCAGGTAAAGGGGTAATTTGAGGTTACAGTAGACAGGTGCAGAGGTAATTTGAGTTGACATTAGACAGGTGCAGGATTAATTTGAGTTTACAGTAGACAGGTGCAGGGGTAAATTGAGTTTACAGTACACAGCTGCAGGGGTAATTTGAGATTACAGTAGACAGGTGCAGGGGTAATTTGAGATTACAGTAGACAGGTGCAGGGGTAATTTGAGTTTACAGTAGACATCAGTTGCAGGCGTAATTTGAGGTTCCAGTAGACAGGTACAGGGGAAATTTGAGGTTACAGTCGACATCAGTTGCAGGGGTCAATTTGAGGTTACAGTAGACATCAGGTGCAGGGCTAATTTGAGATTACAGTAGACAGGTGCAGGGGTAATTTGAGGTTACAGTAGACATCAGGTGCAGGGGTAATTTGAGATTACAGTAGACAGGTGCAGGGGTAATTTGAGTTTACAGTAGACATCAGGTGCAGGGGTAATTTCAGGTTACAGGACATCAGGTGCAGGGGTCTTTTGAGGTTACAGTAGACATCATGTGCAGGGGTAATCTGAGGTTAATGTAGACAGTTGCAGGGGTAATTTGAGTTTACAGTAGACATCAGTTGCAGGCGTAATTTGAGGTTCCAGTAGACAGGTGCAGGGGTAATTTGAGGTTACAGTCGACATCAGTTGCAGGGGTCAATTTGAGGTTACAGTAGACATCAGGTGCAGGGCTAATTTGAGATTACAGTAGACAGGTGCAGGGGTAATTTGAGTTTACAGTAGACATCAGGTGCAGGGGTAATTTCAGGTTACAGTACACATCAGGTGCAGGGGTCTTTTGAGGTTACAGTAGACATCAGTTGCAGGGGTAATTTGAGATTACAGTAGACAGATGCAGGGGTAATTTGAGTTTACAGTAGACAGTTGCAGGGGTAGTTTGAGTTTACAGTAGACATCAGGTGCAGGGGTAATTTGAGATTACAGTAGACAGGTGCAGGGGTAATTTGAGGTTACAGTAGACATCAGGTGCAGGGGTAATTTGAGGTTAAAGTAGACATCAGGTGCAGGGGTCTTTTGAGTTTACAGTAGACAGGTGCAGGGGTAATTTGAGTTTACAGTAGACAGATGCAGGGGTATTTGAGTTTACAGTAGACACCAGGTGCAGGGGTAATTTGAGGTTACTGTAGACAGGTGCAGAGGTAATTTGACTTAACAGTAGACATCAGGTGCAGGGGTAATTTGAGTTTACAGCAGACAGGTTCAGGAGTAATTTGAGGTTACAGTAGACATGTGCAGGGGTAATTTGCGTTTACAGTAGATATCAGGTGCAGGGGTAATTTGAGGATCCAGTCGACATCAGGTGCAGGGTTAATTTGAGTTTACCGTAGAAATCAGGTGCAGGGGTCATTTGAGTTTACAGTAGACATCAGGGGCAGGGGTCATTTGAGTTTACAGTAGAAATCAGGTTCAGGGGTAATTTAAGGTTCCAGTAGACATCAGGTAAAGGAGTAATTTGAGGTTACAGTAGACATCAGGTAAAGGAGTAATTTGAGGTTACAGTAGACAGGTTCAGAGGTAATTTGAGTTGACATTAGACAGGTGCAGGGGTAATTTGAGTTTACAGTAGACAGGTGCAGGGGTAAATTGAGTTTACAGTACACAGGTGCAGGGGTAATTTGAGATTACAGTAGACAGGTGCAGGGGTAATTTGAGGTTACAGTAGACATCAGGTGCAGGGGAAATTTGAGGTTACAGTAGACTTCAGTTGCAGGGGTCAATTTGAGGTTACAGTAGACATCCGGTGCAGGGGTAATTTGAGATTACAGTAGACAGGTGCAGGGGTAATTTGAGTTTACAGTAGACAGGTGCAGGGGTCTTTTGAGGTTACAGTAGACATCAGGTGCAGGGGTCTTTTGAGGTTACAGTAGACATCAAGTGCAGGGGTAATTTGAGTTTACAGTAGACAGGTTCAGGATTAATTTGAGGTTGCAGTAGACAGGTGCAGGGGTAATTTGAGTTTACAGTAGACAGGTGCAGGGGTAATTTGAGGTTACAGTAGACATGTGAAGGGGTCATTTGAGTTTACAGAAGGCAGGTGCAGGGGGCAATTTGAGATTACAGTACACAGGTTCAGTGGAAATGTGAGTTTACAATAGACATCAGGTGAAGGGGTAAATTGAGTTTACAGTAGACAGGTGCATGGATAAATTGAGTTTACAGTACACAGGTGCAGGGGTAATTTGAGATTACAGTAGACAGGTGAAGGGATAATTTGAGATTACAGTAGACATCAGGTGCAGGGGTCATTTGAGGTTACAGTAGACATTGGGTGCAGGGCTATTTTGAGTTTACAGTAGACATCAGGTGCAGTGGTAATTTGAGTTTACAGTAGACATCAGGTGCAGGGGTAATTTGAGTTAACAGTAGACATCAGGTGCAGGGATAATTTGAGTTCACATTACACATCAGGTGCAGAGACAATTTGAGTTTACAGTAGACAGGTGCAGGGGTAACTTGAGTTTACAGTAGACAGGTTCAGGGGTAAATTGAGTTTACAGTAGATATCAGTTGCAGGGGTAATTTGAGGTTACGTTAGACATCAGGTGCAGGGGTAATTTGAGGATCCAGTCGACATCAGGTGCAGGGGTAATTTGAGTTTACAGTAGACATCAGGTGTAGGGGTAATTTGAGTTCACAGTAGACAGGTGAAGGGGTCATTTGAGTTTACAGAAGGCAGGTGCAGGGGTCAATTTGAGATTACAGTACACAGGTTCAGTGGACATGTGAGTTTACAATAGACTTCAGGTGCAGGCGTAAATTGAGTTTACATTAGACATCAGGTTCCGAGGTAATTTGAGTTGACATTAGACAGGTGCAGGGGTAATTTGAGTTTACAGTAGACAGGTGCATGGATAAATTGAGTTTACAGCACACAGGTGCAGGGGTAATTTGAGATTACAGTAGACAGGTGAAGGGGTAATTTGAGATTACAGTAGACATCAGGTGCAGGGGTCATTTGAGGTTACAGTAGACATCAGGTGCAGGGCTATTTTGAGTTTACAGTCGAAATCAGGTGCAGTGGTAATTTGAGTTTACAGTAGACAGGTTTAGGGGTAATTTGACTTAAAAGTAGACATGAGGTGCAAGGGAAATTTGAGTTTACAGTAGACAGATGAAGGGGTAATTTGAGTTTACAGAAGGCAGGTGCAGGGGTCAATTTGAGATTACAGTACACAGATTCAGGGGAAATTTGAGATTACAGTAGACAGGTGCAGGGGTAGTTGGAGTTTACAGTAGACAGGTGAAGGGGTAATTTGAGACTACAGTAGACAGGTGCAGGGGTCATTTGAGGTTACAGTAGACATCATTTGCAGGCGTAATTTGAGGTTCCAGTAGACAGGTGCAGGGGTAAATTGAGTTTACAGTAGACAGGTGCAGGGTTGTTTGAGTTTACAGTAGACAGGTGAAGAGGTAATTTGATATTACAGTAGACAGGTGCAGGGGTAATTTGAGTTTACAGTAGACATCAGGTGCAGGGGTAATTTGAGGTTACAGTAGACATCAGGTGCAGGGGTAATTTGAGTTTACAGTAGACAGGTTCAGGAGTAATTTGAGGTAGCAGTAGACAGGTGCAGGGGTAATTTGTGTTTACAGTAGAAATCAGGTGCAGGGGTAATTAGAGTTTACATTAGACATCAGGTGCAGAGACAATTTGAGTTTACAGTAGACAGGTGCAGGGGTAACTTGAGTTTACAGTAGACAGGTGCAGGGGTAAATTGAGTTTACAGTAGATATCAGTTGCAGGGGTAATTTGAGGTTACGGTAGACATCAGGTGCAGGGGTAATTTAAGGTTCCAGTAGACATCAGGTGCAGGGGTCATTTGAGGTTACAGTAGACATCAGGTGTAGGGGTAATTTGAGTTCACAGTAGACAGGTGAAGGGGTCATTTGAGTTTACAGAAGGCAGGTGCAGGGGTCAATTTGAGATTACACTACACAGGTTCAGTGGACATGTGAGTTTACAATAGACCTCAGGTGCAGGCGTAAATTGAGTTTACATTAGACATCAGGTTCCGAGGTAATTTGAGATGACATTAGACAGGTGCAGGGGTAATTTGAGTTTACAGTAGACAGGTGCATGGATAAATTGAGTTTACAGCACACAGGTGCAGGGGTAATTTGAGATTACAGTAGACAGGTGCAGGGGTAGTTTGAGTTTACAGTAGACAGGTGAAGGGGTAATTTGAGATTACAGTAGACATCAGGTGCAGGGGTCATTTGAGGTTACAGTAGACATCAGGTGCAGGGCTATTTTGAGTTTACAGTCGAAATCAGGTGCAGTGGTAATTTGAGTTTACAGTAGACATCAGGTGCAGGGGTATTTGAGTTTACAGTAGAAGTCAGGTAAAGGGGTAATTTGAGGTTACAGTAGACATCAGGTGTAGTGGTAATTTGAGGTTACAGTAGACAGGTACAGGGGTCATTTGAGGATCCAGTACACATCGGGTGCAGGGGTAATTTGACTTAACAGTTGACATCAGGTGCAGGTGTAATTTGAGTTTACAGTAGACAGGTTTAGAGGTAATTTGACTTAAAAGTAGACATGAGGTGCAAGGGAAATTTGAGTTTACAGTAGACAGGTGAAGGGGTAATTTGAGTTTACAGAAGGCAGGTGCAGGGGTCAATTTGAGATTACAGTACACAGATTCAGGGGAAATTTGAGTTTACAATAGACCTCAGATGCAGGCTTAATATGATTTTACGTTAGACATCAGGTGCAGAGGTAATTTGAGTTTACATTAGACAGGTGCGGGAGTAACTTGAGTTTACAGTAGACAGGTGCAGGGGTAAATTGAGTTTACAGTAGATATCAGTTGCAGGGGTAATTTGAGGTAACGGTAGACATCAGGTGCAGGGGTCATTTGAGTTTACAGAAGGCAGGTGCAGGGGTCAATTTGAGATTACAGTACACAGGTTCAGTGGACATGTGAGTTTACAATAGACCTCAGGTGCAGGCGTAAATTGAGTTTACATTAGACATCAGGTTCCGAGGTAATTTGAGTTGACATTAGACAGGTGCAGGGGTAATTTGAGTTTACAGTAGACAGGTGCATGGATAAATTGAGTTTACAGCACACAGGTGCAGGGGTAATTTGAGATTACAGTAGACAGGTGCAGGGGTAGTTTGAGTTTACAGTAGACAGGTGAAGGGGTAATTTGAGATTACAGTAGACATCAGGTGCAGGTGTCATTTGAGGTTACAGTAGACATCAGGTGCAGGGCTATTTTGAGTTTACAGTCGAAATCAGGTGCAGTGGTAATTTGAGTTTACAGTAGACAGGTTTAGGGGTAATTTGACTTAAAAGTAGACATGAGGTGCAAGGGAAATTTGAGTTTACAGTAGACAGATGAAGGGGTAATTTGAGTTTACAGAAGGCAGGTGCAGGGGTCAATTTGAGATTACAGTACACAGATTCAGGGGAAATTTGAGATTACAGTAGACAGGTGCAGGGGTAGTTGGAGTTTACAGTAGACAGGTGAAGGGGTAATTTGAGACTACAGTAGACAGGTGCAGGGGTCATTTGAGGTTACAGTAGACATCAGTTGCAGGCGTAATTTGAGGTTCCAGTAGACAGGTGCAGGGGTAAATTGAGTTTACAGTAGACAGGTGCAGGGTTGTTTGAGTTTACAGTAGACAGGTGAAGAGGTAATTTGATATTACAGTAGACAGGTGCAGGGGTAATTTGAGTTTACAGTAGACATCAGGTGCAGGGGTAATTTGAGGTTACAGTAGACATCAGGTGCAGGGGTAATTTGAGTTTACAGTAGACAGGTTCAGGAGTAATTGGAGGTAGCAGTAGACAGGTGCAGGGGTAATTTGTGTTTACAGTAGAAATCAGGTGCAGGGGTAATTAGAGTTTACATTAGACATCAGGTGCAGAGACAATTTGAGTTTACAGTAGACAGGTGCAGGGGTAACTTGAGTTTACAGTAGACAGGTGCAGGGGTAAATTGAGTTTACAGTAGATATCAGTTGCAGGGGTAATTTGAGGTTACGGTAGACATCAGGTGCAGGGGTAATTTAAGGTTCCAGTAGACATCAGGTGCAGGGGTCATTTGAGGTTACAGTAGACATCAGGTGTAGGGGTAATTTGAGTTCACAGTAGACAGGTGAAGGGGTCATTTGAGTTTACAGAAGGCAGGTGCAGGGGTCAATTTGAGATTACACTACACAGGTTCAGTGGACATGTGAGTTTACAATAGACCTCAGGTGCAGGCGTAAATTGAGTTTACATTAGACATCAGGTTCCGAGGTAATTTGAGATGACATTAGACAGGTGCAGGGGTAATTTGAGTTTACAGTAGACAGGTGCATGGATAAATTGAGTTTACAGCACACAGGTGCAGGGGTAATTTGAGATTACAGTAGACAGGTGCAGGGGTAGTTTGAGTTTACAGTAGACAGGTGAAGGGGTAATTTGAGATTACAGTAGACATCAGGTGCAGGGGTCATTTAAGGTTACAGTAGACATCAGGTGCAGGGCTATTTTGAGTTTACAGTCGAAATCAGGTGCAGTGGTAATTTGAGTTTACAGTAGACATCAGGTGCAGGGGTATTTGAGTTTACAGTAGAAGTCAGGTAAAGGGGTAATTTGAGGTTACAGTAGACATCAGGTGTAGTGGTAATTTGAGGTTACAGTAGACAGGTACAGGGGTCATTTGAGGATCCAGTACACATCGGGTGCAGGGGTAATTTGACTTAACAGTTGACATCAGGTGCAGGTGTAATTTGAGTTTACAGTAGACAGGTTTAGAGGTAATTTGACTTAAAAGTAGACATGAGGTGCAAGGGAAATTTGAGTTTACAGTAGACAGGTGAAGGGGTAATTTGAGTTTACAGAAGGCAGGTGCAGGGGTCAATTTGAGATTACAGTACACAGATTCAGGGGAAATTTGAGTTTACAATAGACCTCAGATGCAGGCTTAATATGATTTTACGTTAGACATCAGGTGCAGAGGTAATATGAGTTTACATTAGACAGGTGCGGGAGTAACTTGAGTTTACAGTAGACAGGTGCAGGGGTAAATTGAGTTTACAGTAGATATCAGTTGCAGGGGTAATTTGAGGTAACGGTAGACATCAGGTGCAGGGGTCATTTGAGTTCACAGTAGACAGGTGAAGGGGTCATTTGAGTTTACAGAAGGCAGGTGCAGGGGTCAATTTGAGATTACAGTACACAGGTTCAGTGGACATGTGAGTTTACAATAGACCTCAGGTGCAGGCGTAAATTGAGTTTACATTAGACATCAGGTTCCGAGGTAATTTGAGTTGACATTAGACAGGTGCAGGGGTAATTTGAGTTTACAGTAGACAGGTGCATGGATAAATTGAGTTTACAGCACACAGGTGCAGGGGTAATTTGAGATTACAGTAGACAGGTGCAGGGGTAGTTTGAGTTTACAGTAGACAGGTGAAGGGGTAATTTGAGATTACAGTAGACATCAGGTGCAGGTGTCATTTGAGGTTACAGTAGACATCAGGTGCAGGGCTATTTTGAGTTTACAGTCGAAATCAGGTGCAGTGGTAATTTGAGTTTACAGTAGACAGGTTTAGGGGTAATTTGACTTAAAAGTAGACATGAGGTGCAAGGGAAATTTGAGTTTACAGTAGACAGATGAAGGGGTAATTTGAGTTTACAGAAGGCAGGTGCAGGGGTCAATTTGAGATTACAGTACACAGATTCAGGGGAAATTTGAGATTACAGTAGACAGGTGCAGGGGTAGTTGGAGTTTACAGTAGACAGGTGAAGGGGTAATTTGAGACTACAGTAGACAGGTGCAGGGGTCATTTGAGGTTACAGTAGACATCAGTTGCAGGCGTAATTTGAGGTTCCAGTAGACAGGTGCAGGGGTAAATTGAGTTTACAGTAGACAGGTGCAGGGTTGTTTGAGTTTACAGTAGACAGGTGAAGAGGTAATTTGATATTACAGTAGACAGGTGCAGGGGTAATTTGAGTTTACAGTAGACATCAGGTGCAGGGGTAATTTGAGGTTACAGTAGACATCAGGTGCAGGGGTAATTTGAGTTTACAGTAGACAGGTTCAGGAGTAATTGGAGGTAGCAGTAGACAGGTGCAGGGGTAATTTGTGTTTACAGTAGAAATCAGGTGCAGGGGTAATTAGAGTTTACATTAGACATCAGGTGCAGAGACAATTTGAGTTTACAGTAGACAGGTGCAGGGGTAACTTGAGTTTACAGTAGACAGGTGCAGGGGTAAATTGAGTTTACAGTAGATATCAGTTGCAGGGGTAATTTGAGGTTACGGTAGACATCAGGTGCAGGGGTAATTTAAGGTTCCAGTAGACATCAGGTGCAGGGGTCATTTGAGGTTACAGTAGACATCAGGTGTAGGGGTAATTTGAGTTCACAGTAGACAGGTGAAGGGGTCATTTGAGTTTACAGAAGGCAGGTGCAGGGGTCAATTTGAGATTACACTACACAGGTTCAGTGGACATGTGAGTTTACAATAGACCTCAGGTGCAGGCGTAAATTGAGTTTACATTAGACATCAGGTTCCGAGGTAATTTGAGATGACATTAGACAGGTGCAGGGGTAATTTGAGTTTACAGTAGACAGGTGCATGGATAAATTGAGTTTACAGCACACAGGTGCAGGGGTAATTTGAGATTACAGTAGACAGGTGCAGGGGTAGTTTGAGTTTACAGTAGACAGGTGAAGGGGTAATTTGAGATTACAGTAGACATCAGGTGCAGGGGTCATTTGAGGTTACAGTAGACATCAGGTGCAGGGCTATTTTGAGTTTACAGTCGAAATCAGGTGCAGTGGTAATTTGAGTTTACAGTAGACATCAGGTGCAGGGGTATTTGAGTTTACAGTAGAAGTCAGGTAAAGGGGTAATTTGAGGTTACAGTAGACATCAGGTGTAGTGGTAATTTGAGGTTACAGTAGACAGGTACAGGGGTCATTTGAGGATCCAGTACACATCGGGTGCAGGGGTAATTTGACTTAACAGTTGACATCAGGTGCAGGTGTAATTTGAGTTTACAGTAGACAGGTTTAGAGGTAATTTGACTTAAAAGTAGACATGAGGTGCAAGGGAAATTTGAGTTTACAGTAGACAGGTGAAGGGGTAATTTGAGTTTACAGAAGGCAGGTGCAGGGGTCAATTTGAGATTACAGTACACAGATTCAGGGGAAATTTGAGTTTACAATAGACCTCAGATGCAGGCTTAATATGATTTTACGTTAGACATCAGGTGCAGAGGTAATATGAGTTTACATTAGACAGGTGCGGGAGTAACTTGAGTTTACAGTAGACAGGTGCAGGGGTAAATTGAGTTTACAGTAGATATCAGTTGCAGGGGTAATTTGAGGTAACGGTAGACATCAGGTGCAGGGGTCATTTGAGTTCACAGTAGACAGGTGAAGGGGTCATTTGAGTTTACAGAAGGCAGGTGCAGGGGTCAATTTGAGATTACAGTACACAGGTTCAGTGGACATGTGAGTTTACAATAGACCTCAGGTGCAGGCGTAAATTGAGTTTACATTAGACATCAGGTTCCGAGGTAATTTGAGTTGACATTAGACAGGTGCAGGGGTAATTTGAGTTTACAGTAGACAGGTGCATGGATAAATTGAGTTTACAGCACACAGGTGCAGGGGTAATTTGAGATTACAGTAGACAGGTGCAGGGGTAGTTTGAGTTTACAGTAGACAGGTGAAGGGGTAATTTGAGATTACAGTAGACATCAGGTGCAGGTGTCATTTGAGGTTACAGTAGACATCAGGTGCAGGGCTATTTTGAGTTTACAGTCGAAATCAGGTGCAGTGGTAATTTGAGTTTACAGTAGACAGGTTTAGGGGTAATTTGACTTAAAAGTAGACATGAGGTGCAAGGGAAATTTGAGTTTACAGTAGACAGATGAAGGGGTAATTTGAGTTTACAGAAGGCAGGTGCAGGGGTCAATTTGAGATTACAGTACACAGATTCAGGGGAAATTTGAGATTACAGTAGACAGGTGCAGGGGTAGTTGGAGTTTACAGTAGACAGGTGAAGGGGTAATTTGAGACTACAGTAGACAGGTGCAGGGGTCATTTGAGGTTACAGTAGACATCAGTTGCAGGCGTAATTTGAGGTTCCAGTAGACAGGTGCAGGGGTAAATTGAGTTTACAGTAGACAGGTGCAGGGTTGTTTGAGTTTACAGTAGACAGGTGAAGAGGTAATTTGATATTACAGTAGACAGGTGCAGGGGTAATTTGAGTTTACAGTAGACATCAGGTGCAGGGGTAATTTGAGGTTACAGTAGACATCAGGTGCAGGGGTAATTTGAGTTTACAGTAGACAGGTTCAGGAGTAATTGGAGGTAGCAGTAGACAGGTGCAGGGGTAATTTGTGTTTACAGTAGAAATCAGGTGCAGGGGTAATTAGAGTTTACATTAGACATCAGGTGCAGAGACAATTTGAGTTTACAGTAGACAGGTGCAGGGGTAACTTGAGTTTACAGTAGACAGGTGCAGGGGTAAATTGAGTTTACAGTAGATATCAGTTGCAGGGGTAATTTGAGGTTACGGTAGACATCAGGTGCAGGGGTAATTTAAGGTTCCAGTAGACATCAGGTGCAGGGGTCATTTGAGGTTACAGTAGACATCAGGTGTAGGGGTAATTTGAGTTCACAGTAGACAGGTGAAGGGGTCATTTGAGTTTACAGAAGGCAGGTGCAGGGGTCAATTTGAGATTACACTACACAGGTTCAGTGGACATGTGAGTTTACAATAGACCTCAGGTGCAGGCGTAAATTGAGTTTACATTAGACATCAGGTTCCGAGGTAATTTGAGATGACATTAGACAGGTGCAGGGGTAATTTGAGTTTACAGTAGACAGGTGCATGGATAAATTGAGTTTACAGCACACAGGTGCAGGGGTAATTTGAGATTACAGTAGACAGGTGCAGGGGTAGTTTGAGTTTACAGTAGACAGGTGAAGGGGTAATTTGAGATTACAGTAGACATCAGGTGCAGGGGTCATTTGAGGTTACAGTAGACATCAGGTGCAGGGCTATTTTGAGTTTACAGTCGAAATCAGGTGCAGTGGTAATTTGAGTTTACAGTAGACATCAGGTGCAGGGGTATTTGAGTTTACAGTAGAAGTCAGGTAAAGGGGTAATTTGAGGTTACAGTAGACATCAGGTGTAGTGGTAATTTGAGGTTACAGTAGACAGGTACAGGGGTCATTTGAGGATCCAGTACACATCGGGTGCAGGGGTAATTTGACTTAACAGTTGACATCAGGTGCAGGTGTAATTTGAGTTTACAGTAGACAGGTTTAGAGGTAATTTGACTTAAAAGTAGACATGAGGTGCAAGGGAAATTTGAGTTTACAGTAGACAGGTGAAGGGGTAATTTGAGTTTACAGAAGGCAGGTGCAGGGGTCAATTTGAGATTACAGTACACAGATTCAGGGGAAATTTGAGTTTACAATAGACCTCAGATGCAGGCTTAATATGATTTTACGTTAGACATCAGGTGCAGAGGTAATATGAGTTTACATTAGACAGGTGCGGGAGTAACTTGAGTTTACAGTAGACAGGTGCAGGGGTAAATTGAGTTTACAGTAGATATCAGTTGCAGGGGTAATTTGAGGTAACGGTAGACATCAGGTGCAGGGGTCATTTGAGTTCACAGTAGACAGGTGAAGGGGTCATTTGAGTTTACAGAAGGCAGGTGCAGGGGTCAATTTGAGATTACAGTACACAGGTTCAGTGGACATGTGAGTTTACAATAGACCTCAGGTGCAGGCGTAAATTGAGTTTACATTAGACATCAGGTTCCGAGGTAATTTGAGTTGACATTAGACAGGTGCAGGGGTAATTTGAGTTTACAGTAGACAGGTGCATGGATAAATTGAGTTTACAGCACACAGGTGCAGGGGTAATTTGAGATTACAGTAGACAGGTGCAGGGGTAGTTTGAGTTTACAGTAGACAGGTGAAGGGGTAATTTGAGATTACAGTAGACATCAGGTGCAGGTGTCATTTGAGGTTACAGTAGACATCAGGTGCAGGGCTATTTTGAGTTTACAGTCGAAATCAGGTGCAGTGGTAATTTGAGTTT
This sequence comes from Salvelinus alpinus, assembly GCF_045679555.1. Lineage (NCBI taxonomy): Eukaryota > Metazoa > Chordata > Actinopteri > Salmoniformes > Salmonidae > Salvelinus > Salvelinus alpinus. The sequence continues at coordinate 23,563,802 of NC_092108.1, forward strand.
ACAGTAGACAGGTTTAGGGGTAATTTGACTTAAAAGTAGACATGAGGTGCAAGGGAAATTTGAGTTTACAGTAGACAGATGAAGGGGTAATTTGAGTTTACAGAAGGCAGGTGCAGGGGTCAATTTGAGATTACAGTACACAGATTCAGGGGAAATTTGAGATTACAGTAGACAGGTGCAGGGGTAGTTGGAGTTTACAGTAGACAGGTGAAGGGGTAATTTGAGACTACAGTAGACAGGTGCAGGGGTCATTTGAGGTTACAGTAGACATCAGTTGCAGGCGTAATTTGAGGTTCCAGTAGACAGGTGCAGGGGTAAATTGAGTTTACAGTAGATATAAATTGCAGGGGTAATTTGAGGTTACGGTAGACATCAGGTGCAGGGGTAATTTAAGGTTCCAGTAGACATCAGGTGCAGGGGTCATTTGAGATTACAGTAGACATCAGGTGTAGGGGTAATTTGAGTTCACAGTAGACAGGTGAAGGGGTCATTTGAGTTTACAGAAGGCAGGTGCAGGGGTCAATTTGAGATTACAGTACACAGGTTCAGTGGACATGTGAGTTTACAATAGACCTCAGGTGCAGGCGTAAATTGAGTTTACATTAGACATCAGGTTCCGAGGTAATTTGAGATGACATTAGACAGGTGCAGGGGTAATTTGAGTTTACAGTAGACAGGTGCAGGGATAAATTGAGTTTACAGCACACAGGTGCAGGGGTAATTTGAGATTACAGTAGACAGGTGCAGGGGTAGTTTGAGTTTACAGTAGACAGGTGAAGGGGTAATTTGAGATTACAGTAGACATCAGGTGCAGGGGTCATTTGAGGTTACAGTAGACATCAGGTGCAGGGCTATTTTGAGTTTACAGTCGAAATCAGGTGCAGTGGTAATTTGAGTTTACAGTAGACATCAGGTGCAGGGGTATTTGAGTTTACAGTAGAAGTCAGGTAAAGGGGTAATTTGAGGTTACAGTAGACATCAGGTGTAGTGGTAATTTGAGGTTACAGTAGACAGGTACAGGGGTCATTTGAGGATCCAGTACACATCGGGTGCAGGGGTAATTTGACTTAACAGTTGACATCAGGTGCAGGTGTAATTTGAGTTTACAGTAGACAGGTTTAGAGGTAATTTGACTTAAAAGTAGACATGAGGTGCAAGGGAAATTTGAGTTTACAGTAGACAGGTGAAGGGGTAATTTGAGTTTACAGAAGGCAGGTGCAGGGGTCAATTTGAGATTACAGTACACAGATTCAGGGGAAATTTGAGTTTACAATAGACCTCAGATGCAGGCTTAATATGATTTTACGTTAGACATCAGGTGCAGAGGTAATATGAGTTTACATTAGACAGGTGCGGGAGTAACTTGAGTTTACAGTAGACAGGTGCAGGGGTAAATTGAGTTTACAGTAGATATCAGTTGCAGGGGTAATTTGAGGTAACGGTAGACATCAGGTGCAGGGGTCATTTGAGTTCACAGTAGACAGGTGAAGGGGTCATTTGAGTTTACAGAAGGCAGGTGCAGGGGTCAATTTGAGATTACAGTACACAGGTTCAGTGGACATGTGAGTTTACAATAGACCTCAGGTGCAGGCGTAAATTGAGTTTACATTAGACATCAGGTTCCGAGGTAATTTGAGTTGACATTAGACAGGTGCAGGGGTAATTTGAGTTTACAGTAGACAGGTGCATGGATAAATTGAGTTTACAGCACACAGGTGCAGGGGTAATTTGAGATTACAGTAGACAGGTGCAGGGGTAGTTTGAGTTTACAGTAGACAGGTGAAGGGGTAATTTGAGATTACAGTAGACATCAGGTGCAGGTGTCATTTGAGGTTACAGTAGACATCAGGTGCAGGGCTATTTTGAGTTTACAGTCGAAATCAGGTGCAGTGGTAATTTGAGTTTACAGTAGACAGGTTTAGGGGTAATTTGACTTAAAAGTAGACATGAGGTGCAAGGGAAATTTGAGTTTACAGTAGACAGATGAAGGGGTAATTTGAGTTTACAGAAGGCAGGTGCAGGGGTCAATTTGAGATTACAGTACACAGATTCAGGGGAAATTTGAGATTACAGTAGACAGGTGCAGGGGTAGTTGGAGTTTACAGTAGACAGGTGAAGGGGTAATTTGAGACTACAGTAGACAGGTGCAGGGGTCATTTGAGGTTACAGTAGACATCAGTTGCAGGCGTAATTTGAGGTTCCAGTAGACAGGTGCAGGGGTAAATTGAGTTTACAGTAGATATAAATTGCAGGGGTAATTTGAGGTTACGGTAGACATCAGGTGCAGGGGTAATTTAAGGTTCCAGTAGACATCAGGTGCAGGGGTCATTTGAGATTACAGTAGACATCAGGTGTAGGGGTAATTTGAGTTCACAGTAGACAGGTGAAGGGGTCATTTGAGTTTACAGAAGGCAGGTGCAGGGGTCAATTTGAGATTACAGTACACAGGTTCAGTGGACATGTGAGTTTACAATAGACCTCAGGTGCAGGCGTAAATTGAGTTTACATTAGACATCAGGTTCCGAGGTAATTTGAGATGACATTAGACAGGTGCAGGGGTAATTTGAGTTTACAGTAGACAGGTGCATGGATAAATTGAGTTTACAGCACACAGGTGCAGGGGTAATTTGAGATTACAGTAGACAGGTGCAGGGGTAGTTTGAGTTTACAGTAGACAGGTGAAGGGGTAATTTGAGATTACAGTAGACAGGTACAGGGGTCATTTGAGGATCCAGTACACATCGGGTGCAGGGGTAATTTGACTTAACAGTTGACATCAGGTGCAGGTGTAATTTGAGTTTACAGTAGACAGGTTTAGAGGTAATTTGACTTAAAAGAAGACGTGAGGTGCAAGGGAATTTTGAGTTTACAGTAGACAGGTGAAGGGGTAATTTGAGTTTACAGAAGGCAGGTGCAGGGGTCAATTTGAGATTACAGTACACAGATTCAGGGGAAATTTGAGTTTACAATAGACCTCAGGTGCAGGCTTAATATGATTTTACGTTAGACATCAGGTGCAGAGGTAATTTGAGTTTACATTAGACAGGTGCGGGAGTAACTTGAGTTTACAGTAGACAGGTGCAGGGGTAAATTGAGTTTACAGTAGATATCAGTTGCAGGGGTAATTTGAGGTAACGGTAGACATCAGGTGCAGGGGTAATTTGAGTTCACAGTAGACAGGTGAAGGGGTAATTTGAGTTTACAGAAGGCAGGTGCAGGGGTCAATTTGAGGATCCAGTACACATCGGGTGCAGGGGTAATTTGAGGTTACAGTAGACATCAGGTGCAGGGCTATTTTGAGTTTACAGTCGAAATCAGGTGCAGTGGTAATTTGAGTTTACAGTAGACAGGTGCAGGGGTCATTTGAGGTTACAGTAGACATCAGTTGCAGGCGTAATTTGAGGTTCCAGTAGACAGGTGCAGGGGTAAATTGAGTTTACAGTAGATATAAATTGCAGGGGTAATTTGAGGTTACGGTAGACATCAGGTGCAGGGGTAATTTAAGGTTCCAGTAGACATCAGGTGCAGGGGTCATTTGAGGTTACAGTAGACAGGTGAAGGGGTAATTTGAGATTACAGTAGACAGGTGCAGGGGTAGTTTGAGTTTACAGTAGACAGGTGAAGGGGTAATTTGAGATTACAGTAGACATCAGGTGCAGGTGTCATTTGAGGTTACAGTAGACATCAGGTGCAGGGCTATTTTGAGTTTACAGTCGAAATCAGGTGCAGTGGTAATTTGAGTTTACAGTAGACAGGTTTAGGGGTAATTTGACTTAAAAGTAGACATGAGGTGCAAGGGAAATTTGAGTTTACAGTAGACAGATGAAGGGGTAATTTGAGTTTACAGAAGGCAGGTGCAGGGGTCAATTTGAGATTACAGTACACAGATTCAGGGGAAATTTGAGATTACAGTAGACAGGTGCAGGGGTAGTTGGAGTTTACAGTAGACAGGTGAAGGGGTAATTTGAGACTACAGTAGACAGGTGCAGGGGTCATTTGAGGTTACAGTAGACATCAGTTGCAGGCGTAATTTGAGGTTCCAGTAGACAGGTGCAGGGGTAAATTGAGTTTACAGTAGACAGGTGCAGGGTTGTTTGAGTTTACAGTAGACAGGTGAAGAGGTAATTTGATATTACAGTAGACAGGTGCAGGGGTAATTTGAGTTTACAGTAGACATCAGGTGCAGGGGTAATTTGAGGTTACAGTAGACATCAGGTGCAGGGGTAATTTGAGTTTACAGTAGACAGGTTCAGGAGTAATTGGAGGTAGCAGTAGACAGGTGCAGGGGTAATTTGTGTTTACAGTAGAAATCAGGTGCAGGGGTAATTAGAGTTTACATTAGACATCAGGTGCAGAGACAATTTGAGTTTACAGTAGACAGGTGCAGGGGTAACTTGAGTTTACAGTAGACAGGTGCAGGGGTAAATTGAGTTTACAGTAGATATCAGTTGCAGGGGTAATTTGAGGTTACGGTAGACATCAGGTGCAGGGGTAATTTAAGGTTCCAGTAGACATCAGGTGCAGGGGTCATTTGAGGTTACAGTAGACATCAGGTGTAGGGGTAATTTGAGTTCACAGTAGACAGGTGAAGGGGTCATTTGAGTTTACAGAAGGCAGGTGCAGGGGTCAATTTGAGATTACACTACACAGGTTCAGTGGACATGTGAGTTTACAATAGACCTCAGGTGCAGGCGTAAATTGAGTTTACATTAGACATCAGGTTCGGAGGTAATTTGAGATGACATTAGACAGGTGCAGGGGTAATTTGAGTTTACAGTAGACAGGTGCATGGATAAATTGAGTTTACAGCACACAGGTGCAGGGGTAATTTGAGATTACAGTAGACAGGTGCAGGGGTAGTTTGAGTTTACAGTAGACAGGTGAAGGGGTAATTTGAGATTACAGTAGACATCAGGTGCAGGGGTCATTTGAGGTTACAGTAGACATCAGGTGCAGGGCTATTTTGAGTTTACAGTCGAAATCAGGTGCAGTGGTAATTTGAGTTTACAGTAGACATCAGGTGCAGGGGTATTTGAGTTTACAGTAGAAGTCAGGTAAAGGGGTAATTTGAGGTTACAGTAGACATCAGGTGTAGTGGTAATTTGAGGTTACAGTAGACAGGTACAGGGGTCATTTGAGGATCCAGTACACATCGGGTGCAGGGGTAATTTGACTTAACAGTTGACATCAGGTGCAGGTGTAATTTGAGTTTACAGTAGACAGGTTTAGAGGTAATTTGACTTAAAAGTAGACATGAGGTGCAAGGGAAATTTGAGTTTACAGTAGACAGGTGAAGGGGTAATTTGAGTTTACAGAAGGCAGGTGCAGGGGTCAATTTGAGATTACAGTACACAGATTCAGGGGAAATTTGAGTTTACAATAGACCTCAGATGCAGGCTTAATATGATTTTACGTTAGACATCAGGTGCAGAGGTAATATGAGTTTACATTAGACAGGTGCGGGAGTAACTTGAGTTTACAGTAGACAGGTGCAGGGGTAAATTGAGTTTACAGTAGATATCAGTTGCAGGGGTAATTTGAGGTAACGGTAGACATCAGGTGCAGGGGTCATTTGAGTTCACAGTAGACAGGTGAAGGGGTCATTTGAGTTTACAGAAGGCAGGTGCAGGGGTCAATTTGAGATTACAGTACACAGGTTCAGTGGACATGTGAGTTTACAATAGACCTCAGGTGCAGGCGTAAATTGAGTTTACATTAGACATCAGGTTCCGAGGTAATTTGAGTTGACATTAGACAGGTGCAGGGGTAATTTGAGTTTACAGTAGACAGGTGCATGGATAAATTGAGTTTACAGCACACAGGTGCAGGGGTAATTTGAGATTACAGTAGACAGGTGCAGGGGTAGTTTGAGTTTACAGTAGACAGGTGAAGGGGTAATTTGAGATTACAGTAGACATCAGGTGCAGGGGTCATTTGAGGTTACAGTAGACATCAGGTGCAGGTGTAATTTGAGTTTACAGTAGACAGGTTTAGAGGTAATTTGACTTAAAAGTAGACATGAGGTGCAAGGGAAATTTGAGTTTACAGTAGACAGGTGAAGGGGTAATTTGAGTTTACAGAAGGCAGGTGCAGGGGTCAATTTGAGATTACAGTACACAGATTCAGGGGAAATTTGAGTTTACAATAGACCTCAGATGCAGGCTTAATATGATTTTACGTTAGACATCAGGTGCAGAGGTAATATGAGTTTACATTAGACAGGTGCGGGAGTAACTTGAGTTTACAGTAGACAGGTGCAGGGGTAAATTGAGTTTACAGTAGATATCAGTTGCAGGGGTAATTTGAGGTAACGGTAGACATCAGGTGCAGGGGTCATTTGAGTTCACAGTAGACAGGTGAAGGGGTCATTTGAGTTTACAGAAGGCAGGTGCAGGGGTCAATTTGAGATTACAGTACACAGGTTCAGTGGACATGTGAGTTTACAATAGACCTCAGGTGCAGGCGTAAATTGAGTTTACATTAGACATCAGGTTCCGAGGTAATTTGAGTTGACATTAGACAGGTGCAGGGGTAATTTGAGTTTACAGTAGACAGGTGCATGGATAAATTGAGTTTACAGCACACAGGTGCAGGGGTAATTTGAGATTACAGTAGACAGGTGCAGGGGTAGTTTGAGTTTACAGTAGACAGGTGAAGGGGTAATTTGAGATTACAGTAGACATCAGGTGCAGGGGTCATTTGAGGTTACAGTAGACATCAGGTGCAGGGCTATTTTGAGTTTACAGTCGAAATCAGGTGCAGTGGTAATTTGAGTTTACAGTAGACATCAGGTGCAGGGGTATTTGAGTTTACAGTAGAAGTCAGGTAAAGGGGTAATTTGAGGTTACAGTAGACATCAGGTGTAGTGGTAATTTGAGGTTACAGTAGACAGGTACAGGGGTCATTTGAGATTACAGTAGACATCAGGTGCAGGGGTCATTTGAGGTTACAGTAGACATCAGGTGCAGGGCTATTTTGAGTTTACAGTCGAAATCAGGTGCAGTGGTAATTTGAGTTTACAGTAGACATCAGGTGCAGGGGTATTTGAGTTTACAGTAGAAGTCAGGTAAAGGGGTAATTTGAGGTTACAGTAGACATCAGGTGTAGTGGTAATTTGAGGTTACAGTAGACAGGTACAGGGGTCATTTGAGGATCCAGTACACATCGGGTGCAGGGGTAATTTGACTTAACAGTTGACATCAGGTGCAGGTGTAATTTGAGTTTACAGTAGACAGGTTTAGAGGTAATTTGACTTAAAAGTAGACATGAGGTGCAAGGGAAATTTGAGTTTACAGTAGACAGGTGAAGGGGTAATTTGAGTTTACAGAAGGCAGGTGCAGGGGTCAATTTGAGATTACAGTACACAGATTCAGGGGAAATTTGAGTTTACAATAGACCTCAGATGCAGGCTTAATATGATTTTACGTTAGACATCAGGTGCAGAGGTAATATGAGTTTACATTAGACAGGTGCGGGAGTAACTTGAGTTTACAGTAGACAGGTGCAGGGGTAAATTGAGTTTACAGTAGATATCAGTTGCAGGGGTAATTTGAGGTAACGGTAGACATCAGGTGCAGGGGTCATTTGAGTTCACAGTAGACAGGTGAAGGGGTCATTTGAGTTTACAGAAGGCAGGTGCAGGGGTCAATTTGAGGATTACAGTACACATCGGGTTCAGTGGTACATGTGAGTTTACAATAGACATCAGGTGCAGGGCTATTTTGAGTTTACAGTCGAAATCAGGTGCAGTGGTAATTTGAGTTTACAGTAGACAGGTGCAGGGGTCATTTGAGGTTACAGTAGACATCAGTTGCAGGCGTAATTTGAGGTTCCAGTAGACAGGTGCAGGGGTAAATTGAGTTTACAGTAGATATAAATTGCAGGGGTAATTTGAGTTTACAGTAGACATCAGGTGCAGGGGTAATTTAAGGTTCCAGTAGACATCAGGTGCAGGGGTCATTTGAGGTTACAGTACACAGGTGCAGGGGTAATTTGAGATTACAGTAGACAGGTGCAGGGGTAGTTTGAGTTTACAGTAGACAGGTGAAGGGGTAATTTGAGATTACAGTAGACATCAGGTGCAGGTGTCATTTGAGGTTACAGTAGACATCAGGTGCAGGGCTATTTTGAGTTTACAGTCGAAATCAGGTGCAGTGGTAATTTGAGTTTACAGTAGACAGGTTTAGGGGTAATTTGACTTAAAAGTAGACATGAGGTGCAAGGGAAATTTGAGTTTACAGTAGACAGATGAAGGGGTAATTTGAGTTTACAGAAGGCAGGTGCAGGGGTCAATTTGAGATTACAGTACACAGATTCAGGGGAAATTTGAGATTACAGTAGACAGGTGCAGGGGTAGTTGGAGTTTACAGTAGACAGGTGAAGGGGTAATTTGAGACTACAGTAGACAGGTGCAGGGGTCATTTGAGGTTACAGTAGACATCAGTTGCAGGCGTAATTTGAGGTTCCAGTAGACAGGTGCAGGGGTAAATTGAGTTTACAGTAGACAGGTGCAGGGTTGTTTGAGTTTACAGTAGACAGGTGAAGAGGTAATTTGATATTACAGTAGACAGGTGCAGGGGTAATTTGAGTTTACAGTAGACATCAGGTGCAGGGGTAATTTGAGGTTACAGTAGACATCAGGTGCAGGGGTAATTTGAGTTTACAGTAGACAGGTTCAGGAGTAATTGGAGGTAGCAGTAGACAGGTGCAGGGGTAATTTGTGTTTACAGTAGAAATCAGGTGCAGGGGTAATTAGAGTTTACATTAGACATCAGGTGCAGAGACAATTTGAGTTTACAGTAGACAGGTGCAGGGGTAACTTGAGTTTACAGTAGACAGGTGCAGGGGTAAATTGAGTTTACAGTAGATATAAGTTGCAGGGGTAATTTGAGGTTACGGTAGACATCAGGTGCAGGGGTAATTTAAGGTTCCAGTAGACATCAGGTGCAGGGGTCATTTGAGGTTACAGTAGACATCAGGTGTAGGGGTAATTTGAGTTCACAGTAGACAGGTGAAGGGGTCATTTGAGTTTACAGAAGGCAGGTGCAGGGGTCAATTTGAGATTACACTACACAGGTTCAGTGGACATGTGAGTTTACAATAGACCTCAGGTGCAGGCGTAAATTGAGTTTACATTAGACATCAGGTTCGGAGGTAATTTGAGATGACATTAGACAGGTGCAGGGGTAATTTGAGTTTACAGTAGACAGGTGCATGGATAAATTGAGTTTACAGCACACAGGTGCAGGGGTAATTTGAGATTACAGTAGACAGGTGCAGGGGTAGTTTGAGTTTACAGTAGACAGGTGAAGGGGTAATTTGAGATTACAGTAGACATCAGGTGCAGGGGTCATTTGAGGTTACAGTAGACATCAGGTGCAGGGCTATTTTGAGTTTACAGTCGAAATCAGGTGCAGTGGTAATTTGAGTTTACAGTAGACATCAGGTGCAGGGGTATTTGAGTTTACAGTAGAAGTCAGGTAAAGGGGTAATTTGAGGTTACAGTAGACATCAGGTGTAGTGGTAATTTGAGGTTACAGTAGACAGGTACAGGGGTCATTTGAGGATCCAGTACACATCGGGTGCAGGGGTAATTTGACTTAACAGTTGACATCAGGTGCAGGTGTAATTTGAGTTTACAGTAGACAGGTTTAGAGGTAATTTGACTTAAAAGTAGACATGAGGTGCAAGGGAAATTTGAGTTTACAGTAGACAGGTGAAGGGGTAATTTGAGTTTACAGAAGGCAGGTGCAGGGGTCAATTTGAGATTACAGTACACAGATTCAGGGGAAATTTGAGTTTACAATAGACCTCAGGTGCAGGCTTAATATGATTTTACGTTAGACATCAGGTGCAGAGGTAATTTGAGTTTACATTAGACAGGTGCGGGAGTAACTTGAGTTTACAGTAGACAGGTGCAGGGGTAAATTGAGTTTACAGTAGATATCAGTTGCAGGGGTAATTTGAGGTAACGGTAGACATCAGGTGCAGGGGTCATTTGAGTTCACAGTAGACAGGTGAAGGGGTCATTTGAGTTTACAGAAGGCAGGTGCAGGGGTCAATTTGAGATTACAGTACACAGGTTCAGTGGACATGTGAGTTTACAATAGACCTCAGGTGCAGGCGTAAATTGAGTTTACATTAGACATCAGGTTCCGAGGTAATTTGAGTTGACATTAGACAGGTGCAGGGGTAATTTGAGTTTACAGTAGACAGGTGCATGGATAAATTGAGTTTACAGCACACAGGTGCAGGGGTAATTTGAGATTACAGTAGACAGGTGCAGGGGTAGTTTGAGTTTACAGTAGACAGGTGAAGGGGTAATTTGAGATTACAGTAGACATCAGGTGCAGGGGTCATTTGAGGTTACAGTAGACATCAGGTGCAGGGCTATTTTGAGTTTACAGTCGAAATCAGGTGCAGTGGTAATTTGAGTTTACAGTAGACATCAGGTGCAGGGGTATTTGAGTTTACAGTAGAAGTCAGGTAAAGGGGTAATTTGAGGTTACAGTAGACATCAGGAATTTGAGTTTACAGAAGGCAGGTGCAGGGGTCAATTTGAGGATCCAGTACACATCGGGTGCAGGGGTAATTTGAGGTTACAGTAGACATCAGGTGCAGGGCTATTTTGAGTTTACAGTCGAAATCAGGTGCAGTGGTAATTTGAGTTTACAGTAGACAGGTGCAGGGGTCATTTGAGGTTACAGTAGACATCAGTTGCAGGCGTAATTTGAGGTTCCAGTAGACAGGTGCAGGGGTAAATTGAGTTTACAGTAGATATAAATTGCAGGGGTAATTTGAGGTTACGGTAGACATCAGGTGCAGGGGTAATTTAAGGTTCCAGTAGACATCAGGTGCAGGGGTCATTTGAGGTTACAGTAGACAGGTGAAGGGGTAATTTGAGATTACAGTAGACAGGTGCAGGGGTAGTTTGAGTTTACAGTAGACAGGTGAAGGGGTAATTTGAGATTACAGTAGACATCAGGTGCAGGGGTCATTTGAGGTTACAGTAGACATCAGGTGCAGGGCTATTTTGAGTTTACAGTCGAAATCAGGTGCAGTGGTAATTTGAGTTTACAGTAGACAGGTTTAGGGGTAATTTGACTTAAAAGTAGACATGAGGTGCAAGGGAAATTTGAGTTTACAGTAGACAGATGAAGGGGTAATTTGAGTTTACAGAAGGCAGGTGCAGGGGTCAATTTGAGATTACAGTACACAGATTCAGGGGAAATTTGAGATTACAGTAGACAGGTGCAGGGGTAGTTGGAGTTTACAGTAGACAGGTGAAGGGGTAATTTGAGACTACAGTAGACAGGTGCAGGGGTCATTTGAGGTTACAGTAGACATCAGTTGCAGGCGTAATTTGAGGTTCCAGTAGACAGGTGCAGGGGTAAATTGAGTTTACAGTAGACAGGTGCAGGGTTGTTTGAGTTTACAGTAGACAGGTGAAGAGGTAATTTGATATTACAGTAGACAGGTACAGGGGTCATTTGAGGATCCAGTACACATCGGGTGCAGGGGTAATTTGACTTAACAGTTGACATCAGGTGCAGGTGTAATTTGAGTTTACAGTAGACAGGTTTAGAGGTAATTTGACTTAAAAGTAGACATGAGGTGCAAGGGAAATTTGAGTTTACAGTAGACAGGTGAAGGGGTAATTTGAGTTTACAGAAGGCAGGTGCAGGGGTCAATTTGAGATTACAGTACACAGATTCAGGGGAAATTTGAGTTTACAATAGACCTCAGGTGCAGGCTTAATATGATTTTACGTTAGACATCAGGTGCAGAGGTAATTTGAGTTTACATTAGACAGGTGCGGGAGTAACTTGAGTTTACAGTAGACAGGTGCAGGGGTAAATTGAGTTTACAGTAGATATCAGTTGCAGGGGTAATTTGAGGTTACGGTAGACATCAGGTGCAGGGGTAATTTGAGGTTCACAGTAGACAGGTGAAGGGGTAATTTGAGTTTACAGAAGGCAGGTGCAGGGGTCAATTTGAGGATCCAGTACACATCGGGTGCAGGGGTAATTTGAGGTTACAGTAGACATCAGGTGCAGGGCTATTTTGAGTTTACAGTCGAAATCAGGTGCAGTGGTAATTTGAGTTTACAGTAGACAGGTGCAGGGGTCATTTGAGGTTACAGTAGACATCAGTTGCAGGCGTAATTTGAGGTTCCAGTAGACAGGTGCAGGGGTAAATTGAGTTTACAGTAGATATAAATTGCAGGGGTAATTTGAGGTTACGGTAGACATCAGGTGCAGGGGTAATTTAAGGTTCCAGTAGACATCAGGTGCAGGGGTCATTTGAGGTTACAGTAGACAGGTGAAGGGGTAATTTGAGATTACAGTAGACAGGTGCAGGGGTAGTTTGAGTTTACAGTAGACAGGTGAAGGGGTAATTTGAGATTACAGTAGACATCAGGTGCAGGTGTCATTTGAGGTTACAGTAGACATCAGGTGCAGGGCTATTTTGAGTTTACAGTCGAAATCAGGTGCAGTGGTAATTTGAGTTTACAGTAGACAGGTTTAGGGGTAATTTGACTTAAAAGTAGACATGAGGTGCAAGGGAAATTTGAGTTTACAGTAGACAGATGAAGGGGTAATTTGAGTTTACAGAAGGCAGGTGCAGGGGTCAATTTGAGATTACAGTACACAGATTCAGGGGAAATTTGAGATTACAGTAGACAGGTGCAGGGGTAGTTGGAGTTTACAGTAGACAGGTGAAGGGGTAATTTGAGACTACAGTAGACAGGTGCAGGGGTCATTTGAGGTTACAGTAGACATCAGTTGCAGGCGTAATTTGAGGTTCCAGTAGACAGGTGCAGGGGTAAATTGAGTTTACAGTAGACAGGTGCAGGGTTGTTTGAGTTTACAGTAGACAGGTGAAGAGGTAATTTGATATTACAGTAGACAGGTGCAGGGGTAATTTGAGTTTACAGTAGACATCAGGTGCAGGGGTAATTTGAGGTTACAGTAGACAGGTGAAGGGGTAATTTGAGTTTACAGAAGGCAGGTGCAGGGGTCAATTTGAGGATCCAGTACACATCGGGTGCAGGGGTAATTTGAGGTTACAGTAGACATCAGGTGCAGGGCTATTTTGAGTTTACAGTCGAAATCAGGTGCAGTGGTAATTTGAGTTTACAGTAGACAGGTGCAGGGGTCATTTGAGGTTACAGTAGACATCAGTTGCAGGCGTAATTTGAGGTTCCAGTAGACAGGTGCAGGGGTAAATTGAGTTTACAGTAGATATAAATTGCAGGGGTAATTTGAGGTTACGGTAGACATCAGGTGCAGGGGTAATTTAAGGTTCCAGTAGACATCAGGTGCAGGGGTCATTTGAGGTTACAGTAGACAGGTGAAGGGGTAATTTGAGATTACAGTAGACAGGTGCAGGGGTAGTTTGAGTTTACAGTAGACAGGTGAAGGGGTAATTTGAGATTACAGTAGACATCAGGTGCAGGTGTCATTTGAGGTTACAGTAGACATCAGGTGCAGGGCTATTTTGAGTTTACAGTCGAAATCAGGTGCAGTGGTAATTTGAGTTTACAGTAGACAGGTTTAGGGGTAATTTGACTTAAAAGTAGACATGAGGTGCAAGGGAAATTTGAGTTTACAGTAGACAGATGAAGGGGTAATTTGAGTTTACAGAAGGCAGGTGCAGGGGTCAATTTGAGATTACAGTACACAGATTCAGGGGAAATTTGAGATTACAGTAGACCTCAGGTGCAGGGGTAGTATGGAGTTTACAGTTAGACATCAGGTGAAGGGGTAATTTGAGACTACAGTAGACAGGTGCAGGGGTCATTTGAGGTTACAGTAGACATCAGTTGCAGGCGTAATTTGAGGTTCCAGTAGATATCAGGTGCAGGGGTAAATTGAGTTTACAGTAGACATCGGGTGCAGGGGTTGTTTGAGTTTACAGTAGACAGGTGAAGGGGTCATTTGAGTTTACAGAAGGCAGGTGCAGGGGTCAATTTGAGATTACAGTACACAGGTTCAGTGGACATGTGAGTTTACAATAGACCTCAGGTGCAGGCGTAAATTGAGTTTACATTAGACATCAGGTTCCGAGGTAATTTGAGTTGACATTAGACAGGTGCAGGGGTAATTTGAGTTTACAGTAGACAGGTGCATGGATAAATTGAGTTTACAGCACACAGGTGCAGGGGTAATTTGAGATTACAGTAGACAGGTGCAGGGGTAGTTTGAGTTTACAGTAGACAGGTGAAGGGGTAATTTGAGATTACAGTAGACATCAGGTGCAGGGGTCATTTGAGGTTACAGTAGACATCAGGTGCAGGGCTATTTTGAGTTTACAGTCGAAATCAGGTGCAGTGGTAATTTGAGTTTACAGTAGACATCAGGTGCAGGGGTATTTGAGTTTACAGTAGAAGTCAGGTAAAGGGGTAATTTGAGGTTACAGTAGACATCAGGTGTAGTGGTAATTTGAGGTTACAGTAGACAGGTGACAGGGGTCATTTGAGATTACAGTAGACATCAGGTGCAGGGGTCATTTGAGGTTACAGTAGACATCAGGTGCAGGGCTATTTTGAGTTTACAGTCGAAATCAGGTGCAGTGGTAATTTGAGTTTACAGTAGACATCAGGTGCAGGGGTATTTGAGTTTACAGTAGAAGTCAGGTAAAGGGGTAATTTGAGGTTACAGTAGACATCAGGTGTAGTGGTAATTTGAGGTTACAGTAGACAGGTACAGGGGTCATTTGAGGATCCAGTACACATCGGGTGCAGGGGTAATTTGACTTAACAGTTGACATCAGGTGCAGGTGTAATTTGAGTTTACAGTAGACAGGTTTAGAGGTAATTTGACTTAAAAGTAGACATGAGGTGCAAGGGAAATTTGAGTTTACAGTAGACAGGTGAAGGGGTAATTTGAGTTTACAGAAGGCAGGTGCAGGGGTCAATTTGAGATTACAGTACACAGATTCAGGGGAAATTTGAGTTTACAATAGACCTCAGATGCAGGCTTAATATGATTTTACGTTAGACATCAGGTGCAGAGGTAATATGAGTTTACATTAGACAGGTGCGGGAGTAACTTGAGTTTACAGTAGACAGGTGCAGGGGTAAATTGAGTTTACAGTAGATATCAGTTGCAGGGGTAATTTGAGGTAACGGTAGACATCAGGTGCAGGGGTCATTTGAGTTCACAGTAGACAGGTGAAGGGGTCATTTGAGTTTACAGAAGGCAGGTGCAGGGGTCAATTTGAGATTACAGTACACAGGTTCAGTGGACATGTGAGTTTACAATAGACCTCAGGTGCAGGCGTAAATTGAGTTTACATTAGACATCAGGTTCCGAGGTAATTTGAGTTGACATTAGACAGGTGCAGGGGTAATTTGAGTTTACAGTAGACAGGTGCATGGATAAATTGAGTTTACAGCACACAGGTGCAGGGGTAATTTGAGATTACAGTAGACAGGTGCAGGGGTAGTTTGAGTTTACAGTAGACAGGTGAAGGGGTAATTTGAGATTACAGTAGACATCAGGTGCAGGTGTCATTTGAGGTTACAGTAGACATCAGGTGCAGGGCTATTTTGAGTTTACAGTCGAAATCAGGTGCAGTGGTAATTTGAGTTTACAGTAGACAGGTTTAGGGGTAATTTGACTTAAAAGTAGACATGAGGTGCAAGGGAAATTTGAGTTTACAGTAGACAGATGAAGGGGTAATTTGAGTTTACAGAAGGCAGGTGCAGGGGTCAATTTGAGATTACAGTACACAGATTCAGGGGAAATTTGAGATTACAGTAGACAGGTGCAGGGGTAGTTGGAGTTTACAGTAGACAGGTGAAGGGGTAATTTGAGACTACAGTAGACAGGTGCAGGGGTCATTTGAGGTTACAGTAGACATCAGTTGCAGGCGTAATTTGAGGTTCCAGTAGACAGGTGCAGGGGTAAATTGAGTTTACAGTAGATATAAATTGCAGGGGTAATTTGAGGTTACGGTAGACATCAGGTGCAGGGGTAATTTAAGGTTCCAGTAGACATCAGGTGCAGGGGTCATTTGAGATTACAGTAGACATCAGGTGTAGGGGTAATTTGAGTTCACAGTAGACAGGTGAAGGGGTCATTTGAGTTTACAGAAGGCAGGTGCAGGGGTCAATTTGAGATTACAGTACACAGGTTCAGTGGACATGTGAGTTTACAATAGACCTCAGGTGCAGGCGTAAATTGAGTTTACATTAGACATCAGGTTCCGAGGTAATTTGAGATGACATTAGACAGGTGCAGGGGTAATTTGAGTTTACAGTAGACAGGTGCATGGATAAATTGAGTTTACAGCACACAGGTGCAGGGGTAATTTGAGATTACAGTAGACAGGTGCAGGGGTAGTTTGAGTTTACAGTAGACAGGTGAAGGGGTAATTTGAGATTACAGTAGACAGGTACAGGGGTCATTTGAGGATCCAGTACACATCGGGTGCAGGGGTAATTTGACTTAACAGTTGACATCAGGTGCAGGTGTAATTTGAGTTTACAGTAGACAGGTTTAGAGGTAATTTGACTTAAAAGAAGACGTGAGGTGCAAGGGAAATTTGAGTTTACAGTAGACAGGTGAAGGGGTAATTTGAGTTTACAGAAGGCAGGTGCAGGGGTCAATTTGAGATTACAGTACACAGATTCAGGGGAAATTTGAGTTTACAATAGACCTCAGGTGCAGGCTTAATATGATTTTACGTTAGACATCAGGTGCAGAGGTAATTTGAGTTTACATTAGACAGGTGCGGGAGTAACTTGAGTTTACAGTAGACAGGTGCAGGGGTAAATTGAGTTTACAGTAGATATCAGTTGCAGGGGTAATTTGAGGTAACGGTAGACATCAGGTGCAGGGGTAATTTGAGTTCACAGTAGACAGGTGAAGGGGTAATTTGAGTTTACAGAAGGCAGGTGCAGGGGTCAATTTGAGGATCCAGTACACATCGGGTGCAGGGGTAATTTGAGGTTACAGTAGACATCAGGTGCAGGGCTATTTTGAGTTTACAGTCGAAATCAGGTGCAGTGGTAATTTGAGTTTACAGTAGACAGGTGCAGGGGTCATTTGAGGTTACAGTAGACATCAGTTGCAGGCGTAATTTGAGGTTCCAGTAGACAGGTGCAGGGGTAAATTGAGTTTACAGTAGATATAAATTGCAGGGGTAATTTGAGGTTACGGTAGACATCAGGTGCAGGGGTAATTTAAGGTTCCAGTAGACATCAGGTGCAGGGGTCATTTGAGGTTACAGTAGACAGGTGAAGGGGTAATTTGAGATTACAGTAGACAGGTGCAGGGGTAGTTTGAGTTTACAGTAGACAGGTGAAGGGGTAATTTGAGATTACAGTAGACATCAGGTGCAGGTGTCATTTGAGGTTACAGTAGACATCAGGTGCAGGGCTATTTTGAGTTTACAGTCGAAATCAGGTGCAGTGGTAATTTGAGTTTACAGTAGACAGGTTTAGGGGTAATTTGACTTAAAAGTAGACATGAGGTGCAAGGGAAATTTGAGTTTACAGTAGACAGATGAAGGGGTAATTTGAGTTTACAGAAGGCAGGTGCAGGGGTCAATTTGAGATTACAGTACACAGATTCAGGGGAAATTTGAGATTACAGTAGACAGGTGCAGGGGTAGTTGGAGTTTACAGTAGACAGGTGAAGGGGTAATTTGAGACTACAGTAGACAGGTGCAGGGGTCATTTGAGGTTACAGTAGACATCAGTTGCAGGCGTAATTTGAGGTTCCAGTAGACAGGTGCAGGGGTAAATTGAGTTTACAGTAGACAGGTGCAGGGTTGTTTGAGTTTACAGTAGACAGGTGAAGAGGTAATTTGATATTACAGTAGACAGGTGCAGGGGTAATTTGAGTTTACAGTAGACATCAGGTGCAGGGGTAATTTGAGGTTACAGTAGACAGGTGAAGGGGTAATTTGAGTTTACAGAAGGCAGGTGCAGGGGTCAATTTGAGGATCCAGTACACATCGGGTGCAGGGGTAATTTGAGGTTACAGTAGACATCAGGTGCAGGGCTATTTTGAGTTTACAGTCGAAATCAGGTGCAGTGGTAATTTGAGTTTACAGTAGACAGGTGCAGGGGTCATTTGAGGTTACAGTAGACATCAGTTGCAGGCGTAATTTGAGGTTCCAGTAGACAGGTGCAGGGGTAAATTGAGTTTACAGTAGATATAAATTGCAGGGGTAATTTGAGGTTACGGTAGACATCAGGTGCAGGGGTAATTTAAGGTTCCAGTAGACATCAGGTGCAGGGGTCATTTGAGGTTACAGTAGACAGGTGAAGGGGTAATTTGAGATTACAGTAGACAGGTGCAGGGGTAGTTTGAGTTTACAGTAGACAGGTGAAGGGGTAATTTGAGATTACAGTAGACATCAGGTGCAGGTGTCATTTGAGGTTACAGTAGACATCAGGTGCAGGGCTATTTTGAGTTTACAGTCGAAATCAGGTGCAGTGGTAATTTGAGTTTACAGTAGACAGGTTTAGGGGTAATTTGACTTAAAAGTAGACATGAGGTGCAAGGGAAATTTGAGTTTACAGTAGACAGATGAAGGGGTAATTTGAGTTTACAGAAGGCAGGTGCAGGGGTCAATTTGAGATTACAGTACACAGATTCAGGGGAAATTTGAGATTACAGTAGACAGGTGCAGGGGTAGTTGGAGTTTACAGTAGACAGGTGAAGGGGTAATTTGAGACTACAGTAGACAGGTGCAGGGGTCATTTGAGGTTACAGTAGACATCAGTTGCAGGCGTAATTTGAGGTTCCAGTAGACAGGTGCAGGGGTAAATTGAGTTTACAGTAGACAGGTGCAGGGTTGTTTGAGTTTACAGTAGACAGGTGAAGAGGTAATTTGATATTACAGTAGACAGGTGCAGGGGTAATTTGAGTTTACAGTAGACATCAGGTGCAGGGGTAATTTGAGGTTACAGTAGACAGGTGAAGGGGTAATTTGAGTTTACAGAAGGCAGGTGCAGGGGTCAATTTGAGGATCCAGTACACATCGGGTGCAGGGGTAATTTGAGGTTACAGTAGACATCAGGTGCAGGGCTATTTTGAGTTTACAGTCGAAATCAGGTGCAGTGGTAATTTGAGTTTACAGTAGACAGGTGCAGGGGTCATTTGAGGTTACAGTAGACATCAGTTGCAGGCGTAATTTGAGGTTCCAGTAGACAGGTGCAGGGGTAAATTGAGTTTACAGTAGATATAAATTGCAGGGGTAATTTGAGGTTACGGTAGACATCAGGTGCAGGGGTAATTTAAGGTTCCAGTAGACATCAGGTGCAGGGGTCATTTGAGGTTACAGTAGACAGGTGAAGGGGTAATTTGAGATTACAGTAGACAGGTGCAGGGGTAGTTTGAGTTTACAGTAGACAGGTGAAGGGGTAATTTGAGATTACAGTAGACATCAGGTGCAGGTGTCATTTGAGGTTACAGTAGACATCAGGTGCAGGGCTATTTTGAGTTTACAGTCGAAATCAGGTGCAGTGGTAATTTGAGTTTACAGTAGACAGGTTTAGGGGTAATTTGACTTAAAAGTAGACATGAGGTGCAAGGGAAATTTGAGTTTACAGTAGACAGATGAAGGGGTAATTTGAGTTTACAGAAGGCAGGTGCAGGGGTCAATTTGAGATTACAGTACACAGATTCAGGGGAAATTTGAGATTACAGTAGACAGGTGCAGGGGTAGTTGGAGTTTACAGTAGACAGGTGAAGGGGTAATTTGAGACTACAGTAGACAGGTGCAGGGGTCATTTGAGGTTACAGTAGACATCAGTTGCAGGCGTAATTTGAGGTTCCAGTAGACAGGTGCAGGGGTAAATTGAGTTTACAGTAGACAGGGGCAGGGTTGTTTGAGTTTACAGTAGACAGGTGAAGAGGTAATTTGATATTACAGTAGACAGGTGCAGGGGTAATTTGAGTTTACAGTAGACATCAGGTGCAGGGGTAATTTGAGGTTACAGTAGACATCAGGTGCAGGGGTAATTTGAGTTTACAGTAGACAGGTTCAGGAGTAATTGGAGGTAGCAGTAGACAGGTGCAGGGGTAATTTGTGTTTACAGTAGAAATCAGGTGCAGGGGTAATTAGAGTTTACATTAGACATCAGGTGCAGAGACAATTTGAGTTTACAGTAGACAGGTGCAGGGGTAACTTGAGTTTACAGTAGACAGGTGCAGGGGTAAATTGAGTTTACAGTAGATATCAGTTGCAGGGGTAATTTGAGGTTACGGTAGACATCAGGTGCAGGGGTAATTTAAGGTTCCAGTAGACATCAGGTGCAGGGGTCATTTGAGGTTACAGTAGACATCAGGTTTAGGGGTAATTTGAGTTCACAGTAGACAGGTGAAGGGGTCATTTGAGTTTACAGAAGGCAGGTGCAGGGGTCAATTTGAGATTACACTACACAGGTTCAGTGGACATGTGAGTTTACAATAGACCTCAGGTGCAGGCGTAAATTGAGTTTACATTAGACATCAGGTTCCGAGGTAATTTGAGATGGTCATTAGACAGGTGCAGGGGTAGTTTGAGTTTACAGTAGACAGGTGAAGGGGTAATTTGAGATTACAGTAGACATCAGGTGCAGGGGTCATTTGAGGTTACAGTAGACATCAGGTGCAGGGCTATTTTGAGTTTACAGTCGAAATCAGGTGCAGTGGTAATTTGAGTTTACAGTAGACATCAGGTGCAGGGGTATTTGAGTTTACAGTAGAAGTCAGGTAAAGGGGTAATTTGAGGTTACAGTAGACATCAGGTGTAGTGGTAATTTGAGGTTACAGTAGACAGGTACAGGGGTCATTTGAGGATCCAGTACACATCGGGTGCAGGGGTAATTTGACTTAACAGTTGACATCAGGTGCAGGTGTAATTTGAGTTTACAGTAGACAGGTTTAGAGGTAATTTGACTTAAAAGTAGACATGAGGTGCAAGGGAAATTTGAGTTTACAGTAGACAGGTGAAGGGGTAATTTGAGTTTACAGAAGGCAGGTGCAGGGGTCAATTTGAGATTACAGTACACAGATTCAGGGGAAATTTGATGATTTTACGTTAGACATCAGGTGCAGAGGTAATATGAGTTTACATTAGACAGGTGCGGGAGTAACTTGAGTTTACAGTAGACAGGTGCAGGGGTAAATTGAGTTTACAGTAGATATCAGTTGCAGGGGTAATTTGAGGTAACGGTAGACATCAGGTGCAGGGGTCATTTGAGTTCACAGTAGACAGGTGAAGGGGTCATTTGAGTTTACAGAAGGCAGGTGCAGGGGTCAATTTGAGATTACAGTACACAGGTTCAGTGGACATGTGAGTTTACAATAGACCTCAGGTGCAGGCGTAAATTGAGTTTACATTAGACATCAGGTTCCGAGGTAATTTGAGTTGACATTAGACAGGTGCAGGGGTAATTTGAGTTTACAGTAGACAGGTGCATGGATAAATTGAGTTTACAGCACACAGGTGCAGGGGTAATTTTAGATTACAGTAGACAGGTGCAGGGGTAGTTTGAGTTTACAGTAGACAGGTGAAGGGGTAATTTGAGATTACAGTAGACATCAGGTGCAGGTGTCATTTGAGGTTACAGTAGACATCAGGTGCAGGGCTATTTTGAGTTTACAGTCGAAATCAGGTGCAGTGGTAATTTGAGTTTACAGTAGACAGGTTTAGGGGTAATTT
This sequence comes from Salvelinus alpinus, assembly GCF_045679555.1. Taxonomy (NCBI): domain Eukaryota; kingdom Metazoa; phylum Chordata; class Actinopteri; order Salmoniformes; family Salmonidae; genus Salvelinus; species Salvelinus alpinus. Next base: position 23,585,468 of record NC_092108.1, read on the forward strand.
GACTTAAAAGTAGACATGAGGTGCAAGGGAAATTTGAGTTTACAGTAGACAGATGAAGGGGTAATTTGAGTTTACAGAAGGCAGGTGCAGGGGTCAATTTGAGATTACAGTACACAGATTCAGGGGAAATTTGAGATTACAGTAGACAGGTGCAGTGGTAGTTGGAGTTTACAGTAGACAGGTGAAGGGGTAATTTGAGACTACAGTAGACAGGTGCAGGGGTCATTTGAGGTTACAGTAGACATCAGTTGCAGGCGTAATTTGAGGTTCCAGTAGACAGGTGCAGGGGTAAATTGAGTTTACAGTAGATATAAATTGCAGGGGTAATTTGAGGTTACGGTAGACATCAGGTGCAGGGGTAATTTAAGGTTCCAGTAGACATCAGGTGCAGGGGTCATTTGAGATTACAGTAGACATCAGGTGTAGGGGTAATTTGAGTTCACAGTAGACAGGTGAAGGGGTCATTTGAGTTTACAGAAGGCAGGTGCAGGGGTCAATTTGAGATTACAGTACACAGGTTCAGTGGACATGTGAGTTTACAATAGACCTCAGGTGCAGGCGTAAATTGAGTTTACATTAGACATCAGGTTCCGAGGTAATTTGAGATGACATTAGACAGGTGCAGGGGTAATTTGAGTTTACAGTAGACAGGTGCATGGATAAATTGAGTTTACAGCACACAGGTGCAGGGGTAATTTGAGATTACAGTAGACAGGTGCAGGGGTAGTTTGAGTTTACAGTAGACAGGTGAAGGGGTAATTTGAGATTACAGTAGACAGGTACAGGGGTCATTTGAGGATCCAGTACACATCGGGTGCAGGGGTAATTTGACTTAACAGTTGACATCAGTTGCAGGTGTAATTTGAGTTTACAGTAGACAGGTTTAGAGGTAATTTGACTTAAAAGAAGACGTGAGGTGCAAGGGAAATTTGAGTTTACAGTAGACAGGTGAAGGGGTAATTTGAGTTTACAGAAGGCAGGTGCAGGGGTCAATTTGAGATTACAGTACACAGATTCAGGGGAAATTTGAGTTTACAATAGACCTCAGGTGCAGGCTTAATATGATTTTACGTTAGACATCAGGTGCAGAGGTAATTTGAGTTTACATTAGACAGGTGCGGGAGTAACTTGAGTTTACAGTAGACAGGTGCAGGGGTAAATTGAGTTTACAGTAGATATCAGTTGCAGGGGTAATTTGAGGTAACGGTAGACATCAGGTGCAGGGGTAATTTGAGTTCACAGTAGACAGGTGAAGGGGTAATTTGAGTTTACAGAAGGCAGGTGCAGGGGTCAATTTGAGATTACAGTACACAGATTCAGGGGAAATTTGAGATTACAGTAGACAGGTGCAGGGGTAGTTGGAGTTTACAGTAGACAGGTGAAGGGGTAATTTGAGACTACAGTAGACAGGTGCAGGGGTCATTTGAGGTTACAGTAGACATCAGTTGCAGGCGTAATGTGAGGTTCCAGTAGACAGGTGCAGGGGTAAATTGAGTTTACAGTAGATATAAATTGCAGGGGTAATTTGAGGTTACGGTAGACATCAGGTGCAGGGGTAATTTAAGGTTCCAGTAGACATCAGGTGCAGGGGTCATTTGAGGTTACAGTAGACATCAGGTGTAGGGGTAATTTGAGTTCACAGTAGACAGGTGAAGGGGTCATTTGAGTTTACAGAAGGCAGGTGCAGGGGTCAATTTGAGATTACAGTACACAGGTTCAGTGGACATGTGAGTTTACAATAGACCTCAGGTGCAGGCGTAAATTGAGTTTACATTAGACATCAGGTTCCGAGGTAATTTGACATTAGACAGGTGCAGGGGTAATTTGAGTTTACAGTAGACAGGTGCATGGATAAATTGAGTTTACAGCACACAGGTGCAGGGGTAATTTGAGATTACAGTAGACAGGTTCAGGGGTAGTTTGAGTTTACAGTAGACAGGTGAAGGGGTAATTTGAGATTACAGTAGACATCAGGTGCAGGGGTCATTTGAGGTTACAGTAGACATCAGGTGCAAGGCTATTTTGAGTTTACAGTCGAAATCAGGTGCAGTGGTAATTTGAGTTTACAGTAGACAGGTTTAGGGGTAATTTGACTTAAAAGTAGACATGAGGTGCAAGGGAAATTTGAGTTTACAGTAGACAGATGAAGGGGTAATTTGAGTTTACAGAAGGCAGGTGCAGGGGTCAATTTGAGATTACAGTACACAGATTCAGGGGAAATTTGAGATTACAGTAGACAGGTGCAGGGGTAGTTGGAGTTTACAGTAGACAGGTGAAGGGGTAATTTGAGACTACAGTAGACAGGTGCAGGGGTCATTTGAGGTTACAGTAGACATCAGTTGCAGGCGTAATTTGAGGTTCCAGTAGACAGGTGCAGGGGTAAATTGAGTTTACAGTAGACAGGTGCAGGGTTGTTTGAGTTTACAGTAGACAGGTGAAGAGGTAATTTGAGATTACAGTAGACAGGTGCAGGGGTAATTTGAGTTTACAGTAGACATCAGGTGCAGGGGTAATTTGAGGTTACAGTAGACATCAGGTGCAGGGGTAATTTGAGTTTACAGTAGACAGGTTCAGGAGTAATTGGAGGTAGCAGTAGACAGGTGCAGGTGTATTTGTGTTTACAGTAGAAATCAAGTGCAGGGGTAATTTGAGTTTACATTAGACATCAGGTGCAGAGACAATTTGAGTTTACAGTAGACAGGTGCAGGGGTAACTTGAGTTTACAGTAGACAGGTGCAGGGGTAAATTGAGTTTACAGTAGATTTAAGTTGCAGGGGTAATTTGAGGTTACGGTAGACATCAGGTGCAGGGGTAATTTAAGGATCCAGTAGACATCAGGTGCAGGGGTCATTTGAGGTTACAGTAGACATCAGGTGTAGGTGTAATTTGAGATTACAGTAGACAGGTGCAGGGGTAGTTTGAGTTTACAGTAGACAGGTGAAGGGGTAATTTGAGATTACAGTAGACATCAGGTGCAGGGGTCATTTGAGGTTACAGTAGACATCAGGTGCAGGGCTATTTTGAGTTTACAGTCGAAATCAGGTGCAGTGGTAATTTGAGTTTACAGTAGACATCAGGTGCAGGGGTATTTGAGTTTACAGTAGAAGTCAGGTAAAGGGGTAATTTGAGGTTACAGTAGACATCAGGTGTAGTGGTAATTTGAGGTTACAGTAGACAGGTACAGGGGTCATTTGAGGATCCAGTACACATCGGGTGCAGGGGTAATTTGACTTAACAGTTGACATCAGGTGCAGGTGTAATTTGAGTTTACAGTAGACAGGTTTAGGGGTAATTTGACTTAAAAGTAGACATGAGGTGCAAGGGAAATTTGAGTTTACAGTAGACAGGTGAAGGGGTAATTTGAGTTTACAGAAGGCAGGTGCAGGGGTCAATTTGAGATTACAGTACACAGATTCAGGGGAAATTTGAGTTTACAATAGACCTCAGGTGCAGGCTTAATATGATTTTACGTTAGACATCAGGTGCAGAGGTAATTTGAGTTTAAATTAGACAGGTGCGGGAGTAACTTGAGTTTACAGTAGACAGGTGCAGGGGTAAATTGAGTTTACAGTAGATATCAGTTGCAGGGGTAATTTGAGGTAACGGTAGACATCAGGTGCAGAGGTAATTTGAGGATCCAGACGACATCAGGTGCAGGGTTCATTTGAGTTTACCGTAGAAATCAGGTGCAGGGGTAATTTAAGGTTCCAGTAGACATCAGGTGCAGGGGTAATTTTAGGTTAAAGTAGACATCAGGTAAAGGGGTAATTTGAGGTTACAGTAGACAAGTGCTGAGGTAAATTGAGATTACAGTAGACAGGTGCAGGGGTAGTTTGAGTTTACAGTAGACAGGTGAAGGGGTAATTGGAGATTACAGTAGACAGGTGCAGGGGTAATTTAAGTTTACAGTAGACATCAGGTGCAGGGGTAATTTGAGGTTCCAGTAGACAGGTGCAGGGGTAATTTAAGGTTCCAGTAGACATCAGGTGCAGGGGTAATTTTAGGTTAAAGTAGACATCAGGTAAAGGGGTCATTTGAGGTTATAGTAGACATCAGGTGCAGAGGTAATTTGAGTTTACAGTAGACATCAGGTGTGGGTGTAATTTGCGGATCCAGTAGACATCAGGTGCAGAGGTAATTTGAGTTTACAGTAGACATCAGGTGCAGGGGTAAATTGAGTTTACATTAGACATCAGGTTCCGAGGTAATTTGAGTTGACATTAGACAGGTGCATGGATAAATTGAGTTTACCGTACACAGGTGCAGGGGTAATTTGAGATTACAGTAGACAGGTGAAGGGGTAATTTGAGATTACAGTAGACATCAGGTGCAGGGGACATTTGAGGTTACAGTAGACATCAGGTGCAGGGCTATTTTGAGTTTACAGTCGAAATCAGGTGCAGTGGTAATTTGAGTTTACAGTAGACATCAGGTGCAGGGGTAATTTGAGTTTACAGTAGAAGTCAGGTAAAGGGGTAATTTGAGGTTACAATAGACATCAGGTGTAGTGGTAATTTGAGGTTACAGTAGACAGGTACAGGGGTCATTTGAGGATCCAGTACACATCGGGTGCAGGGGTAATTTGACTTAACAGTTGACATCAGGTGCAGGGGTAATTTGAGTTTACAGTAGACAGGTTTAGGGGTAATTTGACTTAAAAGTAGACATGAGGTGCAAGGGAAATTTGAGTTTACAGTAGACAGGTGAAGGGGTAATTTGAGTTTACAGAAGGCAGGTGCAGGGGTCAATTTGAGATTACAGTACACAGATTCAGGGGAAATTTGAGTTTACAATAGACCTCAGGTGCAGGCTTAATATGATTTTACGTTAGACATCAGGTGCAGAGGTAATTTGAGTTTACATTAGACAGGTGCGGGAGTAAATTGAGTTTACAGTACACAGGTGCAGGGGTAATTTGAGATTACATTAGACAGGTGCGGGGGTAGTTTGAGTTTACAGTAGACAGGTGCAGGGGTCATTTGAGTTTACCGTAGAAATCAGGTGCAGGGGTAATTTGAGTTTACAGTAGAAGTCAGGTGCAGAGGTAATTTGAGTTTACATTAGACAGGTGCGGGAGTAAATTGAGTTTACAGTACACAGGTGCAGGGGTAATTTGAGATTACATTAGACAGGTGCAGGGGTAGTTTGAGTTTACAGTAGACAGGTGCAGGGGTAATTTGAGACTACAGTAGACAGGTGCAGGGGTCATTTGAGGTTACAGTAGACATCAGTTGCAGGCGTAATTTGAGCTTCCAGTAGACATCAGGTGCAGGGGTAAATTGAGATTACAGTAGACAGGTGCAGGGGTAATTTGAGTTTACAGTAGACATCAGTTGCAGGGGTCAATTTGAGTTTACAGTAGACATCAGGTGCAGGGGTAATTTGAGATTACAGTAGACAGATTCAGGATTAATTTGAGGTTGCAGTAGACAGGTGAAGGGGTAATTTGAGTTTACAGTAGACAGGTGGAGGGGTAATTTGTGTTTACAGTAGATATCAGGTGCAGGGGTGACTTGAGTTTACAGTTGACAGGTGCAGGGGTAAATTGAGTTTACAGTAGATATCAGTTGCAGGGGTAATTTGAGGTTACGGTAGACATCAGGTGCAGGGGTCATTTGAGGTTACAGTAGACATCAGGTGCAGGGGTAATTTGAGTTTACAGTAGACATCAGGTGCAGGGGTCATTTGAGGTTATAGTAGACATCAGGTGCAGAGGTAATTTGAGTTTACAGTAGACATCAGGTGTGGGTGTAATTTGCGGATCCAGTAGACATCAGGTGCAGAGGTAATTTGAGTTTACAGTAGACATCAGGTGCAGGGGTAAATTGAGTTTACATTAGACATCAGGTTCCGAGGTAATTTGAGTTGACATTAGACAGGTGCATGGATAAATTGAGTTTACCGTACACAGGTGCAGGGGTAATTTGAGATTACAGTAGACAGGTGAAGGGGTAATTTGAGATTACAGTAGACATCAGGTGCAGGGGACATTTGAGGTTACAGTAGACATCAGGTGCAGGGCTATTTTGAGTTTACAGTCGAAATCAGGTGCAGTGGTAATTTGAGTTTACAGTAGACATCAGGTGCAGGGGTAATTTGAGTTTACAGTAGAAGTCAGGTAAAGGGTTAATTTGAGGTTACAATAGACATCAGGTGTAGTGGTAATTTGAGGTTACAGTAGACAGGTACAGGGGTCATTTGAGGATCCAGTACACATCAGGTGCAGGGGTAATTTGAGTTTACAGTAGACAGGTTTAGGGGTAATTTGACTTAGAAGTAGACATGAGGTGCAAGGGAAATTTGAGTTTACAGTAGACAGGTGAAGGGGTAATTTGAGTTTACAGTAGACAGGTGCAGGGGTCATTTGAGGTTACAGTAGACATCAGTTGCAGGCGTAATTTGAGCTTCCAGTAGACATCAGGTGCAGGGGTAATTTGACTTAACAGTTGACATCAGGTGCAGGGTTAAATTGAGTTTACAGTAGACATGTTTAGGGGTCATTTTATTTAAAAGTAGACATGAGGTGCAAGGGAAATTTGAGTTTACAGAAGGCAGGTGCAGGGGTCAATTTGAGATTACAGTACACAGGTTCAGGGGAAATTTGAGTTTAATGTAGACATCAGGTGCAGGGGTCATTTGAGGTTACATTAGACATCAGGTGCAGAGGTAATTTGAGGTTACAGTAGACAGGTGCGGGAGTAAATTGAGTTTACAGTACACAGGAGCAGGGGTAATTTGAGATTACATTAGACAGGTGCGGGGGTAGTTTGAGTTTACAGTAGACAGGTGCAGGGGTCATTTGAGTTTACCGTAGAAATCAGGTGCAGGGGTAATTTGAGTTTACAGTAGAAGTCAGGTGCAGAGGTAATTTGAGTTTACATTAGACAGGTGCGGGAGTAAATTGAGTTTACAGTACACAGGTGCAGGGGTAATTTGAGATTACATTAGACAGGTGCAGGGGTAGTTTGAGTTTACAGTAGACAGGTGCAGGGGTAATTTGAGACTACAGTAGACAGGTGCAGGGGTCTTTTGAGGTTACAGTAGACATCAGTTGCAGGCGTAATTTGAGCTTCCAGTAGACATCAGGTGCAGGGGTAATTTGACTTAACAGTTGACATCAGGTGCAGGGTTAATTTGACTTAACAGTTGACATCAGGTGCAGGGTTAATTTGAGTTTACAGTAGACATGTTTAGGGGTCATTTCATTTAAAAGTAGACATGAGGTGCAAGGGAAATTTGAGTTTACAGAAGG